>NC_135485.1:124422354-124754854 GCF_052094955.1 Ictidomys tridecemlineatus
ATTATCCAATGAAAAATCTCCAAATATGTTTTGATATTCTACTTCTTTATGGTTGTTTTGTGTTTTGCTGTGCTGGAGATTGAACTAGCATGGATATGCTAGGTAAGCACTACACCACTGAGCTACACCCAAGCCTTTTTTTTTTTTAGTTGTCAATGGACTTTTATTTTATTTATTGATATGTGGTGCTGAGGATCAAACCAGGTGCCTCACACATGCTAGACAAGTGCTCTGCCACTGAGCCACCACCCCAACCCCCAAGCCCTTTTTTAATATTCATTCCTCCTAACTTTTGTGGCAGTTATAGACAATATGTGTGCAGAATTTAGTTCTTAACAATATCATGTTTTTTGTTTTGTGTGTAGAATATAAAATTTTATCGTTATGTAATTTCTTTTTTTAAAATTTTTTAGAGAAAGAGAGAGAGAGAGAAAATTTTTAAGTATTTATTGTTTAGTTTTCGGCGGACACAACATCTTTATTTGTATGTGGTGCTGAGGATCAAACCCAGTGCCCTGTGCATGCCAGGTGAGTGCTACCGCTTGAGCCACATCCCCAGCCCAAAGTTATGTAATTTCTATAGTTGTTAACATATATTATGTCCTAAATAAGTTATTTGGGGGGGGAAGTTTAGTTTGCATCTATTAAAATTTCATTATGCTCGAATGAAATAAACAAATAAAAAATTTTAAACCAAAGCATCAATAAATATTGAACAAAAATTTGAAAAACATATCATAATTGGTAGAAAGCCATATTATGAATGATAAGATTTTATTCAAAGATTAAGAGGAATGTCACCAGGTGTGGTGGTAACACACGCCTGTAATCCCAGCAGCTTGGAGGCTGAGGCAGGAGGATTGGAAGGTCAAAGCCAGCTTCAGCAGTTTAGCAAGGCCCTCAGCTACTCAGAGAGACCCTGTCTCTAAATAAAATATAAAAGAGGGTTGGGGAACCAGAGATATGAAAAATTGTGCTCTGATGTGTAATATGAATTGTAATGCATTCTACTGTCATATATAACAAATTAGAATAATTTTAAAAAAGGCTGGAGAAGCTGGAGTTGTGACTCAGTTGTAGAGAATGCTTGCCTAGCACCTGTGAGGCACTGGATTCGATCCTCAGCACTACATTACAATTAAATTGATTAAATAAATAAAGGAATTGTGTTCATTTACAACAAAATATATATTTTTTAAAAATTCCTGACAGTAGACACATTTTTAAAAATGAGTGGGGTGGCTGGGGTTGTGGCTCAGTGGTAGAGCGCTCACCTAGCACATGCAAGACCCTGGGTTCCATCCTCAACACCACATAAAAATAAATAAATTTATTAAAGATATTGTGTCCAATTACAACTAAAAAATAAATATTTTTAAAAAATGAGTTGGGAGCTGGTGATATGGCTCAGTGTACGAACCCTGAGTTTAATCTCTGGCACCCCCCCCCAAAAAAAAGATTAACAGAAATGTAATAGAAATGCAATATATTGGATTTCCATCATTAAGAAACAAAACAAAATGAAACTAAGATAATAGTTTGGAAACTTTGGTTCTATCTGTAAAGAATAAGTTAACAACTAAACTTTTGAATATTGAGAGTAAAAAGTTTTGAGGTTCAGTAGGTAATATTAAGTTATAATCTAGGGGTCCTTGAACTTTAACAGTCTTGCTGTGATTTTTATAATAGTCAAAAAATTTTACCAGTATTCCAAAGAATTGGAAGAAGATTGAATGATTTAAAGAAATTGAGAAAATTTAATAATCTTATATGAGCCTTGGGTGGACCTAGACAGTCTTTTTTTAACCAGCACCCCAGTGTAAGAATTACTTGACCTATGTAGCAGATAGTTTAACCCAACCTTGATGTTTGTTTTGGGGGCTGGTTTCTACTTTGGCACCACTGCAGGCTACTATAATAGCTGATATTTGACTGTTTCAGGTTTCTTTTCTCTTGCCTATTAGAACAATTTTTCTTTCATATTTATTTAATACCAACTGTGCATCCCTGACTGTGCACAGTTAGGTGCTATAGAAATCAATGTGAATAAGACAGATATATGTCTCTTGCCTTCATAGAACTTTTTGTCTAATAGGGAAAATTGAAAAGTGAATGGATAATTGCAAATGAATAGATTAGGAGGCAATGATAATGATTTCTTACAGTAAATAGTTGTAGATAAGATATACTTGGGTAATATCAAAGATTTAAATTGTTTTTTCAAGCCCCTTTTCAGGAAGGGTCATTGTGATCTCATGGAAAGAGCACTACCCTGTGTTTCTTTTTCTGGTACTATGACAATGAACAGGTTATAAAAATAACAAGATCTTCATCTCTGTATACATGTATTTATTCCCAACACAATACAGGTAAGAAAATAACAGTTTGTGTAGAGCTGAAATTCAAAGAGGGGTAAATGTTAACATAAACTATTGCAAATACCAGGAGTGTTGCAATTATAATAAATTCATTGGGTAATAAGGTCCTCCTTTGCTCTCAGAGTGTATAAATTTAAAAATTAAACATGTTTCATATGTTGACATCTATAGATATGTTGTATTTATAGTGGATAATATATAATATAAATGTTGTATTTTTAACGATAATAAGAATAGTAGTAAGCATTTACTGAATGAGCTACTCACTGTACCAAATATCTTATGAGGATTATGTCACTCTATCTTAGAACCAGGATAGTGAGTAGTTTTAATTTGTACTGTATTGAAAATGAAGAAACTAGAACTTTAATATGTTTGTCACTTGATCAAATCAAAGGGACACTAACTGATGTACTTAACATTTGTATCCAGTGTGTTTGTCAGCATTGCATCACCATGACAAAAAGACCTGACAAGAACAATTTAGAGGAGGAATATTTTTATTTTGGCTCATGGTATCAGAGATATTCTTTGTTGGGCCTTAACTGGGTCAGAACATCTTGCCAGAAGGGCGTGGCAGAAGAAAGCTGCCCAGATCCTGACAATCAGGAAGCAGAGAGAAAACTCCACTTGTCAGTTGACATATAAAACCCGACCGTGTATTCCAGTGACCCACATCTTCCATCTGTACACCACCAGCCTCTAGCTATACCCAGTATTGTAATTGTTTCAAGTTATTAATTCATCAAATAGATTAATCTGCTGATTAGGTTACAGCTCTCACAATTTCATCATATCAACTCTGAACTTTCCTACATTGTCTCACCCATGAACTTTGGGAGTACACCTTATTTGCAAACCATAACATCAGGCATTCTGATTTCAGAGCCCATATTTAATAACAGTCTTGCAACTTGTTAATATTAGTAGTTGATATTAGTTTCTTGAGTGCTTATAATCTGCATTGTCTGGGAATCTTGCAAATTTATTTCATTGACTCCTCACCACTTTGTACAGAGGATACTCTTATTTCTGTTTCACAGTAGAATAAATGAAGGCTCAGAGACATCTGTGATTTTTCTTTTTCTTGTTTTAAATTTTTATGTTTTAGTTGTAGTTGGGCACAATACCTTTATTTTATTTATTTATTTATTTTATGTGGTGCTGAGGATCCAACCCAGGGCTTCGTACCTGCCAGGTGAGTGCTCTACTGTTGAGCCACAACCCCAGCCTCATCTGTGATTTTTCAAGGAGTAAAATCCATGTTTTTTTTTTAACAAAGCCTAATTGTTTTCCACTTTGGCTGTGGCCAACAGTGAAAGGTTATATTTATGTTTAACTCTTTTTTTTCCTCAAATACATGTAGGAGGATCACTGTTGTTATTTCGAGAGTTTTATTTTTTTCCCCTTTCCCTACTTACTCTCTGGACTTATCTTTCAGTTATTTACTCTGTTTTTTCCCCAAACTTATTTTTATAGGAAAGAAAAGCCCAAAACCAAAACATCACCAGAAATAATTTCTTATAAATAATATCAGAACCCCACTATATAAAGTGGATAAAAAATGGTACCATCTAGGTTGTCATCAGGAGCTCATAGATTTTTTAATATTGTTAGTCAGGATGTTCCACAATATGAACACCACTTTCCAGCCTATTAAAATAATAGATTCCAAAGGCAGCTTGATACAGTAAAATCAAAGTGGAGCCGTTTAATTGTGAAACTAGTGATTATTGGGCACCTGTGATATGCCAGACTTTATGCCAATTGCTGAAGATATAACACTGAAGAAGACAGACATGCTTTCTGTCCTCAAATAGGTTAGAATTTAACTGATTGTTATTTTGAGTATGGCTCTGGATTTTATCTGACTTTCTGGGTCTACTGGAACCTGCTAAACAAATCCTATAGCACTGGTTATTTAGAATACTGTTGCTTCCATCTTTGATCCAGATGATAATTTGGGAATTTGTAGAGAGTTTTGTTAATAAGAAGTATTTGTTCTCAATATAATTTTAAAATATATATCTTCAGAATAAGAGAGGATTATGGTATATTTAAAACTACTTTTCTAATATTATCTATACAAAGAAATTAGGAAATTATAAATGTACATTTTCTTAGTTTTGCATTTACATCAGGTTATAGTAAAAAGGAAGAGAGAGAAACTTCATTGTATAGGCATCCTTTTGTCAGTGCCTACCATATATTCTTACTCCTTTATTCCAGTGATTCTCAACTCTAGCTGTATTTTAAAAAAGACAAAGGGGTTGTAACTCAGTGGTAGAGTGCTAGCCTAACATGTGTGAGGCACTGGGTTCGATTCTCAGCACCATATATAAATAAAATAAAGGTATAGTGACAACTAAAAAATTTTTTTTAAAATACTATTATGGGATTATTGAAGAATACTGATGTTGACTCCTCCCTCAGGATTCTGATTTAATTGGTTGGAATAGGACTTGAACATTGGTTTTGGTTTGTTGTTTATTTTGTTTGTTTGATTTTGTTTTGCATCTGATTTTGTTTTGCATCTAACCCAGGGCCTTGTTTCTTGATAGGCCAGTGCTTTACCACTGAGCTACACTCCACGCTGACCCATTAGTATTTTTAAGAGGGTCACCAGGTTAGCATAATGTAACCAAAGTAAAATTTACTGTGTCCAAATAACCCAAGGTTACATATTTTTTCTAATTTGTTTTCACTAATAAAATGAGCATTCCTAGAAATTAGTTGTTAGAAAGGAGCTTTACTGCTTTGTTTTATAATTTTACCTTTTCCATAAATTTTATACTTGGCTCTTGACTCCAATGTCTGTTTCCATTTTTTAGTACATTTTACACACCGTGTCCCTAAACTTTCTTTATATTCCTATATTAATCAACAATTTATAACAGGTGACTTCTCTCAACCATTCATCCAACTTTGCCTTACCTGTATTGATTCACTCTTCTCTCTGATATGAATGCCTAGGGCAGTTCTATCTTGTTATCTGTTCATGTCTGTCTGTCTCTTTTCAGTGATGGCACAAGCCTTATATGAACTTCTTTGCCAAGGTTAGGTAATAGAAGGAGTGCAGGGGTCCTTTTTTTCCCTACAAGTTTTTCAGTTTTCTTATGCAAAATAAGTATCCTATCTGTCTTGCATGTCTCTATGCTATTGTCCTTATGCTATTTTTTGAATAAATGTGATAAAGGAGAAATTTTATGCCTTTCCTGGGCACTTAGCGACTAATTTTTAGTGAATTTAGCCAACTGAGAGTGAAAATTGCTCTTAAATGTTATTATTAGAACAAAATTTAGTGCTTCATAATGTACTGTTTTATCTTATTCTATAATTTACGTCTCTTAGCTATATCTAAAAACAACTCAGAACCCCTATTAAGGAATTTATCTTTGATGAAAAAGATATTTCAGAGTACATATACCCTTAAAACTGAGGCAGTTGGGGAAATGGCAGGAGCTTATATGGAGAAAGACATACAGGGCTGTACCCAGCACATAATAAATACTCATTACTTGTTAGCTATTCATTTGTTCAAAAAGAAATATAAAGGATAAACTGCAATAATATTGATTACCTGCAACATGTGGGCAAGAATGTGCTAGAGAGAAAAACGGAATGGAAACAGAGTACCAGAGAAGAGGGGAAGTGTCATTTTTGAGCTACATTTTTATATGCTTCAGAGTCTTAGAACAGTACTGGTATTTCATATACAATATGAATCTCCCTGCAAAATATTTATTAATTAGAAGGAGGCAATATAATAACTTTATTGTAGAAAAACCCAACAGATATCATGTTAAAATGATCAAAGTTAATGTCACCAATAAAAAGATATTGACACCATATAAAACTTGATGTGATACACTGAGAAGCACAAGAATACTTGCATGGTATTCCTACCAAAAATGCAAATCTGTCATCCAATTAAGAGAAAACATCGAACAATCTCAAACCGAGGGAACGTTCCACCAAATAAGTGAAAGTACTCTCCAAAATATAAGGTCATGAAAAACAAGGAAAGATTCAGGAATTATATACCACATTTGAATAGATTAAAAAATACATGATAACCAAATGCAGTTTGAGAGTCTGGATTAGATACTGCACAGACAAAAACAAAATTTAAATTATCTGTATTGATTCACTCTTGTCTCTGATATGAATGCCTAGGACAGTTCTATCCTGTTGTCTGTCCATGTCTCTCTGTCTGGCAAAATTCAAACCCACCTTGAAGCAGAAGCAGGAGGACTCAGATTCAAAGCCATCCTCATCAATGGCAAGGTGCTAAGCAAGTCAGACCCTGTCTCTAAATAAAATACAAAATAGGGTTGAGGGTGTGGCTCAGCGATTGAGTGCCCCTGAGTTCAACCCCCTGTACAGCCCCCCTCAAAAAAAAAAAAAAAAGAAAGTGTAGTATATATACATATTGGAGTTTTATTTAGTCGTAAAGAAAAACAAAATTTTGCCATTTGCAGGAAAATGGATGAAACTTGAGATCATTAAGTGGAATAAGCCAAATAAGTCAATGGTTATATGTTCTCACATATGGAATCTCGGGAGGAAAAAAAGAAATGGTGTTTGTATGTGTGGGGGGGGCGGGCGGGGGTGGTGGGTTTGGGGTGGAATCTTATATAAAAATCAAAGGGAGATCAGTAGAGTAGAGGAAACGGATCAGGGGAAGATAGATGGGAGGGGAAAGGGGATATACTGGTATACTGGGAATCATATTGACCAAATTTTATTGCTACAATGTATGCATGTATGAATCTGTAATAAGGAATGCCACCATTATAATATGGCACCAATAATAATACGGAAAAAAATTTAAAAATAGAAAAAAGATAAACATTTGTTGAATGAATCAAAGAAGCATATATGTCACAGTTTAAACTTATGCTAAATGTTGATTGAAGGAATCTAGAAAATTGAATCTAAGGTTTGAGATTATTTCTCTCTATTTTTCTTTCTCTCTCTCTTTCAGGACCTATGCTACATGTATAATTAAAAACAAAATAAAACAAAAATACAATACTGAATTTCTTTATACTTACTGCTACACTCCCTGTGAGTTCTTTGACACTATTCTGTCCTCCTGAGTCCAGTAAAGAATTCAGATTATTTAAAAAAGGAGGCCTAGAGAATCATTTACTTCGGGATCTTGTGAGTTTTCTTTTCAAATTTTCAAAGAAAGCCTCAAATCCATTAGCATTTACTTTTTTTAGAACTCACGAACCCACAAAAATAAATACTTAAGTGTACTGCCTTTTGTATTTCTTTTCTTACCCAAACTTCCAAAGTCCATGTTTAAAAAAAAATATCATTATCAGGAGCCCTTCCTTTGGGTCTAATTGTATGGAGTACTTAATGTTGGGAACAAAGAAATTCATTGACTATAGAACCTATATTAGTTTCTCATTGCTGCTATAAACAATTAACAAATATTTATTGGCTTAAATAATACTGTTGTTTTGGAGGCTGGCAGGGCTATTTTTCTTCTGGAGACCTCTCAGTGTGTCTGAACCACTATAGACTCGGTGGCTCAAACAACAAACATTTATTCTTCACAGTTTCAAGGCTGGAAGTTTGAGATCATGGTGCCAGAGAGCATGTTTGAATTCTTGGGAAAGCCCTCTTTAAGACTGAAGACTTTTCATTTATCCTCACATGGTAGAAAGGGATCTAGAGAGTTCTGTGAGGGCTCTACCCTTAAGACTTAATTACTACCCAAAGGCCAGTACCTCCTAATATCATCACATTAGAAGTTAAGATTTAAAGATGAATTGTAGGTTAACACAGATCTTATCAATTGCAAGGTTTCCTTGACTTTTCTTGCTTCTAAAGGCTTCCTACATTTCTTGGTCACAGCCCCTTCTTCTGTTTTTGAAACCCTCCCTCAGCATAGCATCTTCACATCTAGTTCTGACTGCTTCTGTTTTTAAGTGTCCTTTGTTTTCTCCTTCCATCATTATGAACTCTTTGCTCATTCTAGCCTTCTTTTCTCCCTCTTATGACCATAATGGTCCAACCAGGAGAATGCCCTTCATCTTTAGATCCTTAATTTAATCACATCTACAAAGTCCCTTGTGCAGTAACATTCAGTTTCTGGGGATTAGCATGTAGACATCTTTGAGAGGCCCTTATTCAACCTACCACAGTTGTTATCCTCTTAATCCTTCCTTTAAGATGATATATCCAAGGGATGTGGCTCAGTGATAGAGTGCTTGCCTAGCATATGAGAGGCCCTGGGTTGAATATCCAGCACTGGGGTGGGGGAGAACATATAAATAGGTTGTATTATATAGAATAACAACTAAGACCATTGGCTTTTAAGTAAAAGCTACCTTGAGTTGGAATCTCTTTACTTACTTGATGTGTCACATTGGCAGAACACCTGGTTCTTGATTATTTTTCATCATTTCTTAGCCCCTGTAGGTTTAGTGCCCTTATGTTTTCCTTTCATTAGTAAAATAGAGATGTTAATTCACAGGGTTAAATATCAAATGTGAACATGAAATACTTTGCATAGGGCTGGGCAGAGAAAAAATGTTAGACATTACTATAAAATAGAATGAAAACATAATAATGGAAATGACAGGACCTTGTGTATTTTTATGGCAGTATGATTGATAAGCAATGAACTGTACATATTTAAAATGTGTCATTTAGTATGATTTGGCCTATTTCCTTAGAATCATCACCACAATCCAAAGGTTTTCTTCTGTCTTTTTGTGATTTCTCTCTCACATCATCCCAGTCCCAAGGCAACTATTGATCTGTTGTCATTATTGATTAGCTTATATTTTCTTGAGTTTTCAATAAGTGGATTTATCTGGTTTGTACCTCAGTTTTTCCAGGCATCTTTAATTCAGTATATTTAGTTGGAGACTCATTCATAGTGTTGCATATATTGGTAGATTATTTCTTTTTATTTCTAAGTTGTATTCAAGTATGTTTATTCATTTGAGTTGATGGTCAATTGGCAGTTTACAGTTTTTTAATCTTACAAATAAAGCTGTTATGAACATTTGTGTTGAAATCTTTGTGTGTATATATGCCTTATTTTCTCTTGAGTAAATACACAGTTATGAAATAACTGGGTTATGTTAAGTTTATTTAAACTTGTCTTTTAATAAACTGCCAGTTTTCCAAGGTAGTTTTGCCATTTTATATTTCTGCTAGTGGTATGTTGGAGTTACAGTTCCTTCACAACCTCACCAACATTTATTATCAAGTTTCGATTTTAGGAAGTCTAGTAGATGTGTATTGGTATATTATTGTAGTTTTAGTTTACATTCTAATTATTAATGACATTGGGCATATTTTCATGTGCTGTTAACTGTTCATAATCTTCACTGGTAAATGACCATTTATACCTTTTGCCTATTTTTTAATTGATTTTTTTGGCTTTTTAATTGAATTTTGGAAATTCTGTGTATATTTAGTATACAAATATTCTCGGTACATGCTTTGCAAATACTCTCCTCTAGGCTGTAGTTTGCCTTTTCGTTTTTTAAAAAAGGCCCCTTTGAAGAGAAATTCTGTATTTTTTTAACCTTGGTGAACTTAGTTTGTGATTGTTTTCAAATTTATTATTATTTTTTGAATCATGGTTTTTGGTATCAAGTCTAAAAAAAAATGTTTGCTCAATCCAATATCATGAAGATGAACTATTTGTTACCTGTTGTCTTCTAGAACTTTTATAGCTTTATATTTCACCTTAAATAGAAAATCCACTTCAAGTTAATTTTTATATATGGTACCTAACATGAATTGAAGGTCATATTTGCTATATCAAGTTTTTCTAGCACCTTTTATTAAAAGGATGGTCCCTCATCTACTGAATTAATTATCTTTGCACTAAAATCTCTTATCCATGCACAGAGGCACATATGGGTCTTTTTCTGACTTTTTCTTCTGTTCTATTAAACTCTCTGTGCCTAGACCACATGTTGGTTGTTGTCGCTGTGATAGGGATTCAAGTCAGGGCCTAGCACATGCTGGGGAAATGTTCTACCACTGAGCCACATCCCCAACCATCTGTTATTCTTGAGTACTGTAGTATTACAATAAGTAATGTTATACTAAGTCTTGAAGTCAGGTTGAGTTGTAATTAGCTTTCCAAATTTATTCTTTTTCAGTTGTTTTAGATATTCTAGGTTTTGGAGTATCCTTATTATTAGTTTTAGAATCAAGTTGTCAATTTCTATGTAAAAGCCTTCTGGAATATTTTTTTTAAAAAAAATTTTAATTTTATTTTAATTAGTTATACATGATAATAGAATGCATTTATGCACTTTGATATATCATACATAGATGGGATATAATTTCTTATTTTTCTGAGTGTACATATTGCAGAATCATACTGGTCATGCAGTCACATATATACATACAGTAATAATGTCTGTTTCATTCTACTAACTTTCCTATCCCCACATCCCCGCCCCTTTTCTCCCATCACTTCCGTCTACCTAATCTAAGGTAATGTTATTCTTCCCTAGTGTCCCCTGCCTTATTGAGAATTAGTATCCATATGATTGGACTTTGTTGAATCTACAGATGAATTTGAGAAGAATTGACATAATCATAATAATATTGAGTCTATCATCCCATGAAAAATGAATACTTCTACCTTTATTTAGGTTTTTATTTTCAATAATTGTACTAGTCAGTACATATCTTTACCAATTTGTTCTTAAGTATTTTAAATTTTTCAATAGCAGATGTTGTTTTTAGTTCCTTTCTGATTGTTTCATTGTTAATATATAGAAATAGTTTATGTTAATCATATTTTTGCAACTTAATTGAACTAAGTTATTCTAGCATGATTTTTATAGTTACAGTGTGATTTTCTACATAGACAATTTACATTGTCTAGAAAAAAAAGGGCAATTTTTCCCCCCTGTATCTAGCTTTATTCCTTTGTCTGTTTTCCACCTTTTATGTGGAATTTTGCTTTCCACGGACTCTATGAATCTTGCACTCCAAGCATGAACTCTTCTTGGATTTTTGTTTATATATATTTTTATATTATTGAACTTAATTTGTTAAAATTTTAGTTAGAATTTTTCCATTTATTCCTATGAAGGATTGTAGTCTTTAGTATTCTTTTAATGCTTTTGTTAAGTTTTGGTTTCAGGATAATGTTAGCTTCCTAATATGATTGAGAAGCAATTTTTCTCATCAAAATATGAATAATTTATAGGTGTTTCCTCCATTAACGTTGAATAGAACTTAGGGATTAAACCATGAGGACTTTGATATTACTTTATAAAAATTTTTTGGTTACTAATTCAGTTTTTTAAAAAATATAGTCCTTTTGTTTATCATTACAGCTGTTCAATTTAGAAGGATCACTCTGTTCACAGTAGTCCCTTATTATGGTTTTAATGTTTACAAACTGTTTATTGATGTTACCTCTGTTGTTCCTGATATTTGCAATTTTTTCTTATGTTTTGTGTTTATTTTTTGTCCAACAAGCTTTTTGTTTTTTTTTAATGTATTTTTTCTGTTTTTCTTTTATTTTTGTTTGAGATTAGGATTATTTCTTCTGCTCGTTTTGGTTTTAATTCTTCCTTAAGGCCAGTTATCTTCAGACTGTTTTTGTCTTTTAAAATTGACACTTGATCCTATGAATTTAACCTTAAGGTACAAGTGTAGCAACATTCCATGTATTTTGATTCATTTTCATTCAATTCAAAATTCTTTCTCATTTGATTGCTTGTTTAATCCAGGGTTATTTAGAAAGATGTAAGTTTGAAAATATTTGGGGACATTCTGAATATCTTTGGATTGATGATTGATAATTTAACTCTTATTTTCATAAAATATACATTGTATGGTGTGATTTCTTTTTAAAAAATTTTTAATTCTAATTTGTTATATATGACAGGAGAATGCATTACAATTTATATTACACATATACAGCACAATTTTTCATATCTCTGGCTGTGTACAAAGTATATTTGCACCATTCATGTCTTTATACACGTACTTAGTATAATGATGTCTATCTCATTCCACCATAATGGTGTAAATTCTTATTGATTAATTGTAATTTGCTTTGTGGCCTGGAATATAGTCTGTCTTGGTGGATGTTCCAAGTGTATCTGAAAAAAAAAAAGTGTATTCTGCTGTCATGTGATGTAGTGTTTTTTTTTTTGTTGTTGTTGTTTCATTGCAATCAACTTGGTGGATGGTGTTGTTCAAGTCTTTTCTAACCTTCCTGATTTTCTGTCCGATTGCCTATTTATTTATTTAAGTACCAGAGATTGAACCCAGGTGTGCTTAACCACTGGGCCACATCCCTATTCCTTTTTATTTTTTATTTTGACACAGGTCTAGGTAAGATGCTTAGGGCCTCAGCTGCCCTAGTCACTTTGATTACAGGCATGCACCACCATACTTGGCTATCAACTATTAAATTATTGAGGGAGAAAGGGATTGAACTCTCTGATTTTAATTCTTTCTCTGGTAGTTTGCTTCAATGCATGCCATGAGTAGCTCTCTGCAGGATACTTCAGGGTTTCTTTCTGCATATCTCTGGTGTTCTTTTTGTGTGAACCTTTCTCCTCTTGTGTACTTTGTCATAACTCTAGACACCTTCTCCTTGTAGACATTTGCATTTGTGTCTCTGTATTTATCTCTCTGTATTTAACTCAGCGTGTGCTGGCTTATACTTAGGTTCCTCTTCACTGTATTCTGTCAAGGAAGTAAGCAATTGTAGGAATACCTCCTTTGTTTGCTACATCTCAGGGACTTATGTCTTTCCTTGTTCGAAGTCTATTGTCTTGAAAACCATGAATGCATTTATTTTATTTGGTATTTTTGATTTTTTTCATTTGTACAGTAAATCCCAGTTACCCTATCTTGGCCAGAAGTTATTTATTTTGACAAAAATTGCTGATAATAAGGTTCATGTTATTTTCTGACATGATTGAAATACAGAGTTCTAATATGATTTCAAGGAATTCACAAATAGGAAGGAGGATGCATGTAATTATAATAAATAAATTATGATTATTTATATTATATTATAAATAACATAATAAATTCTGTTCAGATTCTAATCTTATGAGCAAAGTATGACAACACTAAAGAATAATCATTCTGAATAGGTTTATAAGGGAACAATGGCATTTAAGCTAGGTTTTGAAAGGTAAGAGCATATGCCCAGGTGGAACAGGAACTCTTTTGCATTTGCTTTTTGTTGTATGACCCATCATCCAGCCTCATTAGGTTTCTTTCCTAGTGCTGCACAAATGAGAAAGTCACTGACTACTTCTATTTCATAGTTACAAAACTTTTTTTATAGTTCTGGTGGAATAAAGAATGGAATGCAAATGGTGTTGCCACTTTGAAAACTGTAGGGCAATCTTTTGTGAAGTTACCTTGTAACCCAGCAATCCTTCTCTTAGGTGTTAAGTGAAATGGAAATGTAGTTCACAGAAGAAAAACCATTATGTGTCCATATGTTTGTGGCAGATGAGAATATTTGTGGTACCCATAACACAGTATTACTCAGTAAAATATAAGAACAATTATGGATATAGGTAACAACCAGATGAATCTACGGATGAATCTTATTTTCATTGCACTAAGTAAAGAAGCCATACTCAAAAAGCTGTGTACCATACGATTCCATTTTATGGCATTCTGGCATAGATAAAAGATTAGTTATTTAAGGGGTTGATAACATTGGGCAAGGAATTTTTTCTCTTGGCATGATGGAATTTTCCTGTATCTTGATTGTGTTGTTGCTGTACAATTATGCAGAAAAGAGTTAACATGGCAGATTCTTATTACAAGGTGGACCCTTGGCTGACATGTGGGAACTTGAATGGCACAGAGTTCCCTACAATGACATAAAACTCTTCATAGATGATAAAAGTAGCTCACTGTACCTAAACAGTGTGCACCTGAACAGTGTAGTTCATTGTTGATCTTTTTGTTTTTCCTGCGAGTTAATAATTATGCTAGGCAGAGGATGTGCAAGTGATTAACAGATGAACAGATAAAGAAAATGTGGTACATACACACAGTGGAATTTTATTCCGCTATACAGAAAAATAAAATTATGGATTTGCAGGAAAATGAATGGAACTACAGACCATCATGTTAAGGAATACATCAAATGGAGAAGTTTCAAGTATTGTATGCTTTCTTTCATATGCAGAAACTAGAGAGGATAAAGGAAAAAAAGAGTGGGTGTGGATCTCCTAAAAATGAAAGGGAGATCACTAGAGGAAAAGGACCAAGGGGTAGGAGTTGAGGAGGGAGGGGGGACATGCTAAGGAGTGATAGTGGCCAAATTATATTGTTATATTGTGTGCATACATGAAAATGTAACAACTAATTTCACCAGTGTGTATATCTATAATGCACCAATAAAAAAAATGTGGTGGGTGGGAGAGGAACCCTGGGAGCTACTTCTCTAAAGAGCTTCCCTAGAGAAAACATTTTACACAGGTTATCACAAGTCATTGCCTGGAAGAATTAAACATCTCCTGTGACCTCACAGGGAAAGGACTCTTGGAAGCTTGTGCCTGGTTTATGCAGACTTTGCCTTATGTACTTTACCCCTTGTTGATCTTATCTTGTATCCTTTCTCTTTGAAAAACAAGAGCTGTGAGGATGATGACTATATGCTGATTCCTGTCCCAATGAGTCACTGAATCTGAAGGGAGCTTTAGGTATTGTTGAGGCTTAACACTGATCAGTGCCTAGGAAGCCCCTAGGCTTTTTCTGGTGGTGAGATAAAAAGGACTTCAAAGAATGCGTTGTTGTGGGCAAGGAGAAGGGAAACTGTCCACTTCCTTCATCTCCAGTCTTTAGGTAGGATCACAGTAGAGCAACCATTGTTGTGAATTAAAGGAATATACTCGTATTAACATCAGTAGGAATCCATCTATGCTGTAGGCTCACCGCCTTTCCTGGTTCTACAGCACCGGTTGTTGGCACTGCATAGCTCTCCATATTGTCCTGCTATGGAGGAATGCAAGAGTAACAAAATATTCAAACCCTTTGGATTGAGTCCTTCAAGCTTTTTCTTTGGGATGGGTATACAGTATGCTGGAGCTTTGCAGCTCTGGGATTGAAGAAGGATCTTAACATAAATGTAGTTTAGCGACAGACAGCTATGTTTTAGGCTATGCCCCTGCTAGGTGATACCCTTATATATTTCTCATGCTCTGCTTTACATAATGTGTCAGGGCACAATTAGGCATTTGTTGGAAAGAGAAAAGCCTAATGTCTGTCCTGAGATCAGAACAGCTTTCCACTCTTTAAGTTATCAGTATCTATAGCCTAGTATAATCACTGGTTAGGATTACAGCAGAATCACTGAAATCATGGTTACAGATGTCTGCAAGTCGTCTACCAATTGGTTTCCTTGTTTTAGTCTTTCTTAATAGGATTATAGCTTTAATGGAACTGTTTTTTTTTTAATTAGAAAAAGCAGTGTACAGTTTAGATATTGTTTTATTGAATTTCTTGTGGAGGACATAATAGTTTCTACAAAGTTTAACAGGAAAACCAACTAAATAAATTAGTTTCTAAAATGTCATTCATTAATCACTTATAACAAAATCTACTGAGCAGGTATGAACATTAATTTTACAAGAAGAAAATTTCTGACTTTAAGATTTGACAGGCACACATTTACAATAGAAGGGAGAATGAAATCATATCTTACTTTCTTAGAAAACTCCTTTTGGGGGTCTTGTTAATGGTACTGCTATTAACCTCACTTTGTTGAAAACCGAGGTGTATTGGAGGGGTGGCATTCAGGCCTCTTAGTGCCAGTCCCTCAGCCACAGTGAACAACTCCATTCCAGAAGCATTTTACATCTTTTCCTTTGTCTTTGCTCATGAGTTTCCTGTGTTTTTAGTGCTATTCTTGTCTTATCTACTTGGTGAATTCCTCTGTGTTTTTTAAAACCCTTCTAAAATTTGGCTTGGTACCTATCAGCCTTTGTCTTGTTTTGGTTTTTCACTAGAAGCATTTCTCAGTCAATTGTTTCCTTGTTCATTTGTGTTCTCATTGCATTTTATAAATCTGTGTATCAAAGAAGTTACAGTCTGGCACATATTTTCTTTTCTTTTTCCCAGTGTACTATAAGATACTTTTGTTATGGAAGACTCTTCACATACCTTCTCTCATCACTTTGACATGTTTTTGCCATCTTACTGACTCTGGTCTTATTAAGACTTATTTGCCTTCATAGATAAACAGTGTATTCAAAGTTTTCTGTAGAAACTGAAAATCTTCATCCTAGATCCTTTTTTTTTTTTTTTTCCCTAACAGGGCCAATTCCTTCCAATCTCAATTTCCTTTAACTCATTGAGACTTATTTTAGCTATGTTAGATTTTGTTAAATAAATCACACTGAGGTACAGATAGAACAATTAAATGAATTTAACTATTCAATGTTTATTCCTTCTAAAGTTTATTCCTTCTAAGTTTCTAATAACTGTCAATCCAATTAAACTGGTAGTTTACAAAGTTTGTGAGAAAGCTCTACTGATCCAACCTCTTTACCCTTTGTAGATTGGGAGTTAAATACAAATAATCATCTTTGTTATCAGACCATCTTCCCATTTCCTTCACACACTTTGCTTCTTTTGCCTACTTCTTTCAAACTTTCTTTACCTTTGCGAACAAATCCACATCAAACAGTGTTGATTTTTCAAGATTTTCAATCTTGTCTACATATTTGAATGGGGGATGCTCTAAAAAATTCTGTTGCCTGAATTTTACTCTCAGATACTTAATTGATCAAAGGCATATTCTATTTATTTGGTTTTATTTTGGTTTGGAGGGGTTATCTTAATAAGTTTGTGCTTGGGAGGAAATGGATTATCATAGCCTTCTACAATAGAGGTTATTTCCTGTGGTTTCTTGTCCTATCCCTTCTTAGACTGACATTTTTTTATAAAGTAGCATTTTCCTTCTGTGGAGTGGATTCTTTCACGTGTTTGCTCTATCATATTCTGCCAACAGCAGATGTTATGGTATTAATTCAAAGTTCTAAACTTCCTACAAAGTTTAATTCTATAATTTTTTACATTATAACAATTAGTTTTACATGGTTTACATTAATATGTTGTAATTTGAATCTCAGTGAACAGAAAAATATACTAGAATTTAGGTTTTGCTTTTCACTGAGTTCTGTTTTTTAGACTTTGAAGTTTGGTTTAGGTATTTATTTTTTCTAGTGATAGATACATTAAATGCTGTATGTAAATACCCCAGAAATTCTGTATGATATAATTTCAGAGTGAAAGGGAAGAATTCTACCTTTTGATATAGCTTAATGAATTAAAACTCTTTTTTTAAGAGAGAGAGAGAGAGAGAATATGAATCTTTTTTGTAGATAGACACAACACAATGCCTTTATTTTTATGTGGTGCTGAGAAAGGAACCTGGGTCCCGCCCATGCTAGGCGAGCACTCTATCGTGAGCCACAATCCCAGCCCCAGAATTAAAACTCTCAATAGGAATCATTCTGAGATACAGTTCAAGGATTTAAAATATACTGTAACACGTCACATTAAAACAATTCTATCATGATTAGGCTATAAAATTTTGTAAAATATTTTATGGTTATAAAATTCCTTATTTTTATTTTTGAAGGCTCTTTGTGCTTGGTTTTTCCATAGTCAAATCACTTGCTATTAAATGGTGTCAAGAGTTCAGGATGTACACTACAAACCTCATTTTCAAATTTTAATTTTCTGATTTTTCATGTGTTCAGCCTTTGAATACTTTCATGTGTGAAGTATTGTGATAATTTGGTAACAGCTAATTGGAAAGGCATGTTTATATTATAAGGAAATGAAATTTCAGTAGGTTTTTGCTTAAAGGACTGTCATTATAATAGGAATGTGTTAAATATCCATTTGAAAGAACAATCCAGAGATAGAAAGGATTTATGCGTTTCATATACCTTTTTTAAGAAAGTATTACTCTTCCAGGATAAGGTCAAGATAGGTCTCTGATCAGTATCAGAAGAAGAGGGGAATCTATTTTCAAACTTTTTTAGAATTCAATTGTTTTTGAGAGCACAATATCTGTGGAGTATCGATCGCAGAGGTCCAGTAGTTAGTCAAAGGCTATCTCCTTTGACTCACCCCTTAGCGTGGTGTCATCCTCCTTCATGTGATAGATTGTTACAATCTCAGGCAGTGTAATTACACACTAGCCAAGTGGGTCATTTATTTCTTCACCTTCACCATTTACCAAAAATCTCCTTTATCTTTGGGAGCCAGATCTTTCTTTTGCAGTAAAAGCAAAATAATAGCACATAAAACATTAGATGTAAGAACTAAGCATCTTAAAATTATTAAGAGAATAACTTTTAAAAAAGCAAACTGTTACATGTTGTACTATGAAGATGGTGATAGATGTATGTAAAGCCCTTGGAATAGTGCCAGACACATAGTAAACATACCCATGTTACTTATTATTTTCATTTTTTAAGTTAAAAATCTAAATTTTAATATTTGGTGGAAATGAAACTGAAGTATTTTGTTTTTTTCTGTTATACCTAAAAAATTTTCAATCATCCCTTTTAAAATATTAAAGTAGCCTTGTTTTTAGAGAAAATCTGCTGTGGATTTTTCCATGAATTCTTTAGCTTTAGATATAAACACTATATTAAATGCTTCAGCATATCAGAAGTGATGAAAGAATGACAAATTTGGTTTTTAAGAGGTCCATTGGGAACTTAATTTTTCTATATTTGAGATGCTAGTCTTCTCAATAATTAGAATATATACTTTTAAAAAATCGTACATATACTCACAATTTTAATGTCTTCAGAAATAAGACATTACTAGTAAATTTTTAATCATTGGAGGTTATTACTAAAAATAATTTTATATTTGCTTATATGACACAGAAGCATTTTAGCATAATCATTTTTTATTTTAATTTTGCATATTTTATGGAATACAGTGTGATAATTTGATACAGGGAAACAAGATGTGATAATCAAATCAGTATAGTTAGTATTTCCATTTCCTTTAACTTTTACATTTTTTTCATTAACATAATGATTGTGTATATTTTTAAGTTAAAGTGTGATATGTCAATACATTTATACAATGTGTACATATCAAATCAGGGTGTATCCGTGTCTTTATCATTACTTTGTTTTAGGAGCCTACAAACTTCTTTCTTACAGGTACTTGTAAAATATGTATTAGGTGATTGTAAATTATTGTTACCCCACTGTGCTTTAATACACTAGAACTTATTACTTCTGTGTTCTATTAATTATAAAGAGAACATTTTCTTTTTTCCTTTTTTGAGACAGAATCTCGTGTTGCTCAGCCATCCTTAAACTCACAATCCTCTTGCCTCAGCCTCTCAAATAGCTGGAATTATAGGCATACACCACCATGCCCTGCTGTGTTTTCTTTTAACATGCACCTTAAGCTTAACTTGTACTTTATCTTACAAATAAATAAACAAAAAACTTTTCTGCTTTATAAGTTGAGTTTGCCTTACAGCCTGCTGCCCGTGTTTTCCTGATTTTGTATGTTTGCTCAAATAATATCATCAACCTAAATTTCTCTCTTCTGTGGTTATCTGAGTCCTGTGTTTTATTAAAAGCCACAAGAGAGTAGAAATTCCTGTTCTGGGTCATGGTATTTGCATTCTATGAGATGTTACAACACTAATAGTTAGCACCATTCATTTGACTTGTATGTTACTTATTTGCCTTTTTAAATGTTTAGCATATTCTAGTCACATTAGCTGTTTTTTAAGGGCAAATATTATTTCTATCCATAATACTTTCATGATACCTTATTATTCTGTTCATTTCTTTTTTCTTTCAGTAAATGTGTGTAGTATTTATTAATTTACTATTTGCACACTCTTTTCTAAGCACTAAATATCTATTAGCAAATCAGACAAAAATCTCTGTCTTTATGGATCATATGTTTAATGACAAAGGGAATTTTGTAATAGTAAATGCTATAATAGACCTTGTTGTTCTGAATAATGACATGGCAGCCTTGAAGTGTGGTTTTACAATTGGTTGTATAGGCAGAGATCAGGCATTTTAAGCCCTTTATGTTAATATGCTTGCTTTATGGGATAAGAAATAGCTTTAATGATTGACCTCACATAATCTCTAGAAATGAAAATAGAAATTAAAAACAGCACACAAACAGATATACCAAAAAAAAAAAAAGCGCCTTCCCTATCAATATTAAAACAGCTCCTGAGAAGAAATTAGTGTCTGTAAAAAGGCTGTTGTATGCAATTCATGAGACTAAATGAAAATTAATAGTTTGGTTGATGCTTTTAATTGAAAGTCTAGACCTTTCACCTAGAAGCTGAGAAGCATGACAGAGGATTTAACCAACACCAAAGAGGTATGAAAAAAACAACAGAATTGGAAAGGTAAGGGATCTTAGCAGCAGTGTAAGCTACAATAGAGATTAGTAGTTTGGATTTCAAATGGCAGATTATTATGAAAGCACAGAAGTGAAAAATTTGACAAAGAAGCAAAAAATGCCAGAATCTTACCACACATTCCCTACTTTTTTCTCCTCTCAATATGAAGACTCTATGAGGTAGTTTATGTTTGGGGTAGGGAGGGCATAAAAGTTGTTGAGTAAGTGATTGTTGGCAATAAATCAGTATAGAACCTTTGGCAAAAAGCTGTTTGGAGAACTTTGAAGTCCATATCTCCAAGATATTTATTGAATATGAAAATCTCATCATTATTCCAAAAAATTCTGAATTATAATTATTTTTCATTATCATTGCTAATTGTAAATGGGTAAGCATCGCTTTTGAAAGTAGCTCTTGGTTTGATGTGTGAATTTTTGAGTCCATGGCCTTTATGTGGATTCACCTTGTTAAGAGGCATACATTGTAAGTACAAACTTGTACGGAGAGCAGTTTAGCAGTATCTATCAAAGTATGCCTCTATGTTTACTTCTTTGCCCAGAAGCTCCAGTTCTTGGGATTGATCTTACAAAATCAGTGTGAAAAACAGTGGGAAAGATACTTGCACCATGCTAATCATCACAGGAATATTTTTAATAGCAAAAGTCCATAAAGAATCAAAATGTCCATATGAACAGCTGGGCTTTGTTTCCACACCTATAGTTCCAGCTACTTAGGCGAATCTAGCAGGAGCATTATTTGAGCCCCGGAGTTTGTGCCTGGGCAACATAGCAAGACCATGTTTCAAATTGACCCCCTCCCCGCCAAAAGTCCATCATTATAGGAAACAGATTAAATAAGCTCTTGTACATCTACGCAGTGAAGAATACCTCTCTAAACTGCTTTGGAAGTGATCACTAGTATCAAAGTAGAAGAAAAGCATGTGTACTATGCTACTCCTTAGGTTGGGAAGGATGGAAAATATAATTATTAATGTTTTTGTTGATATTTTTTAAATGAAAGGTTTTATCAAAAACTGATTAAAATGACCATAAGGAGAAAGAGAGACAAGGTAGAAAGATGGGAGTTGAAAATAAACTTCTGTGAATATGCCTAATTTTGTTTGAGTTTTAATCTGTAATTGTACAACAAAATTGAAAACATTAAAAACCATTATCTAACTTGGAAGCCAATTTTGTAGATATTTTATCTACATAGAAATTACTTTAAGTGACTTTAAAACACACTAATTAAATAGAACACAGTGTTTTAAAGATTTATAATGAAACCTTCTTCCACTCTCATGTGCTTTCCTCCCACACATTTTAAGAACCAAAACAAAATATGAAACAACAACAAATCACTAAAAGAACTGTAAAGAAATATTCAACTGTTTTTAGTAATCATATTGTTGGTAATGTTGGTACTGTTATTCTGAACTTAATTCAAATAATTTTTCCATCCTTTTATTTTGTACATTCATTGATTTCACAAATACTCATTGAATGAGTTCCCAATATATGCTGAGATATAATTATGATCACATATATACTATATAAAAATTGAGGAAGTGAAAACTTAACTTTATCCTAAACTTGAATTAAAAAGATCTATAGAAGTCATATGTTTAATTTAAAATTATCTTTTCCAGTTTTGTCCACTGGAATGTTATAGAAATGAAAATCTGGTAGCAGTGAGCACCCTCACATCTAGGTTGTGGTCTCACTTATTGAAAAAAAGAGTTAAAGACAGTAGAAATAGTTAGGACTTTTTGGAGACTGAATGATTCTACAACTGGGCCAGGTCAGCTTGGGACCCAGAAGGCCCAGGAACTATCAAAGATTCCTACAGTCAGGTTAAAAAAGGCTTCATGAGCTAAAAAGATGAGAGCTTCCACTGGCCAAAGATGAAGAAGTGTAAAAAATTAAAAGAACAGTAACTACAGTAGATTGAAACAGGGAAAATTTCAACCTAAAAATTCATAACGATAGTCATAAATATTCTTTGTAGAATACTTTCAGAGGATTCTGGTGATGCAGCTTAGAATTTTGGAAACTGATTATTAAAGTGAGACATCACACATTTATCCCATTTTTCCTATATAAGTTATGGTACATAGTTATTATATCCATGACAGTTCTTTAAGTGAAGAATTATAGCTAATAATAGAGTTAGAATAGCAAAAACAAAAGCTGGGCATGATCATCTATGGCTCCTAGAGTCACTAGGTAAAAAGTTGTCAGATTTTCCAATAGACAGATTACCTAGATTCACAGACCAATCTGAACATCACAAAAAGAGAGAAAAGCAGACATTATGTGTCCAACCTCAATTTGATCAGGGTTCTGTATCTTAGCAGTCTATTATGGTTTCTGTTAATGTGGCTGTTGAACCTTTGAAATTTGATTAGGCTGAATTGAGGTGTATTTGACAGTTTTAATTAGATATGCGGTTTCATTATATTTCTATTGGACATCAACTATTCCACATCTAATGACTTAGTTTATAGGAAATGCAGGGATAGGGGAAAATGTTAAATTAAACTATCAAGGTGTAATTAGTAAAATCTAAAATGTAGAATAATCTATGGTAAAAACAATGTAGTTCTGCAACAAATAGGTGTCAAAAATATAAAAACATATATTATATGGACCTTGTTTGAATCCAGAGAAAGGGAAGCAGGGAGTTATTAGGGAAGTTGAATATTGATTGATTATTGTATATATTAATGCCTTTCCACATAGCTTATATAGGTATGGCAATTAGATTGGAGTAGGGGTGAGGGGAGTCCTCTGTTAAAAGAGCCATCCATGACACTGCTTCATGACTTACCCCATTTGTATGTGTAGACTTATTGTTTAAATCATAGATTTTTGCCTAGTGCATATGGAGAGTATGATGCCCCCCTCCCCGCCAAATTGCAATCTCTAGCAAGATCCTCTTTGGTCATCTATGCCTTATTTATTCATTTCATAAATATTTGATTTGTGTTAGGTGTTGTGATGCAATTAGCAATGAAACAAACTTGGTCTAGGGTTCTTTGGAACTGTTAATTATAAGATATATTTAATTTCACAAATAATTGTTTAGGTCTTTAGATTGGGATTTGGTACGAAAACCAATGAGTGCATGAAATCTGTGGTAGCACTTAAAAACCCAGAACCGGAAATTGCCAAATACATATATTTTCATTCACCAAAATAATTTCTCCAATGAATACTTTAATACCTACATACGCTGGGTTCTGTTATGATATTGGGTGTCCTATCATACCTCCAACCTCGTAGAACCTTCAGTTCTTGGGGTTTTCTAGCACTATAATTCTGTGAAATTATAGCAAAAGCCCATGCTGGCTTCATTCTACATGTTTTTTTTTTCAATTTAGTAAAATATTTACTCACTGTATCACCTAGAATTTGATATTTTCTTATTTATTGAGACAATAGTAAAAGTACACACTGAACATGTGCTTTACAGTACAATAATTAGCATATAATTTTCAACGTTTCAATGAACTTTTGCCATAAAATTTAAGAGGATTTTAATTGCCAGTAATAAGGATTGCTTGTTAATAGGCTGTAGATAATTAGGGAGCTATTTGCATTCTCTCCCCACAAATTTTCTTAGTGTTCTGAGCTTCACTTAATTCATAACTTTATCTCATGAGTATTAGTTAATCCCATTTAGTCACAGCAATAATAGACATGATGTTTTCTACTCTTTAGCTTTCTCCCAGAGTTCCAATGATTCTTGTGCAGGGATTATAACATTGATTAATTTTATTTATTGTAAATAGAAGTAGAGTATTTTTCTTGGTCTTTTACTCTAATGAAGTAAAACATCATGGTAAGTAGTGCTGAAATTTATGGCAATTAATTTTAGTTTTCCTAGTGTAAAATTTTATTTCCTGTGGCATTTTACATAAACTTCAATTCAAATAGTAATTGTTTATCAAAAAAAAAATTGTTACCAAATTGTTACCCAAACTTCTACAGGAAAGACTTACCAGAAGTGTGTCTGTATAAATAATACATTTTTTTTTTGGGGGGGGTAACCTTTTACTGACTGTGGCTATATTTTGAAGTAGGGAGTTATTTACAATGCTTTTCAATTTCTAGTGTGAGATTTCTTACTCTATTTGGAACTTTGTAATTTAATATGTACTACTTTTTTTTTGAAATCAGATATTAACCCCAAATAACACTGTTCAATACATTTTTATGGGCTTCCCAACCCTCCCAACCGTGCCATTCTAGGGCAAAAGATAGAAAGTTTGAAATAACTGGCTTTAAATGTCTCCTGGCTTTTAGACTTTGACCTAATGACTTCATGTTACAAAGTCTTGATCAGTGAAAACAATGTATATTCTAAAAGATTGTTGTGAATATAAAATGCCTTAGCATGTGGTAAGTGCTCTGCAGAGTACCTAGTAAACACCACAAGCTCAGAGTAAATTGTTCATATTATTATATTTGAACATAACCTCCTATGTAATATATGTTTTTTTCTTACATTAATTTTGGAGGTTCACATTTAACTGTGTGTGTGTGTGTGTGTGTGAGAGAGAGAGAGAGAGAGAGAGAGAGAGAGAGAGAGAGAAAGAGAGAGAGAGAGAGAGAGAGAGAGAGAGAGAGAGAGAGAGAGAGAGAGGGAGGGAGGGAGGAAAGACACACTCATGCGCTATATCCCCAGCCTTAAAATTTTTTTTTCTAAATTTTATTTTGAGACAAGGTCACTGCCTTGATAAATTGTTGAGGCTGACATTGAACTTGTGAACCTTTCACCTCAGCCTCAAGTTGGTGGGATTGTAGGCATGCACAACCCCACCCAGTTCACTTTTAATTTACTCAAAGTAAAATATATATTTATAAACATATAGAGTACCACTTCATCTCATGATAACCATTGATTAATTTAAAAATACTTATTGAGTTCTTGCTAATCTAGGCAGTTTTCCAGTTTTCTTAGTTAGATTAGTTCTCTTTCTTCCCCCTTCCTTCCTCTATTCTTTCTTCCCTCCCTTCTTTCTTTTCTTCCTTTCTTTGCTCAGGGTAGAACCCAGGGGCAGCTAACCATTGAACTATATTCCCAACTCTATCAATTGATCGGTCGATCGATTTATTTATTTTATTTATTTGGTTTTGAGGCAGTCTTGCTAAGTTGTCCAGGCTGGCATCAAACTTGTGATTATTTTGCTTTAGCTCTCTGAGTTGAGTTTCTTGGGATCACTCTGCCTGGCCAGTATTCTTAATTTCTAAGCTCATTTTCTTTTTTTACATTTATTAGATTACCTGTTGACTTATTGACATGATATATATTAGTGCTAATATTAATAATGCTTAGTAAATAGTAGTTATTAATGAAGTCTGTAGGGGAGACAAGTCATTTATATGAAAATGTATGATACAGATTCAAATGTGATGTGAAAAGGTACAAATATGTTATTTTTGAAATTCAGGAAAGGTGGACTATTGCTTACAGGTGAGAGGTCAGGGAAGCCTTCACATAGAAGTTACCACTCAAAGTATGAGGAAGAACTAGGCATGGGATCATGCAATAGAAAGGCAGACTTTAGGGAAAGGAAGATAATTGAACTTCATAGGAGGTGGAAGAGCATGTAGAGAACACTCAACAATTTCATCTGTTTGTCTAGAATGAAAGATGTAGAAAGCAGGTAAGTGGGAGATAAGATTAGAACGATATGCTAAGACCTGATTGTAAAGGATTTTAAATATCAGGGCCAAGATACTTGGCCTTATTCTGTCAGCCATTTTAAAATTTTGAGTCAGCAATGACTTAAGAACTGTTTCTGTAAGGTGATCTTGTATCTGTAAATAGGTAAGTTTTGGATGACTGTAGGAAGACACAGAGAAGTGATATTTTAGAGCTCAAGAGAGCCTGAATTTGGTGGTAGAAGAATAATAAGTGGTTTTAAGAAGGAGCAGTGACTAATGACATTGGTCATTGTGGATCTTTTTAAATATTTTTCTTCCATTTCTGCGTTGTCTTACTTTTTCGTAGTTTCTCATTCCTCTGACCCTTTGTTCTCAGCTGACTTCACTGCCCCCATGAATGTTCCTCAGGTACCTCTTTTCTGCTCCTTACCTACATTTACCTTACATTCCAGACACAACAGAAATGCTCACTATTCTCAAAAAATTATATTACAACTGTTAATAGACTGTGACTTTTATGAGACCCTGTACTGTTAGCAGCTAGAAATATTCTTTTTGTTTTTGTTTTCTTTTTCAGTGAGAAACATTTCATTGCATTGAGCCATTCTCAGTGCAACTGAGAATGGCTGACAAAGCAGATGTGGAAGAGTTTAAATTTTCATACCTAATTCAATCTTCTTTTTTGGTTGTCCATAGTTTATTATATGTAGTTTAGAAGTAGTGATGTTAAAACTTCTCAGCCCCCTGGTCTCCTGCCATTTTCTAGGTTTTGGAGTTCTTATTGCTAAAAGTTTTACTAAGACTTCGACCTCTTTTCTGAGTCTTCTATGCTACTCTCTGAATTCAGAGTATAACTAACACTATATATTGCTTATTTGAAAATTGAATCCAGTAAACATTTATTGAACTTTCTCTTTCACTAAGCACAGACTTCTGCTTCCAAGGAAAATATTTGCCAACTTAAGAGAATGACATGTTAATAATAAATATAGTACAGTGTGATAAACCACAATAAAAGGTTTAGAGAAATATTAGAAAACACAGATTATCTTTGAAAACAATGATTAGGTAACTTTCTTAATCAGGCTGAGAGTGTGGCACAAAGAGTGTGAATCAGTATCACATGTTCATGGAACTTTGGTTAGTTGAAAGTATAAAGGAAGGCCCTAAGACATATTCTAGAAAAGGGCTATTTGGCCATAAAATATTTTCTGATTTTAAATAAATTTTTTTAGGAACAAATTCCAGAAAAAGATTTACTAAGTCAGAGAACATGAATATTTTTATCAACTCTTGATACATATTGACAAACTGTTCAAGGCTTTGAAAATACTTTTGGAACTGTCCTTGTTCATGATGGAAAAATATGAGCTGCACTACAACTGTTAAAATCCTGAGATTACTAACATACCAATTTTGCTGATTAATGGATTAGAGGAGAAACATTTCTGGTGCTGCAGAACTCTGTTTTCCATTCTATTTGTTAGTTTTTTCCTTGGCATTTGATTTGGTTAATCATTTTCTCCTTCTTCAACCATTTTTCTCATTTTGCTGGTGGGGAGGGGGAGGGGACAATCTCAGGCTGGAGGAATAACTCAGTGATAGAGTACTTAACCTAGCATGCACAAGGCCCTAGATTCAATCACCCTCACTGGAGGGGGAAAAAATGATATCCTACCTCATTAGATATTATTCCATACACAGTTGCTGTTGCTGGATTATCCTTATTTCCTTAAATATGAAGTGAATGTTGCTGAAAGGCTTGTTTACAGGATACTTCTTTTATTTTCCAAGAGATCACTGCTGATCTCTTTGAATTACAAAGTTTCAAAAACCTTCTATTTGACAGTGACTTCTAAATTTTCAACTCAAGCTCAGGTACTTCTTCTGAACTCCAGACTCTTATATATTCTGTTGCCTATTTTACTTTTCTGTTTGATAGATACCAAACTTTGTAAAAACTGACCTCCTTATAGGTTTAATCCCTAGTCTTTCCAATCTCAGTTATTTATCTAATTTCTTGTGCTGTAAACCTTAGTCATTTCTGTCTTCATTCTTTCTTTTATATGCCACAATATGTCAGGAAATTTTATTGACTATACCATAATGATATATCTAGAATCTAAATATTTCCTGTCATCTGCTTTAGAGCAAAATCATTATTCCATTACACTAGGTAATGTCAAAATTTATCATTAAAGGACTAGATAGTAAACACTTTAGACTTTTGAGTCAAAAGACAGAATTGAGGTTATTGCATAAATTGTTATTTAACAAGAGAAAAAGCAAATTTCTACTAATTTTATTGATCAAATTTTCAATGAAATTATCACAATCAATTTTCTATACTAGAGTTTCCTGATGAATTGACACATTTCTTAGTAGTGTAGTTTATAACATTTTGCTTGGAGTTCAAACTTAGTTTTTCCTATTATCTAAATCAATTGCAGATTGTCGTCTGTTACCATGATATATAGTGATATCCTATGTATTTTATTTTTAAAATACCTTTCATACAGTGAATATTTTTTAAAAAATGACCATTCATGAGAATGCACTGTTAAGTGAGCACATTTATTCTTGGAAAGCACTTATATAATTCTATTTTGTTTTTCTCTTGATAGTTGCTTTTTACTACATCATTGCATTGTAGAATAATTTCCAATTGAAAGTTAAGTGCAGGCTCCTCAATTGCACAGTTAAATGGATTATGAAATATGAAAATCTACTTTGCCCTTCCATTGATGTCTCTAAAGTACTTTTGAGACTAGGATTGTATTGGACAATATACCTACTGTAAGTTTGAATGGCAATTGTGGTCTCAGTTCTTGTTCTCATTTTTAATAACACAGAAAGTATTTAAAGTAGCTTGATACTGTATATGATTCATCAGTGTTGTCATCAAAATTACTATGCTACAGTGTAAGTTTCCCATGTGAGGGCTATTTTACCTTGTAATTTAGATTGCATTTATTAAGAAAAACATTATCACATCTTAGGCAAAAGCTAAATTTAGGGAAAATTTACTATTTGATAATAGGTGTTGAGAGTGTGGTTCTTCTTATGCAGAAAAAAAAAGTCAGTCTAGATACTGAGCTAAAAAAAATAAATAAAAATAAAAATCACACTCACAAAAAGCTATACCACTGTTAAGCTTTGGAGTTGATGTACAGTAGAGAAAGTTAGTATAGCATCCTATATTTCTGTCAAAAATGAATGGGTTTGATAATGATTAAACCTATGAGTATGAATGATATTCACCACAGCACACTAGTTTCATGATAGATTCACATAATTTCTTTGCAGAATATCTGCTCATGAAAAATATGGGGAATAACCATAAGTTTTAAGTACTTATATTTTCCTAAAATTTGTAAATGGTTCAGCAGCCTTTTTGTGTCCCACACATTTTTTGGTCATAATCATTTGTAGCATATCTTAGCAGATCCCTCTTCAGGTGGTACAAAATTCATGTTTTCTCAATTGAAAAAAAAATATTTGTTTTGTTTCATGTAGACTAGTCAGAGAAGTTAATTCTTCAGTTACTTCAAATCATTATGGATTCAATGAATAAACAATAGCCACTGAGAAGTATAAATAAAATCTTTAACTCATCAAATACCAGGAAAAACCATCTGAAATAATTTTCCTTGGGTTAAAATTATCTATTATCTATTTTCTTGTTTTAAATCATCCATGTTTCCAGTGTCCTCCAACTCCTTGAGCAGCTATTCTCACTGAAGGGCTATAATTTTTTAAATATATATTTGTTTTCTCTGAATACTATACTTTGGCTTTCAAATAAAATTTGATTAATTCATCATCTGTAAATGGCTTTCTTTGCTTGGCTAAAAGGTAAACTACTCAGAAACTTACTTTTATTGAAGCCTCATTTTCATTTTTTATTTTTCTGAAAAATTTTTTTTGTGTTAAGATAATTTGCTTTCAGTACTCTGACTTTTCTGCCCATTGCTTTCCTGAGCTCTGGAAATATTATAATGAATAATTGGATAATATTCCTGTAACTTGTATTTTTTTTTAAATCATAGCTCTAGTGGCATTGCATAATAAAAAAAAATGTTCAGTGGTAAAGCACCTGCCTAGCATGTGTGAGGCCCTAGGTTCCATCTGTAGCCCTGAGAAGAGAGAGAGGACACCTTATTTAATTCTAAAACAAAATAATCTACACTCTGCCTTTGAAACCAAGACCTTCAAAGTTTTCTTTTTCCTTTTATTATTTTGTCTTTTTTTAAACTTTTATTTTGTTGTAATGAGTACACACTCATGAAAATACAAAAGATGATAAGGTGGGCTGGGGTTGTAGGTCTATGGTAGAACACTTGCCTAGCACATGTGAGGTCAACTCTTAGCACTGCATATAAATAAGTAAGTAAGTAAGTAAGTAAGTAAGTAAATAAATAAATAAATAAAGGTTCACCTACAACTAAACAAATTAAAAAAAAAAAGGTGACAAAGCAATGTATGTGATACTTGAAATACTTTCATGTTGTGATTCCATCACTGTTCTATAGTGTGTTAAGCATTAGTATGAAGTGGTGGGAACACCACATACTCTACAAATATAGCCATAAACAGAACATAAGCAAATTAGTATTACTTTTAAAAAATTTATTTTGGATTCTTAGATTTAAATTTCATTTAATTTTCACATGTTACTAACTATTGTTTCTATCTATCTATCTATCATCAGTCAATCAATAAATCAATCTATCTATTTGTTGGATGTCATACTTAGAGCCTGGCACATTCTATATCCCTTGCTCTGTTTCTTCCCTGAATTACTAAAAAATTTAAAACAACTTCTTAGCTCTTGGGCTGTATAAAAAGTTTATTGATTCCTATATTAGTCTCCTAATTTGTTTTTCCAATGCCACTTTTATCCTTTTAATATCTTATATTACAGGTAAATTATCCTTTTGTAATGTACAAAGTTGTGGAATGATTTCTCCCTGGACTCTCACTGAATCACTTTGATCTGACCATGCTAGACTATTTGTTGTCACTTAAGTATACCTAACCATGCTCCCTTCTGAAAGCTTTTGCACATGTTTTTGATTCCGTGAACATTTTTACTGAAACATCAACGTGGCTTACATCTCCTCTTAATTACTCCTGTGTCATATTTTCTTCTGTTCTCAGATTAGCCTTCTTAAATTAGTATTTTCTTACCATCCATGTACCTTCATCACTCTCTCTTAGCCTACATTGCAGGGTGACATTTTTTTCCCTAATACTTTTGAAGACATTTTAACATTTATTAAGTTTTTATTTGGTTATCCTTTCCTTTGTTTTATTTACTGGTGTGTCTTCAGTGCTTGGCACATATTTGAGGGGATACTCAGCACATATTTGAGGGGATAAATAAATGAATGCATTAAGAGTATGGTTTTAAAAAATGCAATGCCTATTCAAGACAGGTCTGTTTTTTTCTTCATTTAGATATATCCTCCCCAAGAATGGACAAATTGTGGGTCAAGGTTGCTATTTGAAATCTTTTATGTTGTATGACAGGAATGATGGATAAATTGTATATGCCTTTTGCATTTCCTTTCAAGAGATTTTACAAACCAAATTATTTTATGCATGTAAGTATAATTATAGTCATCCCACAAATCACCAATACATTAATTTGGGGAAAAAAAGTTTATGGTAAAGTTGCATTTTAATAGTTATAAGAGCATAACATTTGTGTATTCCATTGTTTTAGAACCTGAAAAGTTCTTTCTTTATGATTAGCTCTTCTCTTTTTAGTTATTATTTGCAATTAGAACAGTTTTGCAGTGCAAAACATCTGCTTCAATACAATGTAACCCCTTTTCTTGTGACTAAGGGCTCTTAGTTAAAATAATTTGACTACAAAGCATTAATTTTGAAATCTTAATATTTCATATCATTGAATTTAATGAAAATAATATATCTTTATTCTATGTATGTATGCAGAATAAAATGGGAAAATAACAGATAATTTATCTTTTATGATTTGTCTTATGTATACTGCCATCTTTCATATAATCTTTTAGTCATAGTTTTCTTTATTGAAGATTTAACTCAGAAGATGAAATATGTAGTTTGAAATATAATGTTAATTTATAGAGAAGCACATTCAATTTTTTTTCTTTATACAGTAAAAAGTAACAACTAACTTTAAGATTATCTTTTTCTCTTTCTTTGATGACCCTGTATTTTACACTTCTCTTCCCCAATTCTCTAATTTTTTTTGCATGAAAAAATACTATGCAGAATTGCCAAACCAATCCAAGTAATGCCAAGAAATAAACCACAACTTTGAAATGTATGAGTATATATATATTCCTAGGGCTTTTGAGTTGTTTGTTTCTTTGTGCCAAAGTGAGATTTTTTATTCCATGTTTAGCATATTTTATTAATTGTGATGCCTATAGGAATTTTAATTTTTTACTTGAAACATAGAACAATACGTATTTGTATTAGGTAACATATTGCTGTGTATTTAATTTGATTCAATGATTTAAAGTATATGACATTGTCAAGAAATACTTCTTTAATGAGTAATATTTGCATATGTAGTTTATGCCATCTGGTGTTTAATTGGATAAATATTGATATTAACTTTTATTCATAAATAGCAGTGATAGTCTAATGCTGAATCTAACTCTCTACTTTAAAAATGATTTGAATGATCTGATAAATAATGCAGTCTTGTATTTTGACCTTATAACCCTATAGAATTTTAAAAATTGACTTTGTGGTATTTGACACATTATAGCATAATGACTGCAGCCTACTCCAGTACTCCTAAGCTGATTTTTCTTGTTATATAATGAAGAACATATAGGCATATTGATTGATGTTATATCTTGTTTAGTTTTATGTGAAATCAAGCATTGAAGAGCTAGAATTTGTTTTACTCTTTTGGCTACAAAGAAAAAGAAATTAAGGCAAGCTTGCAAATGTATCCTCCTGGTTTTAAGCATGTAAAAGGTGCTTGTTATGATTTGGATGTGAGGTATCCCCCAAAAGCTCATGTGTGAGATAATACAAGACTCAGAGGAGAAATGATTGGATTATGAGAGCCTTAACCCAATTAGTGAATTAATCCCCTGATGATATTAACTGAGTGGTAACTGAATGTGGGTAGAGTGTGTCTGATGGAGGTGGGTCATTGAAGGCATGCTATTTGTATCTGGTGAATGGAGCCTCTCTCTGTTTCCTGATCATCTTTTGAGCTGCTTTCCTCTGCAACTTTCTTCCACCAAGATGTTCAGTCTCACCTCGAGCCTCAAGGAATGGAGCTGGTTGTCTTTGGACTGAGACCTCTGAAACCATGAGCCCCCAAATAAACTTTTCCTCCTCTAAAATTGTTCTGTTTGGGTCTTTTAGTCATAGCAGGAAAACAAAACAAAACAAAAAAAATGACTAAAATAGTGCTGAGATATTTCTATTTTGACATATAATATTCTCCCTTGTCTTTGAGGGATAGCTTCTAGTTCCCCTAGTGGAGGGCTTAAAACACAGAGAGTACTAAGTGCTATATAAGCTGTTTTTTTCCAGGCATACCTATGATAAAGTTTAACTCATGATAAAACGTCTGAATGTATGCTTTTGGATCTCTTTGAGGATGGTGATGAGAATAAGGTTCAGCTGTCATGGCAGAGTAGGAAGCAAGACACCTCCATGAAAGATTATGAAAATTTTGAGAATGTGCAGAGAGAAAGTATGATCTAGATTCAGAATATGGAAAGAAGTGGTTGTGGATAAATCAGAGGGGGGAAAAACTGATCACAAGAGATTCTGAACACCACCATTGAGTATTTGGACTCCTTCAGAAGGAGAATGGGAATACAAAGCAGTATTTTTATCCTATTTACATCTTAGATAACATTTTGCTAAAAGGAAAAACACTATTATAGTTTGGATCTTTAATGTCCCCTACAGTCCATGTGTTGTGGAATTGGTTGCCAGCCTGTGGTGCTGTTGAGATATGGTGAAACCATTAGGAGGTGGGGCCTAATGGAATGTGAGTGGGAATGGGAATATACCTGTAAAGGGGATATTGGGATCCCTTTCCCCTCTTCTGCGTTTCTCTTTGCTTCTTGGCCACCCTAGCGTGAGCTGTTTTTCCCTACCATGCACTTCTGTTATGATGTTATGCCTTGTTATAGACCCAAAAGCAATAGAGCCAACTGACCATGGAAATCCCTGAAACTATGAGCCAAAGCAAATCTCTCTTCCTCTATGGACTGAGACCTCTGAAACTATGAGTCCTCGAATAAACTTTTTCACCTCTACAGTTGTTCTGTTCTCTTCCTCTCAGGTATTTTGTCACAGCAATGGAAAGCAAACTAATATGACTACAGTGTTTTTGGCAATAAATATATTATCTTGGGAGTCAGATTCAAGTAATGGGGATTAGGCTGTCACAAAAGGCTAGCCTAGAAATTAACTATGGCACTGCTAGAGAGTTAGTGAGATTGAGGATCCAACATAATATAGTACACTGGTTCTCCACCTTCTAAAGTGTAATATCCTCTTTAAAAAACAGATACTTTGTAACTTTTTTATCTATGAATTTTATTTTTAAATAGCAAATATATCTCTACTAAATTAAAAAATGTTAGTCAACAGTACCCTAAATTCTAATAAAAAGAGAAATGAAGCAATTTAAAGTTAATAATATGTATTACACTATTCCATAAATACTCCAAGATGACTATGCTAACAGATATGAGAAAACAGTTGGATTCTTGCCTTTATATATAAAATCACTGTCAGTTTGACAGCTACAAGTCTGACTGACTGATATGATCTATCCCAGTACCAGGAGAGGCACTACTATCTAGGTGGTCTAAGTGAGGAACTGTTAGTGTAATTCTGAATGAAATGACATTCAGTTTTACCTTAATTCATACAATGATTTTGTTTTTGAGGGAAACAAAAAGTAAAAACATATGGGTCGTAGGCTCAAATAGAGTTTGCCATTTTCCCTGAGCCTGTTGAACATTTTAAAGTCTTAACAGGAGCCTGGAACATTATTATTCTGCTGTTGTTCTTGTAGAATGTTTGCTTCTTTGGCCACATCTGCTAATACATCAGAGGAGTACTTACTTCTCAGTCATTGGGACAACCTGCAAGTTTCTATAATTTTCTTTAAGGAACAGTGCTGAGTCTGTTGAGAACCACTGGTATAGTATAAAGAGCACTATTTTTAGACACCTGAAAATTAGATCTCATCTCATGTTTTGCTTGTGTAATCTTTAAATAAAGTACCTTCTGAATCTCTTTTGTCATCTTGAAAATAGGTTTTTATTTGTTTAAAATAAATTAGATGACTCAAATATGTATGTTAGGTAGTCCATAAAAATGTTAGTAAACTATATATTCAATAATATAAAAATATTCATAAAAATTAAAAAACAAAATTATTATATATTATTAAGTAAAAGTATTAAATATAACTGGGAAGATTCAGTTTCATGTTTACTTATGTACTTGATGTCAGAATTCAGTCCTTTGAGGGCTCTTAGACTGAGGGGCTCAGTGCTTTGCCATAGGGGACTGCTTCAACATGTGGCTTTTTTGCTTCATCCAAGCCAGCAGGTGACAGTGAGCTACGAATATGGAAATCAAAACTTTTGTAGTCTCATCTTGGAAGTGACATCCTTTTCATTTTACCATCATCCATTTGTTAACACAAGTTATTGCATGAAGGATTACCAGGTGGTATTACCATGAGTACCAGAAGATGGGGACTGTATGACTAATAAAAAACTACCACAATAAGCAAAATTGAGATGTATATTATCTTATTTCAAAACTTAATTAAAGACAATTAAGATGGCATTATATTGGCATAGCATAGTTACAATGGAACAGAATAGAAAATCCAGAAATAATCCTTTGTTTTTATGGTGAATTGTTATTTGACAAAGGTTCCAATAGAACACAGTGTAGAAAGCTTAGATGTCTTTTTTAAATAAGAAAATTATTTTAAATTTTATTTTTCATGTCAGAAATCTATATATCCTAAGTGTATTTATTAAGTCTTTATGATCAGATTAATATATTTTTCCTACAGAGCATATAAATACATTAAAAATATAAAGAACAACAAATAATGAACTGTAATCACATCAACCTTTCCAATCCAGTATTGGTGTTCTAGTCCAGTGTATAGAAAACGTATTGTTGGCATTAAAAAATTTTAATTGTGGTAAAATATATATAACATAAATTTACCATGATACCCAGTTTTTAAAACAGTTAAGTAGTGTCACAAGGGCTTAGTGTTTCTAACAAATGGTGATACAATTGGATATCCATATTGAAAAAGAAATTTAGCATTCTATTATTTTATGTATAAAAATAAACTCAAAACATATAATAGGCCTACATGTAATGGCTAAAATTCTAATACTTTATAAGGAAAAAGGGAAAAAATATTGGTGACGTTGGGTTAAGCCAAGATTTCTTAGATATGGCAGAAGTCTGTAGAAGAAAAAGGATGATAAATTGAATGTTGATAAAAATATTTAGGTCTTTGCTCTTCAACAAGCATTATTAATAAAATGAAAAGGCAAACCATATAGTATAATTAAGTAGTTATAGCATATATTCAATTAAGGACTTACATTTAGAATGTATAAAGAACTCTTATAAGTCAATGTGAGAAAATTCAATGAAACTGAGGAAAAGCACAAGGGTTTATTCCTTAGGATTGCCTCCTTCTGCCCAAATGGCAGAGCTTTGAGGAGAACAATTTTCACCAAAGCTGCATGTAGCTAATAAGCCCATGAGAAAATTCTCAAAATCAGTAGTCATTAGGAAAAAGCCAATTAAAACCGAATAAGATACTAATACAAACCCACTAGAATGGATACAGACAAAAGATATAACATTGTCAAGAATGTAGTGAAAGTGGAATCTCTGCTGATATGAATGTAAGTAGGCAGAGTCACTTTGAAAAACATTTTGGTTTTAAAAAACATAAAATAGGCATATACTACATAACCCAGCAGTTTCATTCCTTGGTATCTACATAAGAGAGATGAAAGTTTGTCCACACTATGTCTTATTTGCATATTTTCATAGTAACATTATTTGTAATAGACACAAACTGGAAACAACCCAAATGTTTATCCATTAACAAAATGTGATATATCCACTAAATGAAATACTCTAGCAATTCAAAGTAAAACATCTGATACATGTAACAACATGGATAAACCACAAAATCATTGTAAGTAAAAGAAAGCAGACAGAAAAAGACTATAGACTGTCTGACACCATATGAAATTTCTACAAAATAAAGATTATTGTGTATCTGAGTTGGATAAGTCGTGGACATTGATCTCAGATGGGCACAAGGGAACTTTCGGGGTTATGGAAGTATTCCAAAATTGGATTATGGTGATGATTGTATAATTGCATAAATTTACTTCAAATCATCAGACTGTACCTTTAAAAATAAGTTAAACATACCACAAAAAGTATGATTCTTTTTGTATATTTTTTTCCCTTATCCTCTTTCTTTCTGTCTCACTCCTTTTCAGTTCATTTTAAAAGACATTTTGTGTGCTGAGAAAGATAGTTTTTCACCTGAGAAAGAAGGTAGGGGCCAACATGGTGGTGGCACTTAGGTGGATGGGGAATCTGTTTCTATAGAGGGGTAGGTTGCCCCTCCTGGAATGCTGCGGCCCAAGCAGCTTTAGAGAGTCCTCACTGTGGGGCTAGAGTGAGAAGGATATTCACTTCAGAGGTGGATGTTAGAACCAGTGTGGGACAAAGAGAGTATCCACATAAAAGGGAGGTGTGTGCATGAAGTCAGAGCCTTCAGGTGTGAGGAGGGTGGCCTCACAGGGATTGCCAGGGCCTCAGCTGTGAATGTGTGGAGAGCATTCATGCTAAAGGCCTAGCAGGGAACAATGGAATCCACATAGATTGACTGAAAGTCATTTGTATGGGAGGAGGCAAGGATGGTGATGAGACTCTGTCACATTCACAGATGTTGATCACATAAATAAATATGTTAAGAATAATCCAGGTTTCTCTTTGTTAACTAAGGGAATTACATATAAGGAAAGCAGGAAAACTGGAATGAACCCTGTTGTTCCAGTCTGGGTTTTGGTTTTCATTACATAAAGATACTAGAATAAATATAGTTAGATATAGAAATAAATATTGATAGACATAGAAATAAATATATTTATATGAAATTAAGTGTATAGATGTGCATACTGAGATATTTTCCCTAGCTTTGCTCACTGAGAGGATCTGAGAGCAGTAACATTTCAAGAGTAGTAATAACCTAACAGCCCTGATTTTGTGTGTGTGATGGTACAGACGATTGAATTCAGGACCTCACTAAGAGCGGATTTGTGCTCTGCCACTGAGCTCAGTCTCTCTGGGGTCTTGCCTTTGAAGTAACATTTTCCTTTGAAACCAGGGCTATGTAGAACACTGGCTGCTACCAGACCTATGGTAGGGAAACTGTAGGTGAGTGTTCAGCACCTTGGTGTGCTAAGAAGTCAAGAGGTGCTCCCAGATGCTGGGTACAGGTAAGTTTCAAAGGAATCCCACTGGCCAAATCAGTAATGATTTGAACATTTTTTTAAAAAAAATGATAGTAATCGATTATAACCCATTGAATATAATAGAATATTATACTCAGAAATTTAAAAAATTGAAATTGTGATGAAGATCAAAATTTAGTTATAAAGTACCTCCTCAAAAATATGCTCATGATTACAAAGGGAAAGGAGTTATTTACAGTAAAGAAGGTTGGTGTAGGTATCATGTTGGTGATGTTCAAAGTGAACATCATTACGATGACACAGACTGAAATCATATGCTATTTGCTTAGTAGGACACATTGAGAATATGTTAGTATCACTCTGATATTCTTGCCCAAAATGCCTAACTTTAATCTAATTATGTAGAAATATTGGGTAAACCCAATTTGAGGGAAAGTCTCCAAAATAATTGACTTCTAATCTTCTAAAATGTCAAGCATTTGAAATTTCAGAAAAGATTAGGTCCTCTTCTTACAGATTGAAGGGAATAAAGAGACCTGATAACCAAATGGCAGCCAGAATTCTGAACTGGATGCTTTTAATATAAAGATTACTTTGATAATTAGTTGAACTTGAGGGATGCTTACAAATTGGAAGTTAGTGATTTATCCAGTTCAGTTTCCTCAGCTTTATATATTGTATGATTATTATGTAAGACAAAGTTCTTATGAGAAATACTTACTGAAATATTTGGAGTCCATGGGTATTGTGTTAGCAGTTTTCTACTAGTAACTTTTCTGTGACTGTTAAGAATCTTTCAGTATAAAAAAAGAAATAAGGGCTGGGGATGTACCTCAGTTGGTAGAGTGTTTGCCTCACATGCACAAGGTCCTGGTTCAATCCCCAGCACCATGAACACACACACACAAAAGGTCTAATGGCCCTCTAAAAAAGGATTTTAACAAGTTCATACATAACACGAAAAATTAGAAACTGTGGAGATGAGAGCAAAACCCTGGGCAAGAAAAGAGAGCCGGAGGAGCTCTTTTTGTGTGTCAGAAGCAGAGAGAGGGAGAGGTGAAAAGAGTGAATGATGAAGGCAGCATGGCAGTGTAGAAGGCTAATTTAGTAACAGAAGACTTGCTTTTCAAATTAGGGCACCTGTGGGTAATAGAAGCCAACTGTTGGGAAATGCAGTCTTGTGAGCAAGATCTGGAGTACAGATGTAGTACCAATGTCACATAGGGGTAGTTTTCGTCACAGGTGTCATTGATCTTCCTGGATTGTAAGAACAGAGGGCCTAAGGGAGAACTTAGGAGTAGAAACTTTAAGGACTGATAGAGAAGCCAACTCCGAACAGTGAAGAATGAGGAAGGAAAACAGGAGGGACTGTCTTTGGAATCTAAAATGAGAGTCCAAAGATAAAAGATGTGACCAGGTAGTGTGAAATCCCACTCAGTGACATGGTAATGTGATGTCTTTTATTATTCAAATTCTGATCATGAATTTATAGTTTTCTTCCTCATCCTTCAGCTGCTTTCATAAATCCTGTTGTTCCTTATGATATTTTTTGTCATCAAATAATCAATGAAGAGTTCATTAGCACCTACCAAGTACCAGTCACTGTGTTCTTTCTCAGAGCTGCCATAATAAACAGAAAGGAGATATGTTCCTTGTCCACACAGATTTCACCCTCCAAAGGGAGAGACAGCTATTAATATTACAAAACAGATAAAGAGTTGCTGTTTTGAAAATGCTATAAAGAAGAACAGAATTTTATAATAAAACTCCCTTTAATATTTAACTTATTTATATGTATTTAATATTTATTTGACATTTAACTTAACGAGCTCAGGAAAGTTGTCTTTGAAGTAACAATTGAATTAAAATTTTAAGAATAAGTAGGAGTCAGAGGGGAAGGAACTCTTTCTAGGTAGAAGAAATAGCATGTACAAAGGATTAAAACAAGCTTGGTAAGTCTAAGAAGGATGCGTGTAGCTGGAATGTGGTTGTTGAGGAGAAGCAGGGACTGGAAATGTTGGTACTAACCAGACCACACAGAGGCCTCATGGCTCTCTTGGGCATTTGGTCTTCATGTAAAGAGAAATGGGGAACCGTTAGAAGTTTAGGTCTCATGGTGGAAGCAGTGAGAAACATGACCAATTTTATGCTTTGAAAACTTGTGAGTACAGTGTGTAGCATAAGGTGTGTGGCCAAATATTTTTTGAGTATTGTGTTAGCCACTATCTAAAGAACCGGAAGAATTAAGCAGTGAATACTGCTTAAAATTATTGCCTCACTGTATGTTACATTGTTGTAATATATGACACTCAAGAAGTATTAACTATATGCAAGGCACTATCCCAAGCACTTTATAAATATTATCTTAACGATCTGCACAAAAACCGTAAAAATTAGATACTTAGTTTCAATTTTGTAGATAATACAGTGGAAGTACAGAGATGGTAAAATGTATTGTCCAAGATCATTGTAGCCAATAAACTGCCAAGCTCAGAACTTGAAGATATGATTCCAAATTCTCTTCTCCTAACTGTTAAAAGGCAATTAAGCATTTAGAAATATGGGTCTGGAGTTCAAAAAGAGCCTTAACTGGAGATCTACATTTTTTAGTTCACCTGTTTTATGGATAATTAATAGCTATAAACTTGGATGAGACCAAGGAAAACAGGAGGGACTGTCTTTGGAATGGCATGACATCAAACTAACATTTAGTGGCTAAGGTAATTAGCTACCAAAACAATAGAGCTTATAGTGGGAGGAAACATACATAAGCAATTATAGAATAGCTGGATAACTGCTATGATGCAAGCAGTCCAGATTGCTGAGATAAAAATTATCTCTGGGTGCTAATGTCAAAACTGAGTGTTGGGGCTGGGATTGTGGCTCAGTGGTTGAGCACTTGGCTAGTGTGTGTGAGGCACTGGATTTGATTCTCAGCACTGCATATAAAATAAATTAAGGTTCATCACCAACTTAAAAAAGCAACAACTGTTACATCAGTGTTCATAGCAGCTCAGTTCACAATAGTAAGCTATGGAACCAACCTAGATACTCTTCAACAGATGGATATTGAAAATGTGGTTTATATAAACAATGGAATATTACTCAGATATAAAAGAAGAATGAAATTAGGGCATTTGCCAGTAAATGGATGAAACTGGAGATTATCATGCAAAGTGAAATAAGCCAATCCCCAAAAAACAAAGAAGGAATGTTTTTCTCTGGTATGTGAATGCTGACTCACAGTGGGTGGGGCGGAATGGGGAATGCAGCTTCACTGGATTGGACAGGGGGCTATGGGGGGAAGAGAGGGAGAATGGGAATGGGAATGGGAATGGGAAAGACAGTAGATTGACTTGGATGTTTTCATATATGAATGAATGACCAGTATAATTCCACATCATGTACAATCACAAGAATGGGAAGTTATACTCTATGTATGTATGTTATGTGAAAAGACATCCTACTGTCACGTATAACTAAAAAGAACAAATTAAAAAGAATATTAAAACAAAAACAAAACAAAAACCCACTGAGTGTTGTTAGATGATGGATGATGGTAGTTAACAAGCAAGTAGTGTGCTCCTGAATCATCAGGGAAGGAGGGCATGAGAGAGGGAGAGAAAGAAGATGCTAGGGGAGAAGGAGAGGAAGAGATGGAAAAAAGTGAGAAAAGGAGAAAGAGAATAGAAAGAATGGAAAATAGTTCCTTGTTGCTATGGTTGCTGCTGGGGAGCCTGTAGAACCCTGAAACTAATAGCTCATCATCATTCTCTCTCTACTTATTTGCTTCTAATCCTCTTCTGTTCTGATGGCTCTTTCTCTGCATCTTAGTACTTAATTCATTTTGCAAAGAGATGACTCTCTGTCTCTTGCCCCGGTGGCCCTGAACTCTTGGGCTCAAGTGATCTTCCTGCCTCAGACTCCTAAGTGGCTAGGACTCCAGCAATGTGGTACCATGCCTGGCATTTAACAGATTTTTATTGAATACCTTCTCTGAGCAAGGCTTTATGCCAGATGGCAGTGTGATAGAAATGAACCATTCTTGATTCCATGTGTCTTAACCTTTTTCCTAACTCTGTATTTTAAAATCATCTCTGAAAAAAGAAAATCTGTTGCTAATAGTTTTTTAAAATTTATTATTTTATGATCTTAATTTAATCTACCACCTTAGTTATCCCTTCTGTTCAAATATCTTAGATTGTCATCTTTGGTCTTTACCTGTATTTTAAGTGCCACATCTCTATTTTCAAAGATCTTTGGAGATTTCCATGTGGATATACTTCTCGTCCCTCGAACTCAATATGCTTATCATCTATTGTAAGCTCATTTCTGGTTTTCCCATTTTTATTAATGAAATCAGCATTGAAATCTTTTTTTAAAAATTTCTTAAATATTTATATTTTAGTTTTCGGCGGACACAACATCTTTGTATGTGGTGCTGAGGATGGAACCCGGGCCGCACGCATGCCAGGCCAGCGTGCTACCACTTGAGCCACATCCCCAGCCCAGCATTGAAATCTTAAGTTTTAAGAATGTGGATTTACATTCAACACTGTTTCATATTTCTCACCTATAAGTTTGGCAAAAATACTAAAAAATTTAATTAGACCAATAATGCTCAGTGTGAATGACAGTTGGAAGATAGACACTGTCATAGATTTTTGATGACAGAGTAAGTTGGTGACGCATTTTTGGAAGGTGATTGAGTAATGTTCATAGAACTTAACTTTTCCTTTGGAATGTATTCTGCTCTCAAATTGGATGCTTCCAACTGGATTTTCTTAGGAATTGTCTTTTGTGTTGTGCACTCTTTTTCTAATAAGATCATTGGTGGTGGTGTAGTAGCAGTAGTGGCAACTTCTCTTACTCGTTAGAGATCACTTGACTAAGTCCAGAAGCCTTGTTGATTCTTATGAGCTGGATTGTTTTATTCCCTGCGTTTATTTATTTATTTACTTATTTGGTTTGTTTGTTTTAAGATAAAGAGCAGTAACAGTCTAAATGCTGGAAACTCTCTTAAGTATTGAAGATTGCCCATATTTCAGGAAAAAAATAAAGGATGAAACAACAAAGCTGAAAAAAACATTTTAAAGACATTCTTGTTTAACTAGAAAAAACCATTGGTTCTCTTCAATGATTGTTGTGAATATTTAAATATTTTTTATCAAAGCCGTAAAAACAACATGCTGAAACAGTAGGTTCTGAATCTGTTTCTAGCTTGTTTCAACTGAAGTTTTTGTAAATGATTCAAAATGATTCAGACAGGTTTTGACAACAGAAATCACATAATGATTGAAAACTTTTTAAACCTCTGTTTCCATGTATGTATTTCAGAGCAATTTTTCCATTCTTAAAATGCCACCATTATGGGCTGGGGTTGTAGCTAGCTTGCCTTGTATGTGGAAGGCACTGGGTTCAATCCTCAACATCACATAAAAATCAAATAAAGGCATTATATCCATCTACAACTAAAAAAACTTTTAAAAAATGCCGCCATTATGTTAAAGGTATATGTGTATATTAGACATGTTTGTTTATTTCAAATAACTTTTATGTAGCATACAATAGCATATTGCCACAGATAAGTTTAGCCAATTTGGAATGATGGCCTTTTAATAAGAAAATTGTGTATCATCATTACTTCTCAATCATTATTATTAATTTTTGGTCACTTTATATCTTATTGTTAAATATCATAAATATCCTATTATTTAAGATATTGGAATTTGTGAACCTCTTTGACTAGGAACAAATACACCACAGTATATGTAATGATTCTAAAATTGAATACCACATGTGACATGATTACTGACATCAGCCTGACTAGGATGCCAGAATTAAACATTAGTAAAGCCTACTTTTTTTTTCATGTTCTCTCTGTAAGTAACTATAAATATACATTGTACTTTTATCTTTCACCATCTACTTGAATTATCATATGTACTCCCTGGGTAAACACAGCACACTTCAGAGTTTGCTGCTATAGAGGATAGGATGCTGAAATGTTTGAAGTAAGCTATCGATGTCAACAGATTTTTTTTTTAAATAGATCATTCTGGTAGCTTTTTAAAATTGCAGATTTGAAGAAGAAAAATATTGCCAATAATGAAACCATAGAAAGATATCAAAGTAGCAGTACCCTAGCCAAGAGACATGGTAGAGCTGTGGTAGTGGTCATGAATCAGAAATTATTTAGGAAGAAAAACTCTTTGGGGCTTGGGACTTAATATGCATGAAGGTGAAAGAGAGGGAAGAATCAAGATGATCCTAGGCTTCTTGCTTGGGTGACCTCATGGGCGATGGGTTTTCATTACAGAGAGAAGGAATGCAATAGAAAGGAATTGCATTTGCAATTTGTATTTCTTTTTATACCTTTTAAACAAAGAGCTATTTTATATTGGTGGATCATTTTAATTCATGCTTACATTTTCATTGTTTTAAAATTAACAGTATAGTTGTAAAGAAATGGTATTGAAATATTTTCCTTCATTTCCTTATGTATTATATTGGCTTTTTATACCTCTTAAGATTTTGAGTGGAATGACTCAGAAATATGTATTATTACTTGCTAATTCAAGTATTAAAATTTAGTACTTGGGCTGGGGTTGTGGCTAGCGGTAGAGCACTTGCCTCGCACATGCAAGACCCTGGGTTCCAGCCTCAGCACCACATAAAAATAAATGAATAAAATAATGGTAAAAAAATTAAAAATTTAGTACTAATTAACAAATATGATTCTTGTTAATCACCAGCTCATCAAAGAAATAGAGAAATCAAGTATTTGATTTTGAGTAAGTATGTTTTATTGTCCTATGATATGTTCAGTAGAAGTAACAGGTTAAAAGAAATGATCAGAAGTACTTTATGCGTTTCATTCAGAACTCTACTTGACTATGAACATAATAAATTACTTTTTTCCCTTTACAAACTGACTTGCTTTAAAATGATGTATGAAATAATATGTGTTTTGCATGTCCTGTTATAATGATAAAGGTCATATAGTATCATTTACATAATCTCTAGCCAGAAATGAACTCAGTAATATCGTTGGTATAACATATACATTATCTGAGCTTTAAAACTCTCATTATTCATGAAAGTTAATTTTACAGTGGGTGTGAATGATCTATCTTATGGCTGAATTTTTGATCATTTTATAAAATAATATGGAGCAAAGCCTGCTCAAATAACAGGAAAACCAGTAAAGAGTGATGCATTTGCCTGACTCTCTGTATACCCGATTGGATCTTGATTGATGGCAATCATTTGTCTTTGTCAAAAAAAGGAGAAAAAATTCAGACATTGAAATAGGAGTGCTATCAAACTTTCTACAATGGCAGAAAGATTCTATTAATGTGGCCTTAGAGTATTAACTGTCTCTGTTGGGAAATGATAAAGAATGTTAATTTTTTCCTTGAGCATCTTTAAGTGTAAAATGCATTATTTTGTCTACTGTTGGGATTAAAAGAATAGTTTTGATTTACGGCAGACCAGAATTGATGAAAGCAAAAGGAAAAGCTTAAAATAGTGAAAAAGGAAAGAGATCTCAATCCTTTTTATTACTATTATTTTTCTCAATGAAATAATAAAAATTTAGTGTAGTGTCATAAAACCTTTACTACAGCATTCCTGCTGATATTAGACCTTGAAAGGTTAAGCTGAAAGAGGGTTGAAGTACAAGAGGAAACACATTTCTAATAATATGTTTTATTTGAAATCCTCTTTTCTTCCTAAATATCGGAACAAAAAAAAAACCATTCCAGACAATTCTGTTATTTTTTTAAGTCTATTAAATCATGTTGTTTTGATTTGGAGAGATAATATTAGGATCATAATATATTAAAAGACAGAATTGGTAAATATTATTTTGCATCAAGAAAAATTCTGACCTTTCATAATTTCTTATAGTATACTATTTTATATATTATTATGTAAATGATATATAAGGACCAAATATACTTTTTATGCAATTTTGGAGATTTGTCATCTTTTACTTGCATTATTTTAAATTGCTAATTGTGCTTTTTCTTAAAATCATGCAAATGATATTCTTTAGAAAATATTTTCAAGATACTACACTTATGTTAATGTTAATAGTTTAACATTAATACCATAAGAATTAAAGTAAGTGAAGGCTTGTTATATGTCATTTATTACAGAATTTTGTTAGAACATTTTGGAATGTCATATTGTTTTTTTTATTATTTGTAAATCTATTGATTTTTTTCATTATATAATCTGGGCTCTATTCTTTTTTCCCATTGTAATGGGACCACTAACAACTGATTAGACTATGATTTCTATATAGCTTTAAAATGTGCCGTAATATTTTTCAGATTTATTTTTCTAGAGCTAATATAAGATGAACATATATTTACATTTTCTTTTCACAAAACTATATAATTGACATATTGCTATTAAGACTAAGTTATGATAATGAAAGATGTTTATGTATTTTTATAAACTATAAATTTTATCATATTGATACATGCATGATTTCAGAATAAGGGAAAAATATTTTTGAAAAGAATATAGGATTTTATTATCTTTATTTTTATCAAATAAGTATGTGAATCTCAAACTATACAGACTTTAATTTTTTTTTGATAGTGTGAGTTTGGATTTTCACATGCTTCTCCTTGTAATCCCATTGTAAATGTTCAAGTAGAAGCAATTTAAATTCATCTAATATGAGGCAATAGAATGTTATTTTTTAAAATAGCAATTGTTGGTTCTCACAAATACTTCTTTAAGTCTATATTTAATTTTTAAACTCTAATGCTGTTTTTCTCTGAAAATTAGTTTTTGATTTAGATGAGAACATTTCACATAAAATCTGTAGACTCTTATTTATTAGGTTGGTATCTGTTACAAGCAAAGATAATTCTCGCTGTTGTTTGATACTGGAGTATAATGATGACTTCAAATTCTTTGTTGAAGGGTAGGATTTCATTTAATTAAGTTTTTCAGAAATACAAAGCAAAAAATTATTAAGGTGTCTTTTTCAAGAATAAGGTGATAAAAATAATTATTGTAAATATAGTTCTGAACACAGAGTTTACAAATGTGGAAAGTGTTAACTACACAGCCTTAGTAAATGAGTTATGTGATTTTACTTTTATTTGAAATCTGTTTAGATGTTTAAATAATTATGCCAATTTTGAGTGATCTAAGCCAACAACTTTGAAATTCAAAAGGATTATTTGACACCATGTAGGCCAGTTCAATTCCTTATGCAGAATGAGAGAATTAAGACTCTTATTATGTGTTAAATACCCATGGTTTCTCAACTGCTAAGTAACATAGAAAATAAAAAATAACATATAACACTAAAGGAAGTTCTTAGGCTAATCCAGTTTTGTTTGTATGATCCTGCTTGTGCATTAGAATTACATGGAAAGTTTTGAAAAAAATATTTTGGTATCAGGAGTTTCATTTCAGGAGATGCTGATTAAAAAAATAGTATCTTAAAAAATATTTCCAGGTGAATCTAATGCCTCTACAAGATTAGGAACAACTGAGTTAAATCATAATCTCAATTCCTGGGGAGTGCAAAATAGTATGTGATCAATAAAGTGGATTTTTAGGTTAAAATATTGAGCATTGCTGCATATTATATTTTATAAGTAATTTTATATAACAACATGCAGATTTTATGTCACTGTCTGAAATGTTATTTTTTGGTCACATGGGACAATTGATAATTATGGCTAGTCCTTGAGAAAGGTTTGAGGGTCTGACTTTATTTGGTCAATCGCTTGGAGTCTGAAGCAGTAATTGGTGTCTGTGCTGTCTCTACACCAGTCACCTGTGTGACTTATAAGAGCTGGCAACTCTGGAGTAGATCTCAGAAGGTAGTTGTGGAGAGAATAAGTTACCCATGTAGTTTAAAATTTCTTCTGGAGATTTTGACACACTCGCTGCTCGACACAGCATCCCTTCCCCTGGTCTCCCTCTCACTATTTTAAACAAACTGTTCTAAATTATTCTAAAACATTAACGTATACATTTTTCAATTTGAAGCTTCCAAAAAATTTTTTCCTGGTTGTTTTCCTTGATTACAAAGACCTCCTAAAAATAAGCAAAAATAAACAAATGAACAACAACAACAAAATAATAAAATAAAAAAATAAAAAAGCAAAAAGCAAACAAAAGCTTCTCAGTTAAAAGGAAGCTGTATTTCTTTTTTAAACTTGCTTCAGATCTTCAGTTTGCAATTTTTTATTCCTTCTTCATTATCTAAATTGTGTGACTTGAAAAATATTTAACATTTTAAAAAATCAGATTGGCAAATAAGAGGTGTATATATTTATTATGTAGAACATGGTGTTTTGAAGTATGTGTACATTGTGGAATGATTAAAATGAACTAAATAACATATGCATTACCTCACATGCTTTTTCCCATCCCTGGGGATTTGACATGTTTTTAATTTCTTAGCTTTATCTTCTTTTGTTTAACATTTACTTGCATGTGTGCATTAGTTGTAAAAATATGTGTAGTTTATCAACATGTGAAAATATTAGTATAAAAGTCTACTGCAAATATTTAAACACATTTCTTGGCCAAAATTATAATATTCTTTTTTATCCCTTTGAATTTAAGTGTGGATAATCTTAGGTTTGATATGTTGTGTCAGTCCATATGGCGACAAGGGAGAGAATAAGACTAGCAGGAGAAAGCAGAGGTTACTGAGGGAAAGAAACATGTAGAACCTTCTAGGAGTGGTAAGGAAAATGAATGATGTTTGTGTGGGGTTTTATTTAAGAGTAAGGGATATTAAGAAAGTAGGGGTACAATTGAATTGTATGGGGAAGATTTTCCTTCATTGTAGTTGTTTTTACTAAAATTGATCTTTATGTGCTCTTCTATAAGGAGAGGCAGTTGTTAATTAATTAAGTGGTTGAGCTTCAATAAGAAGATAGGATCATGGGGCTGGGATATAGCTCAGTTGGTAGATATACCTCACATACACGAGGCCCAGCACCACAAGCAAAAAGATTGTGTTGACTGTGATAATTTACTATGGAATTATTAGGACAACAAATTTATAGAGCCATATTAAAATTTTGATAATATTTGGCATAGTTTTCCTGTGAAAAAGTCTGCAAGCTTTTAAAAAATAGTTACTTAGGTGCTGAGATTGTGGCTCAGCGGTAGAGCACTTGCCTAGCACGGGCAGGACCTGGGTTGGATCGTCAGCACCACATAAAAATAAAGGCATTGTGTTGTATCCATCTAGACCTAAAAAATAAATATTTTTTAAAAAAATAGTTACTTAATCCTATTTAGTATTGCTCCAATCATCTTGAATACACAGGTAATTTAATATAAATCATGATTAGTATTTGTAGTGTGAAATGTAAATAAGATTCCCTTTGATGATAAACCCATATAATATCCTTACTATTGTAGTTTGAAAGGGATGTTCTTGATATTTTCTTGAAAATGAATAAAAGTTTTTGTTTAGCATAAGAAACAGTGCCTATCAATGCAAGAATTGACTTTTTGTGAATTAAAGATAAAATATTTTTCAGGCTAGCAGCAGAGCTTTTGTTTCAGATTTGTCTTGCTTGGGAGGCAGAGTTAGCATTGTTGTACAAAAAGAAAGGCATGTGAATGACTATTTTCATAGTCCAGATTTACACTGAGCAACAGCCTAGATTTACAAATGTGGCTTATAAATACTTGGCTTTTACCAAGAAACCATGAGAATGCAAAGTTAGAACATAGGTGCCACAAATATTTGCATCAATGCAAAATTTTTGATCAAATTTTTAAGATGAATCTTTTAAACCATTTTACTTGAATGTATTTAGAAAGTGAAAATAATGATGTAATGTATCCATATAGCTTATACCTTTTTGGTATGTGTGTTGTGATAGAAGATACTTCAGGTATCTCTAATGTATTGAAGTTAAGTGCTATGAAGATTATTTCAAAAGTTTTTGTTTTCTAAGTTTTACAAATTTTCTAGGTGGGGAACATTTTTCTTAGGTAGAGATTCAAATTGGAGAGCTGGGTAGATCACTTAAGGCCTGGATTGGATTCTGAGTATCACCAACAAAGATTCAAATTGGCAAGCTTTCTTTTCTTTTTCAGTTATACAGGCTATAAAAATATATTCTCACCATAAAATATTCAGTCATTATTTGAAATTCCCCTTTGGTACCTCTCCCTCCCCAGAATGTCTCCCAATGGTGAGGAACGTTTTAGTTTTATATACTATCTTTTGCTTTCCTCCTCTGTATTTATAAACACATATTTTATATAAATGGAACGTTGATGTATTTATTAACCTTTTCATTTTATCCAATGCTATTTTTCATATATCCACCTCATTCTTTTTAGTAGGTAAATAATATTTTGTATCATAAAAGTACTATATTTGACTTTTTTCTTTTTATTATTTTTATTGAACATTTTCTATGGCAGAATGTAACAATTTGATACGTGTGTACAATGTGTAATGATACTTGAGCTTTTTCTATTGATTGGCATTTTAGCTTGTTTCTAATACTTCCTTATTATAGAGATGCTACAACTCTGGCAGAATATGTCAGCTTTTCTATAGGATACCTATTAGAAGTGAAATAGCTATGTCAAAGGGTATGGTGTGCAATAAAAATTTCACTAAATACTGTCAAATCCTCTTGGTGCGGCAAGGCATGCTGCCAGGCCAGGTTTGCCAGGAATGGCCTCTTACTTGTGAAAACATTTATTCTGTTTCAATATCAGTAGCTATCTCTACCTCTAACCCAAAGTCCATATCTCTTGAATCATGACTGGGCAGTTTTCTGCCTGCTGCCCAGCAAAAGCAAGGAGAAGGGCGAGGTAAAATCAGCCTAAATGCTGTCTTAGACAACCACTGTCTCGTTCTAGTAGTTATGACTTTTGCCTATAAGCTGTTGCTTTCTCAGTTTCTCCCTAATATTACTCCTTTCTGCATATGTCTAGGATTTTGCCTCTCAGTTTGTTCCTACCAACTTTCTGTCTTTTAGGAATTCCTCATAATTTCTGTTATATTGATTGTGTACTTATGTTCATGTATTCAAGCCCATCTTTGGCTTAAATATTGAAAGCAGTGACCATAACATTACAAAAGCAGATATTGAGTTTCTTGAACTTATTAGCTACCATCTTACTAACTTCAGTGTCCTGCTGGCCTATGTCTTCTATCAGGATGAAGAAAAATAAACCTGCTGTTACCTCTTTCTCCATATGCTTACTGAAGTTTACCCTTATTTCTTCATCCTCCTATGTCCTACAATCTTAGAGTGGCAAGGAGAAAGAAAAAACTCAACCCAAGTGTTCTTGGTTTTCATCTAGGGCAGCCCATCTATGGTAGTGTTCATCTATGTGCATCCTTTACTCTAATCAAAAGGGTGCAACGTTTCTCTCAGTAAAAGCTAAGACTTTGCACAACTGCACAAGTGATATGTTTTATTGCTTTCTGTCTTCCCTACTCCCAAGAGAAATATATGGCAAGGAAGTAAAAGAATTAATTCCATACATTTTCTTAAGCAGTAAGTATTCTTTGAGATTTCTGAGGAACTGGAAATAATAAGATTTTGAACATACACATAGACAGTTATATGGAGTACACTAAGAGTAACGTATATATTTTTAACTACAGCATGTCAAAATAATAGCATTTTGAAGGTGGTAGGGACTTAGAAATTTTTAAATTCAGCACATTTATCTTGTAGATAAGGAGACTGAGGCCCAAAGAGATTAACTAGGTTTGCTCAGGATTGCGTATGAAAGGAATTATGAAGTCCAAACTAAGACCCAGATATTATTTCACCCTATCTGCTGCTGTTTCCCACATAGTCTCTTGCTTTTATAATACTTTTATATAGTGACATAAAAAAATTTGGGGGGGGCATACCAGGGGTTGAACCCAGGGACACTTAACAACTGAGCCATATTCCCACCCCCTCCTTTTAAAAAGTTTTTTTGTAGTTGTATATGGATAGAATGCCTTTATTTTATTTGTTTATTTTTATGCTGTGCTAAGGATTGGACCCAGTGCCTTCATGCTCGAGGTAAATGCTCTGCCACTTACTGACCCACAGCAACAGCCCTCCCTAGCCCCTTTTTACATTTTATTTTGAGATAAGTTCTCACTAAGTTGCTTACAGCCTTACTGAATTCTTGAGGCTAATTTTGAACTTGGGATCCTCCTGCCTCAGCCTCCTGAGCCACTGGTATTACAGGCATGAACCACTGTGTCCAGCCATTATTAAGCTTTTAAAAAATGGTTAAATTTTAAAGCAGATGTCTAGGGAGTGCTTAAGGCAGTAATTTGCACTCTCGTGTGGTGTTTTTTCAGTCACTTTTATTGTGATATGTTATTCTTAAAATAAAAATCCTTTGCCTTCTTTATCTTTTGTTCCACTCTATTTCTCCCAAAGTAGGGAAAGACTTGAAGAGCAAAAAGGTTGCTATTGGGAACTTTTCTTTATCTGAAGAAGAAAATGAGATTTCTCCCCCCACCCAAAAGTAAAAGAAGCATTTTAAAAGTATTCTATATTAGCTACCCTCTTCTCCTTCTTCTTTTTCTTGTTCTTCTTTTACCATTTTATTCAAATGATAGTAGGGATAGAACCCAGGGCTTTACCCATGCTAGCCAAGCACTCTGCCAATTGAACCATATCCCCAGCCCAGTTACATCTTTATTTAACTCTCGTGGTATTCTTGAAAACCTTAAATATCTGTTCTTAATCTAAACATGTAACTGTGTCAGTATATCTTGGCAAACTGCCTTTTATGTAATAAATGTGGAATACATTTTTTAGTTAAATTAAATTCAACTAGGTTTGAGCACAAGTCAGTCACATGTACTATGTAAGATTTTGGGTCCTCTAAGAACTTCAGTCCATTTTCTGTCTAAACTGTGAGGGGAAAAATCATTTGAATTTTGAATATATCAACTTTAGATCTAACAAAGAGTGACTAGAATAAATTACATACATGTTTATTGTTTTGTGGACTTTGTTTATTAAGTATACACTGGATGCTAGCTAGACCTTGTGGTAGATGCTTAGGATTCATACAAAGTGAAAAAAAAAAAAAAAGACTCTGTCCTCAATTTTAGAGCCTAATTGGTGTTACAGATATACAGGTAGTTACTTTTATAATATTATCAAGAGAAACAATAAGATTAACTATAAATTTGTATTATAATAGACTGATTATAAGAGGTTTAAAAAGTATAGAACATGGGGTTGGAGTTGTGGCTCAGTATTGGCGTGCTTGACTAACACACATGAGACACTGGGTTTGATCCTCAGCACCACATAAAAATGAAATAAAGATTGGGTGTCCACCTACAACTAAAAAATAAATATTAAAAAAAAGTATAGAATGTGAGATACAAACAGACTCAAATATATAAATATGCTTTCTTTTGTTAAACTTATACAAATCTTTTAAAAGTGTTACAAACCCTCATGGTGAGTTTGTGAAAACTCACTAAATTTTTTCTAAGTAATTTGGAGTTTAGCAGGTGTTAAGCTTTGTTTTACTTGATAGAGGTTTATTTCATTCCCCCTGAGAATGATTCTAATCTTCATGAAGAGAAAAACAAAAGCCACATCAGCTTCCAATTGTCAAAATTTAGTTTTTAAAAACTCAAGTCTTTTTCCCAATAGGTTTCCAGATTGAAGAACATATGGACTCTATCTTCTGACTAAAATACTTTCATTTTCCTTTTGAATTACTTTAAGACTTCAACCTGATATGAGAAGTATAAAATGAAACCATAAGGTATTTAAACATCTTGTACCTCTCTGTGATTTTTTCCAACTTAGATTAATAATAACTTTATAAAACATAGAAATAATGCTTTCTCTTTTAAAATATGATATATATTTCAGGAATGGTTCTGTTTAACTTTCTAGGATGTGAAAATATATGGCTATTCTTTATTAATCTCTCTAATGGGATTATTTCATTTTAGTGGATTTTAAAGAGATATTTAATTTTCTTTTGATTTAAAATCCTGACTTGGAATATATAATTGCTGAGAATTTTTGAAATAAATAGTATTTTTAACACTACTGTGACCCAAGAAAATCATATGGCACACTAGGATGCTTTACATGCTGTTTTTGCAGCAAAACCAATGAATTGGACAAGACATTAACAAAATAAACTTAACCAGCATAGTTTATTTATCTTTGAAAAACTAATCTGTTATTGAAAAGATGCAATTTCTTTTACATAAATTATTTTTAAAATTAGGGGTTTACAGCTTTTAGCTTAAAAGAAAAAGCAGGCCACCTTTTAAAACAGAAATTGGAAGGAAAGAGTCATAACTCAAATAACTTTAGAATTTCTGTTTCCTAGTGAAAAGTTTCAGGGAATTTCATTAATCCCTTGGAAGATTTCTACATTTCAATTGTATTTTTATTCCCCTGCATACTCCTCATTTGCTAAGAATGACTTGGTTCTCTGTTGAGATCTTTCTTGGGATATATAGTCATTCACACAGACAAAGTGTAAATGATCTGAGAACAGGGTCTCTGTAAGGTTTTGTTTTCCATGCTATGTCCCTCACCCAGCACATGTAAAGCAGTGAATGCAGCTAATAATGAAAAGCAAACTTTTAAGTAATTTGCAAAAGCTGATTATACGGGTACATAGGAACTCTCAGAATCTTCCAACAGTGCATTTATTTTGTTAGTATTTTAATATAGTTATGAGAGGAGATTTAGAAGCTGTATCAAAGAACTTTTAGAACAAAATGGATGTCCAGCCTGTATGGCTTCTCTGTAACCCAGTTAGAATGTTTGAAAGCTCTGACATAGGCATGAAATTGTCTGAATTGGTAGTACTGTTTGTTATTTAAGTGTCCAGAACTCCACTTTTATCCCATTCATAGCCTTTCTTGCCAGTCTGTTTTAATATTGGAATTACATAAGAATTCTATAAGTTTTAATATTTAAATGTATTTTATTCATTGCAGGTTTTTTGGAGACAGTCCATATTTTAGTTGTTGAAATTAGTATATGGGCTAGGGATATAGCTCTGGGGTAGAGTGTTTGCCTATTACGTGTTATCCCTGGGTTTAATCTGCAATACCAAAAAATCATGTGTCTGTACTGCGGATGTAGCTCGGTGTTAGAGCACTTCTCTGGTGTGTGAGGTCCTGAGTTCAATCCACAGTACCTCAAAAGAGTAAATAAATAAATAGAAAGAAAGAAAAGAAAACTAGGATAGATAATAATGAGGCTTGTTAGAACTATTTCAGTTCCTGTTAGTGAATCTTTTTAAGGAACCATTTTGTCTTAATCTTGTTCTTCCTATTGAAAGTTGAATATTGATTGACACTTCAGTGTCAATATTTGAAGTATAAGTTCTAGTTGACAATCTTTTTAATAAAATATGCTAACTTCCTTATGTCTGCAGATTAATGAAGTGAACATGAATGATCTCTTAGAAGTCCTGCATTTGGGGGGCTGGAGTTGTAGCTTCGTGGTAGAGCACTTGCCTTGCAAGTATGAGGCACTGGGTTCGATCTTAGCACCACATAAAAACAAATAAAGGCATGGAGTCCATATACAACTAAAAAAATTAAAAAGAAGAAGTCGTCCTGCATTTTGACTTTTTGTCTTTTCAAATGATGTTTATTATCAAGGGTATTCTGATGTGTCAAGATCTAGTAGAATCTGTTTAGATTATGAAGTTGTAGGCATGTATACAATGTCATTTCAGAGAACTATTTGTATCCATGTGTTCCCTCAAATGTTCATAATGTACTAAATCCAACAGAGAATATAAATGGCTTCAACCTCCCAATAATTTCATCAAATTACGAATCCATCACTTTCTTAATTCACTGATGAGGTTAGAGCCTTTATGATTCCGTCATTTCACAAAAAAACCTACATCGGATGTTACTACATTGGGAACCAAGCCTTCAACGTTTGAGCTTTGGGGGACATTCCGGATGCAAACCATAATAAGCAACTCAAATAAAACATGGTTAAAAGTAAATTTGATCCTCCTCTCCTACTTCTTCTTTCTCCTTCATTTGTTCCTCTCCGCCTTCCATACCCTTCCTCGTCGCTCTCCTCATTACATTTGCCCTTACAGAATGGCATACTTCCAGAGGGTCTGTCTGGATTAGTGTAAATGTTGGGGGTCATTTCATTGTTGAGGGAACCTGAAAAGAAAGACTCATTTTATGGACTCTGAGGTAGGAGGCAGAGCTTAAGAGGATGGCATGGTCTTGGAATAGACCGAATCATAGAAGAGAAAAAATGTCTTTAAGGTTTTTACATCCTTTTCCAGTAAGGAAACTTGGCAGAGGTGCCTGAAGAGGACCTCAGCTTGGGGGCTCAGATAGAGACCTAGTAATGAAGTCTTCAAGTTTAGGAAGGTAAACATGCAAAGAGCAGGGTAGCCACAGGGGCCTGAGACCTTGGTTCTGGCTCTTTCCAGAGAATGTACAGAATTGACTGGTGCAGGGAGGGCAGCTTTCCCCTGAGAGACCTGCCAGGTAAACCATTTGATCAGGCCTGAAAACAAACAAACAAACAAACAAACAAAAACCACATATGTTTTAACCAGGAGCCAGACTCCTCAGATGATTTTTCATGGTCTGCACCTTTGCATTCTTCATTAGCTACTTCTTAGTTTACACTCTCCAAAAATTCTGGAAACACTTAACTTTAGCCTATACCAAATTGTTTCTTTTTTCACTTTGCTAGTGTTGTTCCCTGAGAAAGAATGCTTTTCCTTTTTATGTTATCCTAATTAACATCTCTTAATAGTTTGAGTCAATTTGTGGGCTAAGAAGCTTGTCTTTACTTTTTTTTTTTTTAAGAATGCCTTTCTATAGTGTTCCTAAGGCACCTTTTGATATATTGTATTTGTCTTTTTTATTTATTTCTTTTTTGGTTTGTGAAGTCTTTGAGAATAATGACTCTTTTTTTAATACCAAAACCCTGAATCTCTAGTTCCTAGCACACAGGTCCTTGTGTATCATCATTAAGTGCTTGTTGATTATATAAATAAATAAGTGAACAAGTGAAATGTAAGCTTATTAGTTTTTAATCCCTGGTGTTTTATAGTATAGTCTGAACCTATCTTATCTCTTTTTCTTGTGTACAAACCTCCAATTTTCTGATCTCTGCACATTTACTAATGCTCTGTGAAAAGTTATAGTGTTGTCTTCTTTCTGTATGCAATTCAAACTTGACCCACTCTTAAGGATCTTTCTCAAAGTCTTTTACTCTATAAAGCATTTCCTGATCCCTTCCAGACATGATCAATCCTATTTTGAATTTCCATAATTCCCAGTTTTTAATTTTTTTATTACTTGAATTTTATATCGTAGTTATTTGTTTATTTCATCCCTTTAATTAGATCTCAAGTGCCTTAAGATTAAAGACCATATATATATATATATATATATATATATATATATATATATTGTCCTCATGTGAGTAAGTCTCATAGCACCTTAACCAGAGCTTTTCAGATAGCAGTGGGTACTCAGAAAATATTTGTAGATGAGTAAGCCAAAGCAGGATTGGTAATTGAGAACCAGAAAAAATGTGGCAAAGAGAGGGAGTAAAAGAAATCACTGCAGAATGTGAATAATTGCTTCAAAATTGAAAGTACTAGAAAGTTTCTAGGAGATGACAGCAACTATTCAGAGGACTGGTTTCCAACTGTCTTAAAACACTGGAAGTGAAACATAGTAAGTCTGTTTCCCCCTGGATAAAGAGTACATCCTTTTTGCTAATGTTCCAAAGCACAATGTATATGCATGTGTCTTTTATGTTACTGAGAATCAGTTATTTGCTCTCAGTATTTTCCTGAGAGTTTTGGATTAAAGGAAGGGAGTATTGTATTGTGCTGGGTTGTTACTCCATATAAGCCTTTAAATTATTTATTTATTTATATTTATTTAATTTATTTTTATATTTCTTTTTTTTTAGTTGTCGATGGAACTTTATTTTTATTTATTTATATGTGGTGCTGAGAATCAAGCCCAGTGCCTGATACACTGACACATGCCAGGCAAGCACTCTACCACTGAGCTACAACTCTATCCCCTTAAATAATTTATTCAAAGATAAAAATGTTATGCTATGGAAGATGACACTTTGCTTTTCCTTCTTTCCCTGTTACTTGTAAAGTATCTTAAGAAAACATGTGTGGGATGGGGCCTGAGTTTAGGAGAAAAGAAGGTTCAAATATCACAGCAGTGATCCTTCCATATGAGACTGGTTCATTAGTGCACTTATAAAGCATCCATGTCTTTCTTATTTGGAGCAAGCAATGAGTTTACTAGAAATAGTCAATGAATGGTAATAGCTTCCAGGCTATTCAGATACCAATGCTGACCTGCATGACACAGTTAGGTTGTATTTACTTTGATTTTATTTATCTATTAAAAACAACAGAGACTTGTAACCTTTTCTCCCCAGTCTAACAACTTTGAGTACTGGTAACAGTGGGAAAATATCAATTTTATAATTATTCTTTGAAACATTGTGTACTGAGAGCTCTTCATATAATTTGTAAAGAATTTTCTTGTTTACATTCAAACCTGTCACTTTACAAAAGAGAACTTTAAATTCACACCATTACAATAAACTATCATAATGAATGAGCTTAATATGAACATACTAGCCAAAGTAGACTTAAACAGTTTGGGTAATAGAAAGTCTTAGATGGTTGAGTCCAGGTCTGTTTATTAGTAGTTAAATCACTTGACTTTTGAGCCTCAATTGTTCACCAGTAAAGTAGGAGTTATTGCCCTAATTTATAGGGTTGTCTTTAGAATCAAATGAGATTACATATAAAATACTTAGTAACATGCCTGATACATTATGAACCATCAGTAAATTTTAGTTCCCATCTCCCTTCCCAGAGCACAGTGTAATATACTTCTCAAAAGAGTGAGGTCCTATCTGCCTAAGACTTCAGATCATTCTTTGTGTGAACATTTTTCTTGGTGAGTGATTCTGTAGTTTGAAGACTCATGAATGTTTTCAACAGTAGTGTAAGCCTGTATTCTTTTATTCTAGGTATGTTTTGGTAGAAGTTAGGGACTAAATAAGGGAATTAGGTAGATTGATTAAACAGATATATCAGTTTATCTATTGGAAAACAAAATTTACCCTGCCTCACAAACCAGATATTTTGATTAATCATCATCAATATGAGTAGCTTGGGAAGCAGAATAAATTTGGTTTCCTGATGAATCAATGTTTCATAAAGCTTACAGTGAAAATTATCAAGTATTGATGAAAGAAATGGAAAAGGACCTCCCAAAATAGAAAGACATCCTCTGTCCATGGATTGGAAGAATCAATATGAGTAAAATGTTTGTTCCACCAAAGTGATATACAGATTCAGTGCAATCCATACCAAATACCAGTGCCATTCTTTGTAGAACTAGAAAAAGCAATCCTAAAATTTGCACAGAACCACAAGACTACAGGTAGTCAAAGCCATCTTGAGCAAAAAGAACAAAGCAGTTGGTATTGTACTACCTGACTTCAAAATATACTACAAATCTCTAGTAGTCAAACAGCAACATATTGGCAAACAAACAGACATATAGAACAGTGGAAGAGAAGAGAGCCTAGAAGTAAACCCACATATTTATAAGTCAAACTGATTTTGACCAAGATGCTAAAAACACACATTGGAGAAAGGACAACCTCTTCAATAAATGGTGCTGAGAAAATTGGATATCCACATGCAGAACAGTGAAACTAGATTCCCTATATCTAAATAGTTACACAAGTTAACTCAAAATGGATTTAAAGATTTAAAAGTAAGTCCTGAAACTATGAAACCACTATCTGAAAATGCAAGGAAAATGCTTCATAATATTGTAACAGGCTAGGATTTTTTGGACAAGACCCAAAAGCACAGGAAACAAAAGCAAAATTGGACATATAGGGTTATATTAAACTAAAAAGTTTCTACTGAACAAAGGAAACAAATCATCAGAGTGAATAGACAGCTTGCAGGATGGGAGAAAATATTTACAAACTATATATCTGACAAGGGCTTAATAACTAGCACATATAAGGATCTCCAAAAACACACTGGCAAAAAGTAACCTGATTTAAAAATAGGTGATGATTTAAATAGATATTTGTCAAAAGAAAACATATAAATAAATGGCTAATAGTATGGAAAAAACATTCAACATTATTAATCATCAGGGAAATTCAAATCAAAACCACAATGAATTGTCACTTCACCCCAGTATGAATGGTTTTTATCAAAAAGAGTAAAGAGAAAAAGGGCTAGCGAAGATGTGGAGAAAAAGGAACACCTGCATAATATTGGTAGGAATGTAATATATTAGTACAGCCATTATAAAAAACTGTATGGAGGTTCCTTCATAAAATTGAAGAGACGTACCATATAATCCACCAATCTCAGTACTATTTATCCAAAGGAAATGAAATCAGTACATCAAAGAGATACCCGCTCATACATTGATTGCATTAATGTTCCCAATAGACAAGAAGTCTATATCCACACTGATGAATGGATAAAAAAAAATGTTATGCATATTGGAATACTATTCAGCCATAAAAAGAAGAAAATCCTTGTCATTTGCAGCAACATGGATGGAACTAGAAATCATGATATTAACTGAAATGAGCCAGGCACAGCACATAACTGCTGTATGATGGTACTGGTGTATAATCTAAAAAGTTGAGAGTAGATTGATGGTTACCAGAGACTTAAGAAAATAGAAGGGAGGAAAGTGGAAAGATTAATCAATGGCTACTACATTACAGTTAGATAGCAGTAAGAAGCTGGTGTGCTAGTAGTGTGCAATAGGGTGACTATAGATAACAACACACTGTATATTTCAAAAAGAAGAAAGAATTTTGAAGATTTTCACTATAAAGAAATTATCAGTGTTCAATGAAATTGGTATGTTTTAACAGGATTTAAACATTACACAATGTTTACAGGCATCAAAACATCACATGTCACCTCACCCCAGTTTGAATGGTTGTTATCAAAAAGACTTAAAAGAACAAGGGCTAGTGAAGACCCCAGTAATATGTAAAATTTTACATTCATATATTAAAAAATGCCTGGACAAATCCTTCTGTATATATTCAAGCACAATTAAATATTGGTGCGACTCTACTTTGAAAAAGCCTTTCATTTGCCTTGGTTGACAACATGGGGTGTGAGTCTCCTGTAATCTTAAGGACTATAAGGGATAGTTACTTCCTTGTTCTTTTACTGCTCCTTGCCTTTTCTGAAATTTTTAAAGTATTGGCATTTCCCTGATTTTATCCTCGCCTTTCTCCTTTCCTTTAAATATCCTTTTCTCTGGAGTGTAGTGCAATACCAGACTTATAACAAACACTCATTAATTTTTTGTTATATGAATTTCTTAATTCGCTGACTCCCAGGACTGATCAAATTTGAATCTGTACTGATGGTTTCTCTTTCTAGTTCGGAGTTACATTGCTTACCTATTAGAAGAACTTGCGGAGATATTATTATTAATAATAATAATATTATTAGATATTATTATAATATTATATTATTAACCCATGTTCTCATGGTTATTCTTTCCAACTATACCTGCTTTCATTTGAGTTAAATAGCATCTTTATTGTTTCATTTCCCATTGTCACAGCCCTCAGTTTTATTCTGGATCTCCTTTTCCTCCCTTATTGAATGTCTCAAGAAGTCTTATCTAGCCAACTTCAGATCTCTTAGATATTGCGCCTCTAGGCTCCATCCCCATTAACTCAATGCCAGCCTCTTTTACATTGCTGCCATGTAAGACCCAGGGTGGGTCATATTAATCCCTTGTTTGTGAAAGCCTAGTTTTGTCTATTCTGAGGATGTAAAGGTAGGTACTTTAGTTCTCTTTACAAGGTCTTTTGAAAACTGCATCGAAACATGTTTCCTGACCTAGATCTTGCCGTTCTAAGACTGCCTTGATGTAGTATTTCTCACTTGAACTTCTTTAGGTAAAAGTGTCTTTTTATGTCACCATGCCTTTATCCAGGCTATTTTTTTTTTTTTGGTTTGTAAAAACTTTTTCATTTTGTCCATCAGACTTCCATTCACCATCTAAGTTTCTGTTCTAAAGTCATCTATTTTTTCTTTAATCAATTATTTATTAAGTGACTGTTCATAACAGTTACTGTGCATGGTCAATGAATTAGATACAAACCCATGTCCTCATGGAACTTACAAAATACTCATTGAAACCTTAATGAAATCCTCAATCCTCCCAGGCAAGGTTAATTAGTACTTTGATCATAGCCAATAAGACATTGTAAAGGAAATGCCATGTAGTGAAAAGCTCATTGCCTTAGAAGTCAATAGCCTCTTATTATTTATTTCAATGGGCAAGACTTAATTTCTCCATCTTTAAAATGATAACAGTATTTAATTATGGCATGGTTGTTGAGGCCTTGTGATAGTATGTATAAAAGAGCAAGGTCTAGCACAGAGTAGGCTAAAGCAATGAATGTTATGTGTATGTTTAACATTTCCTAATTTTCATTCCAATAACATCATTTGTTTAATTTTTTTCTAGTTGTATGTAGAGTTTTATTTGATAGTGTAATTAACATGTGATTTTGATTTTTTTTCTCGACTTTACTTTCTCTCTGGCCAAAAAGCTAAGCTAATAAAGAAATGGTTCAAAGTAGCCAGGAAGACTGAGGACCATTTCTTGAATAATTCACTGGGTTGCAAAATTATTTTTATAAAATGTCCTCTAAGTAATAATTAATATAAAGTGGGCATCTAGGTGGCTTTAAAGGATAAGTAGACAGATACACTGAATTGGTACCATGCAGAAATTGCTCACTACATGAAACATAATTTTACATAATTATATACTATGCCAGTGTCTCAAGGTCATGCACAATTTCCATGTCAGTCTTCAATAAAGGAAGGACTCTGCTTTAGAAAATATCTCCTCTGCTGAGCCACACAGTCGAAGGCTTTTTGTTTTTCTTTGTCCTTTCCATTAAGGCAGCACATAGTGCAGAGATCACCTGCTCTTGACTTATGGTTGGTACTTGGTTAAAAGAGATTTTAGTTAATATGTTTGCTATCTATCTGCATGAAGGCAGCATAGATTTCAGTTTGTGAGATAAAGCATTCGCTCACATTGCATGATACCCTATAGTACCTGAACATTATTTCATCAAGATTTATACAGAAAGTGAAACCCATCCAGAACTTGAGCGCTTTTATCTTTGAGCTGACAGTGCACGGAAAATGTTTGCTGCTTTTAAGGGGTTACCATTTATTTAAGTTGTAGCTAATGTCTGCCATGAATTTTTAATCTACAAATATGGAAACAGAAGCCTGCCAGATACACGAGTTAAAAAATACTGGTAATATAAAAATTTAAGAACAAATATGACATGCCAAATTTTTCTGGGATTTAGAACTCTGCTCTAGCTAGAAGAATTTATTACTGACTTCTGTTAAGGTCATCAAGATTTATCAGGTATTGTCACAGGAAAGTGGGTAAGATGGAAAGTGGGAAATTTTTCTAATATGATTGCATTGTCACAGTTTTTCTTTTTAAAAACAGCAGTCTTTTGTTGACACAGATCTAGTTTACATTAAAATAACTCTAAACTCAGTGAGATGACAGACACATACTTAACATTCTGGAAACTATTCTACTTTAATAAAACAATATCCAGAAAACAATCTACCTTAATAATGTATTATTAGCTCAATGACTTAATACAACATAAACTTAATGAAATAAATGTTTCTCTTATGTACTTGAATACTTTCAAGTGTTTACTGAATTTTGACTGTTTTATTTTTTAAAAAAGAGAGAGAATTTTTTAATATTTATTTTTCAGTTTTTGGTGGACACAACATCTTCATTTTATGTGGTGCTGAGGATCGAACCCAGTGCCCCGTGCATGCCAGGCGAGCGAGTTACCGCTTGAGTCACATCACCAGCCCTTGCCTGTTTGACAACCAGATTTCTGCCTCATCTGACCATCTTTTTCTGTAACAGTGCAAATGCTATTGGTTGTTTCTGAAGGGCTTTGTTCTATATCCTAATTCCTATGCTTAGATTTAACTTTGGGGGAGAAAGAAAGGATCCTGATATATTACGGGGAGAGGAAAATAAGATGTTCTCAGAACACTTGGGTTGTGGCAAATAATAATGCAGAGTGAGCCATTTAAAAAGTTTTTCTGTAAATGGTGCCCTCTGAGAAGTGTAGCTAATAGCTATGTAATGGAGCTATATTCTATCACACATACTTTTGTGACATATCACTTATTCTCAAACCTATCTTCTTGAGATCAGGAATAGCATCTTAATAATTGTAACCCTAGCAGCTGGCTCAGGTAGTCAATAATAATTTATTAGAAATATTTTAGGATTCTGTTAGAATATTGATCCATATGTACTTACTCTACTAATTGTCTAGCTGGCTTGCCCCATTCTCTTTCTTAAAAAAAAAGTAATCTTTAAAATCTCATAGTTTACATGTGAAAATAATAATCAGATTGCATATACTTGTTTCAATTAGTAGCGAAAGAATGTACATCTCACCTTAGTTTTTGATGCTTTAATACTTGTATCTTTTCAACTTGATTCTCATTAAGCTCATTCTTTTTTATAGGGAGGGGGTTTGGGGTATTGAATCTAAATGGGCTTTACCACTGAGCAATAGCCCCTCCCCTTTTTATTTTTTATTTTGAGAAAGGGTCATCCTATGTTTTTAGGGCCTTGATAAATAAGTTGCTGAGGCTGCTCTTGAACTTGTGATACTACTGCCTCAGCCTCCGCAGTTGCTGGGATTACATGTGTGTACTACCTTGTTTAGCCTGGCTCATTCTTTTTCATGTATTTTACCTGACCAAATCACTAACTATAGCGGGAGTATAAAAGGGAATAAATAGCCTATTTGTTGATGCTTGAGTTATATTTCCATCTAAGATTTCAATAATCTTTCCAATTCTGTTCTTGTAGAACAAAGAATATCTATTTTGTATATTGAAATGGCATTGTTTTTATTCATTTGTGTAGATTGTGGTGATGTGTAAAGATGTATTTATACAGTCACATAAATGTGAAGGTTTTTTAAAGAGTAGTAAGATAATTAAATGTTTTATACTTAGAACAGTTTATTAAATTTGCATTGTAATTTTAACATGAAGCATTAAAATGAGATCACAGTATATTTTATATATATGAAAGAAAAATCAGACTATGCCATCTACAGCTTTTCAAAGACACACAAGTCCTTGTTGTCAAAGACATTTAGTACTTGGAGATTGTGTCCCAAGAAGGTTGTAAGTACAGCACCTTTGTTTCCCTGCCTTTGAGGTTAAAAGTAAATAAGTGAAGATCTTTTGGGACCCAGACTGAAATACTTGTGGGAATGGAGATGGGGGGGTGCGGTTATGCAAGTAGTGTCCTGAAGAGTTTGCATCATTTTTTTGGATGGGTATAGATGGTATGTGTATGTAGTGACCTAGATATGACCTGAGAATGAGTAACTTCTCTCATCCATGCTTACATTTGTTCAGCAATCTGTTTTTGAACACTTGAGTTCTTTTTGGTTTTGCTGACTATTCCATGGCGACAGCTACAAAAACATTTAACCTGTTTAAGTTCACAGACTTATGTGAAGAGAATTGTCTCTGTATTATAAATTCACACATTTTGTATCCTCTTTCTCCTTGAAGGGGCTTCTGGGGTGGGTGGTAGGGAATATAATTTCTTAAATGATAGTGAAATCTTAAAATGGATGATCAAAATTGTAATTATTTGATGATCTAAACCTATGAATTGGGATGGGATGATGGCTCAGTGGTAGAGCTCTTGCCTCATGAAGCCCAGTGAAGCACTGGGTTTGATCCTCAGCACCACTTAAAAAAAAAATAATAAATAAAATGAAGTCATAAAAACCCCTACACATTCCCCTTTAAAATGCTACTCTAAAATGACAACGTGCACCCTGTTTTTATTTATAAAGCTTTACACTAAGCGTGAATGTCGTTGGAGGGAACAGAAGTAGGAAGACAAAACCTTGGACTTTTAAGTCCATGTCTGTTGCTATATAAACAACTTTAAATATGCTAGTAATTACTCCCATCTGAAAAGAGTGAATGTTACTTTTTCTTCAAAGAACATATAATTTTACTCTCACAATCAGAAACAGAATGAAAAATGCTGTTTTCTCAAATGAGACTAATAGTTGCTTGATTAGAAGTAAGTTCCTTGAAGGGTTTGTATTCAGTATCACCTGGAACAGTGCTTATATGGAAACAAAAAAAAAAGGCATTGAAATTGTTGGCATCCTTATGTGATTTTTATAATCCTTTATAAGTATGAGATCTGAAAATGTGATAATAGCTGTGTCTTCAGATTATCTTTGTTATAACAGGATTGTGTTGTGAAGATGGTCTTTAAGAGATATAGCTTCAGGAGATTGTAAATATTGTGATGCTTAGGTTTAAAGTTCTTTATTTGGATTACATCTGAGTATATTTAAAACTTTTGGTAGAACATTTATATTTGATGGCATAAAGATATGTATTTAGCATAAATGAAACATCTTTGAAAACTTTTTACTATGTGATTAAATTCTCAGTTCCTAATAACTGAATTTTTGTCACCATTTTGACCATTTTTTGTTAGTGTCAAAGACTATTAAAATAAGTGCTAAGTTCTTTTTCTTCCTAAATTGCTTATTATGGATATTATTTTTGAGCTAGTTGATAATTTGTGAATGGTGTTATAATTTCTCTGACCTCTCTGTTGTGTGATAAAACATTATTGTACAAATGCTTTAGTAGTCATTGGATTTGATTTCACTATCATGCATTATAGTACAGTCTATTGTTGCCTAATTTAGTAATAATTTTATCGTCTCAGCTTAACATCTCTTATAATTTTAATTGTTATCAAGAAGAATGACATCGTTTAATTTGACTTAAAATGCAGAAGGATGGATGAATGACAAATTAATAATTTACCACCTTTGCATAATACTGCAGCATAGAGTATTAGAAGGATTGATGGCATAAAAGGTTAACAAATTTTAGCAGCTTTCATTAGCTTTACATCGTCATATGTTTGTGGTGCTGACTGAAATAGGCTTTGTAGGAGATCTCAGTCTAGGGAACTAATTACTTGTGCCGATTGCCGCACTGATGAATAGACTCTTATTGTATCATTCCCCTGAAGACGAGCTGCAGCCTGTGATTCACGACTGCATCCTGCCTGATATTTGATAATAATTTTAACAGATAAATATAGGTAGGCAGAATGATGAAGTACCTATCTAAGCTACATGACTATCAAAGCCATGCACATAGCCATCTGTGCACTGCCTTTCTGCCTCTCACCTAAGGAGAATTTTATTTCATTAACTGAGTTCAAACAACTGTTGTCTTTTGCTTGTGTGTATTATTCATAACTATTTCCAATTTGCTCTTTAAATGAAATTATGGTATTAGTTTTTATTTAAGCTCGAGATGACAAAATAATGGAGAAATTTGAAGAGTAAAAGAGCTTTTTTATTTTTTCTTTCTAATGACTGCAATTCTCTTAGACATTTCTGTATTCCATTTGATTATATAATATCTCCTTCTCCTCATGCATGACCAGTATCAACAAAGGAAATGTTTGATGTTCTTATTGTCTCTTCAGCATTCTTAGAAAAGACCACTGGATTCCTATTGTTTTAAAAATAGTTTCGTCAAATAATGTACTGCTTGTTGTCTATTCTTTTATAACCTGAGATAATTGAGATAATAGTTATGAGATAAAAATATTTTATTTATAAATCTATTTTGAATTTTTAAAAAGAACATCTTTAAAACATCAAAATAAGGATGACTTTTACTTATGTGTTTGGGGATTGTCATTTGGTTAAGACTACTAATTTGTCAAAGCTGACAGATACAATTTTATTAGCTCATGGAATACAAGTAAAATTTTATTTTGTATTAGCCATTCCTTTAGAAGTTTTGATTATTTATGAATACTTTTTTATTTTACTATCAAAACTTATAGGTTTTCATGCTGTACATGTTTAGTGAATATGTTCACTAAATACATATTCTCCAGAGATTTTTTTCCTTACTGTAACTGAAAAACCTTCATATTAGTATTTTCCTTATAAAATATTTTCTAGCATGCTAGATCACAATTAGTTAACAGGAGAGAAAGCTGACATTTATATGTTGTCATATAAAAGATCTATGTAATTTGGGAAATGTAGAACTTGAATTTTAAAAATGAATTTCCAAAAGTATGCTTTCGATATAGCAATTATTGCACATCATATACTATGTAGTTTTTAATTAAATATAAAAACAGGCTACATAAAACAGAAATCCAATCTGATTTGCTTGAAAATAGATTGCTATTTCACTCCACAGGAATGGTTTATTTAAAAACAGTAAATGGAAAAGAAATGCATTTTCTTCTGTTGTTCTAAGCCTCAGGGGCTAAATGTAATGAATATTTTAAGAGATTATTTTAATTAAATTCCTGCACATCTAAACAGAGTAATATTTTATTATCACATACATAACCATGTAACTGAGATATTCATTAAAGTTAACACTTTCTGGACCAAGAATTCATGGTATGATTTACTGACCTTGTGCAAAAAGGCACAAATTAGGAAGAAAAATGAAGGGGGACAGACTTTGATTAATATAGGTAATGCTATACCATATTTATAATAGCCTTTTCCCTATTCTGGTTTATAAATGCAGCCACAGAGAAAGGTGCCCTGCTGAGGCTGAAATGAGGCTGAAATCAGAGCACATGCCACTAGAGTGTGGGGAAACTGATCACACTGTCAGCAATTCATTTCAAAATGATGTATTTAGTGCTCATTTCACCTTCCAAGAAAAGGAAAAGGAGTTCCTTAGACCAGAAGGTGATATTGTTATTTTCAAGGACATACCTAAGTTAAAGATTGCAGAAAGGGGAGTGTGAGATGGGGGAGAATTAAGAGGAAGGAGAGAGAGAGAAAAAAAAGGCAGAGCAAACAAGGAGAGCTTTATGCAGAAATTCGGTGCTACCACGCTGTTTGATAATTGCTAACATATGTGGCTTCTCTGTTTCATTGTAGTCGTCCTCGTGAGTTCTGGCGCCTTGACTACTGGGAAGATGACTTGCGGCGCCGGCGACGATTTGTGCGTAACCCTCTAGGATCCACACATCCTGAAGCGACACTAAAAACAGCCGTGGAACATGGTCAGTGTATAAACCACTCCTTGCCAGTAGCAGCAGGTACAGTACTTGGTAATGAAGAGCATAACTTCATTATTACAAGGCACTGTAAAATCGTCCAACACCACATTTCATAGTTATTCACCTCAGAAAGAGAGGTTAATTTTTTTTTTTACAGTTAGTATAAGATCCTGTAAAATTATGGTGTCAAGGGTATTTATTTATTATACATACAAAACTTACACGGACCCTTTGTTTCAGAGTAAGAGGCTAAAATATTTGTCCTTTTGAACAACACACGAGCTTTGAGTAAATTAATCCTGGAAGCCTGCCTATTCACAGGTATCAGAAAGACAGCATTTAAAGATCAGATATGTTTCTAGGACCTGGTATGTATATATAGTTTTCCCCCAACTATGGTATTTTAGAATGAGATTATGAAGTGGGAAAAGACGGTAATAAATATCCAAGCGCCTGGATACTTTCTGAACCTTGATTTGTAGATGGTTGTGATTGATGGCTCCTGAATGAAAGAGAATAGGCATTATTTTCATATGTTTCCTATTCTACATCATCTTGTTATCAGAGCTTAACAAAACATTTTCCCCCTTTTGTTACAATGCATATGACTATCATTCAGTTTAAGTAGAAGTCTGATAAGTAAATTGAAAAACTGAAAAAGTCCTTCAGATTTGACAGTATTATACTTCTTTGATCGTAGAATTGTATTTTTATAGATTATTTTATGAGTTTTGAGAGTCAGTTTAAATATATAAAAGGTTAATGCCCCCCCTTTCAATGTTAAAATTATTTTTATTTTACAAAATATAAATTGATTATTTTTTAATAAGGTAAGAAATATTCCCCCGCCCATTTTAAGTTATTAATTTAACATGTAGCAGCTTCTGGTTAAATGGCAATACATAGTATACAAAATAAATGTTAAATTATATTCAGTTAAGGTATTAAGAATTTTTGAAATTTTTATCATTTTAAACTGATACATAAAAATTGTACTTATTTATGTGGTACTCTGTGATGTTTCCATACATGTAAAGATGTTAGGAATTTAGATTAAAAATCTGTAGTCTTAGGTTTGGCCTCAGTCAGGCAGTTTAACCTCTTGCACTCAGCCTTAAAGAGCCATTTCTAGAAGAAAATGTCCACAATATGTCATCAGATATAACACCAAATGTGACACCAGTCCTTTAAAATAAATGATCATACAGAGAATAGTCAATAACAAAGTGATCTAAAAGCAATAATAGTCTCAGGGCCCTACATCTTCAACTACAGGAGGTGGAGAAGGGGAAATACTATGTAAAATTAATTAGGCCACTTTTGCTTTTAGGGTCATATACCTTTTATGTGGTGCTATAGATTTCAGCTACATATTTTTTTTTCTTTACTAAGTTTTGGAGGGATTTTATTATTTTAATGATTCATTGAAAAAAAGCAGCCTGTTTGCAATTTCATCCTTTTCAGCCACATAGATATTACCAGATGCTCTTAAAAATTTAAGTTTACTAATCATATTTCTGTCTTCTAAACTGTCATTTAACAGTAAGTTGTGAGTTCTGAGGTCTATGACAATAAAATTGCATTTATAAAATTTCCTCTTATGTCAGGAAGGGGAGGACTTGATTCTAAAATCACAAAAAGGGGATTAATTCTTATCCAGAGGGAATTATTAGTAACTGATTTTAAAATTTGTGGTGTCACTCTAATGCAGAATTTTAAAACTACATTCTCATCAAAAATAGTACATTCAACCATGTTGAGTTTTCATAGGATTTAATGAATAAATTTTTATTTCATTGTTAAACTTTAATTTTTAAAATAATAATATTGTATTAGCATTTTTAATTCTAAGAATCTGTAATAATGTTCCATAAAAAAGATACCTATTAGTGATGCTTTTATTATTAAGAGTATCTTGAACTGTTTAAATCAGATTTCACTGATATTACTTTAGATGGTAATTTAAAAGTTAGTACCCTACTTATCTATATTTTCTTGTGCATTTTAAAATTGATAGATGCAAAGTTAAACATTTATGTAATTCCAACCTATTTATTAATATTTTAAACAAATCTTCTAATGATTGATATTTCAAACATTTCAAAGATTTAAATGCAATAACTTAAATGTGAAATATATATATTTTTAAAAAATAACCAACTATGTATGTAGGAGGTGCTTCAGTCCTCTTATAATTAAGGGGTGAAGTCATACTTAATATTTTTCAAAAAATGTATAAGCTGTACCTATACTTTGTGTGTGTAAGTATATATGTATATGTTGTATATATATTATTTTAAATAATAGGGACATAGTAGACAATTATGAAACTCAGCACATAGATTGTACTGTGGTATTGTTTGATGTCAGCATAATTTATGCTAATAAAGAGCTTAATTTTAAAAAATATTTTATTAAATAAAGTAACTTCCATAGTGACATTCAATTTAAATTTTGTGTTAACTATGAAATTCCACTTTTAAATATGTTTTGGAACATGAAGGTGTCTATCAAAATAAACATTAAAAATCAAGTGTGCAAAACAAAATAGGTGATATGATTTTATAAAAGCAATTGCAATTATATTTTAACATGAATAAAGTGTATGGTTCATTGTTGGATTTAAAATAGAGATTTCTGTGGATGATATGTGCATTCCGTGTTGCTTTATGACTTCTTACTTTTATTTATAATTTATTTAACCAAGGCACAAGACATTTTACAAATGCAGAGTCTTAGAACTTCTTGAACTATATTATCATTTTCAAAGGAAGACATCTAAATAGAAGTGTCATTGGAGATTAGTTATGTATTTAGTAGTAAGAGCCATCTTTTTAATAGATGGATTTGATGTGAAGGAAAGCCTCTGGTGTGAAGGTGGCAGAGTAAATACCTGAAGAGTGATGTTCTCTGTTTGGGCGATCAATACCAGCCCCATGACTCTACTTCTGGCTACCTTCTAGTTAAAAACAAATTTTTTAATTCTGACAATTTAATTGCCCTTCCCAAGTTCACATTAACTTGCTTGGGGAAAAGAGCTTTAGGTAATTTTTCAAACAGAGACCCTCCAAAGTGGTTATTTATAAAAGTCATGTTGTAATGGGAGATTCCTTTAACTTTGCAGAAACTGAGTCATATTTTAAAATTAAAATTAATACTTCCTCTTATAATTAAATAATCTTTATGGAAATTCGCAGCAGCAAGCAAAGGTGGGTATTTGATTCTTGAGGGCATTTCCTTCCATTTTATAGTGTAAAATTTATTAGAAATCTGTCGTTATAATTCCTACCATACTCCTAACGCATAGAGGCCAGTTTGGCATTTATTTATGATCAGAGCATTTTAGATCTGGAAGGAACCTAAGGCAAAAGTCTAGTCTAATTTTATTCTTTCCAGATAAGGAAACTGAGGTAACAAAGGGCTGATGTAATTCTCAGTAGGTAAAGGAGTAAAGCCCAGATTATCTGAGGACTGGTCAAATTTTCATATCAGTGTGCAGTGATATCTTCTGAAATTCACTGTTAATTATAATGGGAATGTTATATTCAAATTGAAGCCACATAAAAGTATTTTAAATGGTAGAAATATTAGTCTTAATTCAAATACTAAAACAGTTTAGCAGTAGAATCCTATTGAATTCAAGACATTTTTATTTTGTAGAGAATAAGAATGCTAAGAGAAATATATGAGGAGAATTTAACCTAGTTTAAAACTACCTTCTAGTTAAAAACAAATTTTTTAATTCTGACAATTTAATTGCCCTTCCCATATTGTAAATGTATGGAATGATACAGAAAACTCATTTGGTTTTCTAGGGATGATAGATGATGTAAAGATCATAAATCAGGTCATTGTCTCTTCACTGAAGTAATACCAGATAGTATTGCTGCCTTTATAAGATGAGTATATACTGGGTTCTAGATCAAAAACTTTTGGGGAGCCCATGATCATTAGGATATGTACTTGTCTATTTTTTTTTTTAATCATTCTTTGTTGTTTCAGTAGTTTTTCCATAGTAAATATTCTTGACCTGGAACCCTAAGGAAATGGCATATGCTGTAAAGGGGATTTAATTAGATAGGACAGTCAATGATTGTGAGCTGCTTTTTATGTGTCCTTTTTAAGAATACAGTTATGGTATATGCTTCACATTACACTGAGTGGAAACCCATATCTGTTTTATGTACATTTGAAGTCACGTTGTTATTTCAGTAGTAATCTTTGTTTTTTTTAAATGCAAAGTGACTAATTCTTCTTTTTACTATACTTGGACTATTGATTCCTGTTTACTGGCTCAGTGGGTGTTTGAGAGAGCATTTTCTCTAAAGAACATGATCTTTACATTTTGAGGATCAGCCTCTCTTTTAGACCTCTTATTGCTGTTATCCTTGAATAAAGTCATGTTTTAAAGATAGCATTTTTGATAAATTTCTCCATGTTTAGGTAATAATACATTTTAGTTATTAAGATAAATATTAAACCAGAATAAAGAAGACAACTGATAAAGATAGTATGTTAATAATGATATGAAAAAATGTAAAAAGTGATCTTGTTCATTAACAAATTCATTAGCAGAAATTATCTGAATTGAACTTTAAAAGTGAACCAAAAGTATTATCTGACATCATCCGGTTAAAATTTTAGACAACTATAAGAATATACTCAAAGAAGATATCAAAATAGTTACTTGTTTAAAATGGTTGAGTAGAAGACAAATGAAAGTTAAAAATATGCTTTTCCCCGGAACATATAAACATAATTACCTTTTAATTTGTGCTTGGGAAAGTTTTGTTGTAATTTAGGAAAGAAAAAAAAAAAAAGTTCCTTAGCAGAAAGCTATTAGACCACTGAGAATTGAACACCGCGCATGTGGTGTGTATTAGAGTACTGTTGGTAATTTTACTGCTGCTAACTTAAAATCCTCAAGGGGGAGTTAATTACAGGAAAACCATTCTAAATATCAGTAAGCTGCATATTTTCTATGACAAGAGGTTTTTCAGTTGAGGTTGAACAATTCCAGAATCTGAGCTTGTAAAAATATGTAAATAAATAAATTAAAGTGGGTGTTTGTATGTATACCTACAGCACTCAAAATTTTTTTTTCATGAAACTATTTAATTCAAAAGTTACTTTGTTTTAATATGAGTCAGAATGATGAGACCATATTTAAAAATTTAAATCCCTGTTGGAAGGAATAACACATTATATTTTTAGTGGTCATTTAAGTTGAATGTGAATTTATTTATTGAGTTATTTTAAGCACTTGCATATTGCTACTGAGGACTCTCAAATTTTATAAATGTTTGCAGATTAAAATGTTTTTTTTTCTTTTTTTCTATTAAGCTTGGTATCTACTTCAGGATCTGTATGGTAGTGATCACAGAGAAAGTAATGAATGGACTGGGTGTTGAATTTAGTTGTTTCTGATAAGTTTGACACATGTTCTCAAATTTGAGATTGGAAATGATTTTTTTTTAAGTTCTCATTCATTTTGATTCTGTTTTAACTTTTAAATTGCACTCTGAGAAAAATAAAGATTAGGAAACAATAGTAAATTACATATACATTTATATTTGCACTGTGGTTTTCATCCCCCCCCACCCCTGCACCTTCTTACCAGCTAAGTGCTAGTATGGCATAGTGGTTAGGAGCCTAGATTCTGGCACCAGAAGGCTTGTTTTTTTATATCGTGACTCCAACTGTCATGAGTCCTGTTACCTTAAGTAAACTCTGTAACCTCTCTGAGCCTGCTTTCTTATTTGAAAATGAGGAATAACAGAAGGTTTGTGAGAATTAAATGAGTTAAATATTAAAGTGTTTTGAACATTCCCTGGCCCATGGGCTATGTAATATTAACCTTATTGTTAGTATTTCTGCTTTGAAGAAGGAAGTTATAAATTAAGAAAATAAAGAGAATATAGCATTCTGATTCTGTGCTAAGATGTAACTAGCAAATGGTAACATGTTATAACATACTATATAAGAAAGATGATGTTTTCTTTTGTATATCTCAGTGACAAGTTTACCAGAGTAAGGTTGATTACAAATTGGAAAGAGGTTTGTTTGGGCTCAGGCAGTGTTTCTGATTCTAGAGTAAGGAAATCTACATGCTTGAAATAGAAAGTATGATAATAAAGACATAGTGTTATTTTCCTAAAAATTAGTGATTAATTAATATATTTCTCTCTAGGTTTAAAAAAAATATTTTAATTAGGTGTATTAACTTTTCAAATATTTATTGAGACTTTCATCTTTGTGTAGCTTACTGTGGGTATGAGAGAAAATTAGATTTCTATTTACCTACAGAATATATTCAAAGGTAAATAGAGAAAGCTTCTTCATGACTTTCCTATTTAATAGAAAAACTCTGTTTTTTTTTAAATTTCTTAGTTGTCAATAGACTTTATTTATTTATATGTGGTGCTGAGAGTTGAACCTAGTACCTCACACATGCTAGGCAAGTGCTCTACCACTGTGCCACAACCCCAGCCCCTCTATGTTCTTTTTAGTGCTATAAATATTATATGAAAGTGGTATACATGGTCAATTTTCTCTCTCTCTCTCTCTCTCTCTCTCTCTCTCTCTCTCTCTCTCTCTCACACACACACACACACACACACACACACACACACACACACACCCTCACACACACACACCCTTCTTTTACCCTTAATATTACAAAAAACCATAGCTATTAAATGCAAAGAAGCTGTGATCTGCCCGGCTAACCAGATAACATACGTGCAGCTTATTTAAATATTTAGACTATCTCATATAGGTAACTATTAGCCATGTTAACTGCAAACTGGTTGCTGTATTCTTTGACTGGGGGTCTAAACCTGGGCGGAAACTACAGTGGAGCAGAAAGCCTGACCATCAGATTTCCATATCAATGGCTGCAGTGTGGTTGAGTCAGGTGCTTTAACTCTGGGATGTCACTTGTTAGAAACCAGAATGTCCATGGAATAGTGAAGATTCTAAGCTTTCTCATGTGTGGCACCATTAATTACTAATAATAATGTTAGGAAAAGATAAACATGAGCGTTTACAAATCATACACCATATCTGTTTTTCCATTTTTCTTAAAGAGAAACCTGCTCAAAGCAATACAGTGACCCTAGAGAGGGACATGAGGTTTTTTAGCCAGAGTTTCAGAGTTCCAGTGTGTTCTTCCAGTCCCATCTCTGCTTCTGTTGACTGTAGGTTCTTCTTGGAGCCTAATGCCTAGATCAGTGTTCCCTCCCCTCTTTCCTCTGGCAGTCACTGCCATGTCCCAGTGCCAGAGTCTGGTGCTGCTGCTCTCCACAGGCTGCTCCAGTCAGGCTGCATGAGGCCCTTTACCCAGATGCCTCTCATCCTGCTCCTTCTGTTATGTTTGCCCCTGGGGTGCCTTAGCCCTTTAGTTTAAACATGTGGAGGAGGGAGTATTCAGCCTCCACTAGGTTTCTGCAAGGCCTTGCTCTCAGATATTTGTATAAGGGTTGATGGGGCGGGGAGTAGATGTGTGAAAATGTGAACAAGGGCAATGTGAAGGAGGGAGGAGGGGATAAAAAAGAGAATGCAGCTGGGGTGTCTTTATTAGTGTCTGATATGGCTTCAGGGTCTGGGCCTGATTCCTTATTGGCTGCAAATCTCTCCTAGCTCTGAATCTTCTTATTTGTGGATTCCCCTACACAGCCACTCTCAGTCATTTCAAAATCTTTGTCAATATAGGAGGAATTAATGAGTCCTTCTTATTTACAATGTTAAATATATTTTTTCACAAACTAACTTATGATTTTTCCTAACAAATTTAAAAAGAAAGAAAAAAGGTGTTGCTTTGGAAGCCTCTCCAGCCCTAACTATAAGTAAATAAAAGGCTGGGTGAGCTGTGCAGGGGTCAGATTTAATGGGATTAGGGTGCTTGTTCAGGGTAACATTACACTAGCCTGGGGAATCCCGTTTGTCAGAAGGAGTGCATGTGCCATCCCAGTTACTTTCCCCACTGCGGGTGACTCTGTGTATAAAAGCTGGGCCATCTCTGGCCACCTGCCCTTACCTCAACGCCTACCCCTCTGCCAGAGTGCTCCTCCCGATGCTGATGGACAGCTTTGTTTCCTTTTCATTTCAGCCGCAGATGAAGATATCCTTGCTAAAGGAAAACAGTCCATCAAGAGTCAGGCTTTAGGAAATCAGAACTCAGAAAACGAGGTCCTCTTGGAAGGCGACGACGATACTCTATCATCCGTGGATGAGAAAGATTTAGAGAATCTTGCCGGTAATTCAGTGGTTGTGCAGATATTTCAGCTGGGTCTGGGACAATGAGCATCTAATTACTTACTTTTTCAGCTGTGACCACGAGGACTACCAAGCTTACACCCACTATTACATTAATTAGAGATTGTTTTTGTTCTTCCCAGCACCCCACCTCCCACTTCATCTTCTACAATTTCTCCTTTATTTTTCTGTTCTATTCAGTCTCTTTACCCTCCTCATCTTTTTCTTTTATGTATGATTTTCACTGAAAAAGAAAAAAAGTTTAAAAAGCATCTACAACAAAATTGCTTTGCCCATCCTATGGGAGTTACCAAATCTCTATAAAATGAAGGCTATAAGTGAAATTCTGCCAATTGTTTTATAAATAAAGCTTGGAGGCAGATGAGCTATTTATTTTGATATACAAGTCTTAGTGAACATACTGCATATACATTTAACTCACTCAAAAAATCAATTCCAAGAATGCCATGGCTGTTCATGGGGTTCACATATTTTGCTTGATGTAGAAATTTTGATTTGCACTCTGCAGATTCTCAGTTTTACTTCCCTTATGGGAAAAATTCTCTTGTTTAGCCTGAAATTTTAGTCATTCATTAAATGCCTTATTTTCTTTAACGCCTGTGGCTCTGTTCCTCAAGGAGGAAAGTATGCAAGAGTCCACCATTTCTGTGGGTGAATTATGTATTAATGGAAGAATTACATATTCTTGCATTATCATGATTTTAAGATAATTCATTGGAAAGCTTTTATTTGGTTATATATCTGCAAACTGTGCTGTGATGCAACTTCATAATGAAAAACCAAAATAGAAATCGATTCATCGTCTCTGATGATGATATGCCTTTCTGTAAAGTGAAATAAAATTAATTTAAGTACACTGTTAAGGGATTTGGAGAGGGAATGGGGAAGTGGATACTGCCATTCTCAAATATTTTCCTTCACATCCATTTACCCATTTTGTCCTTTATTTTGCCTCTATTCTTGCTACCAGTAATACATTCATACAGTAATAGAGGTGAAAGGGGAGTTTAATTATATAATCTTGACAATGGCAATAGGATTAAGAAGTAATCCACACTAATAAAGTGGTGTGGGTTAGAAATGAAGTGGAAATTGTCAGGGGTCTTCTGTAGGACCTAGGCTGCCCTAGCTCCTGCAGCTGTCTGCTTACCCTATAATTGAATGTCTAAGAGTGATTGAAAAAATGTTATTTCTTCTCAGGATTACATGCTAATGTACAGAGGGCAAAAGGAGACAGCAAAAGAACACATAGCTGCTTATTTCATCCATTTATAGGGATGAGCTTTGGGAAATCATGGCTGTTCTGCAGCTATCTGCTGCCCATCTGCAAACACAATGTATTTGTACATTGGGAATAGAGGGCAAAACGTGCTCTGATCTCTGCAGAGCATCCCTTCTATTGTCCTACTGGCACACATTAAGATTGATGTGAGATTAAGGACCATCACCCTTCTAACAATCGATGGAAATGTCAGTTCATCTGAATTTTGAAACACTTATTCACTCATTGATTACCTGAATAGGTGCACCTTGTTTATAGGCACTATATTAATTCAGAACTATAAATGCCAATCTTCTCTTTGGCAGTTTTCTTCTTCTATAGGAGTTGCACAATGATAAATTGCTATAAAAATTCAAAGTCTTTCTGCATTTTTCTCTATATAAGTGTATATATATTACATAATTATTATTTTGGGTCCTTATTTTAGGTTTAAATTTAATATACTTTATGCTCTTCTATCTGTAGTGAATCTTTTGTTTTCAGTAGCAGTCTGATTTGTCTCTTTGATAAGCCCTGTGGAGATTTGATTATTCCAATAAAAATTCATTCACTTGGAAACCCACCCTCCAGCTGTTTACTCCCAATGTCCCTGAACTACACTAATATTAGATTTGGAAGCATTGAACAATATTTAACAGTGGAAAGGAAGGGTTAGGAAATAAGTATTTTTACCAGTCTTTCTCAGGATAAAGTTGTTGCAGAAGAGGTTTTGTGTCAATCTGGCATAAATTTTTTTCCAAGAATAAAGTTTATCAGAGAATTTCCCACTTATTAATAAGCTAGTGACCTTTTTTGTAGTCATGCCTCAGCCAAACTCTAAGCTCACCTCTGGCCTTGGAATCCTATTGAGGCTTCCTTTCTCCTGGTTGTTATTCCATGTTGTTTGATAGCCTGAGGCTTGTTTTATAAATGGAATGTAGATGCACTTATTTAGGCAGAGCTACCTTTTTGCCCAGAGATGAGACCAGAACTTAGCGCACTCCTTGTAAAGTAATTGCATCCTAGTTTACTGTTGTCATTAACTGCCTGTTATAAATCTTCTAGTATGAGAATCCTGACTTTGCATTTTTCAGAGGAAGATTTGGGATGGAAAGGATGTGAAAGTATAGAAGGAGTTAACAGGAATTTTGGTACTAGGCATTTTTGTACTTTTAGTTCTTCAAAAAATTAATAAATTTTCTGGTCAAATTTAGTTTTTTGCAAAGTGTCATTCTAACTTATATGGCTCATCTTTTCCTCTTGGCAGGTCCCGTTAGCCTGAGCACACCAGCTCAGCTTGTGGCCCCCTCTATTGTAGTAAAGGGCACTCTTTCTGTCACCTCCTCTGAACTCTATTTTGAGGTGGATGAAGAGGATCCCAACTTCAAGAAAATTGACCCCAAGGTGAGATGAAGAAGTGGTTTCATTTTTTCTTATTATAGGATGTGGGTTGCTGTTAGGTGAGATTAGCATTGGCAAAATCTCATGGGCTTAGTTTGAATTTCTTGCTGAATTAAATCTGTGTACATGTAAGGCAGTTTTCTTTTTTAGTTTGCTTCTTTTACCATCTAGATTATTGAAGTTCATTTAGATTCAAAAACAGTTTTCATTTAATTGCATTTATCATTAGCTCTTTGGTGAGAGGGAAGCTCAGGGAATATTGTCTATAAATTTATTTTTGTTTGAATGGGTCTAGGGTGAATTAAGCTACAAAATTTAGTGAGATTGAAAGTGAAATTACTTTGTTTAGCTTTTATGTTTTCTGGATATAATACCAATATATCATTTTCCTTGCTTTGTCCCCATGACTTACTACTTTGTTGTGCATGCAGCAAGCCCGTTCTGCGTGTGTATCATACCTCTGTTTCCCATTACCTGTAGTAGATTTTACAAGGCACTACATAATTTCCTATGTTTAAATGAAAATATAATTTCTCTTTTAAAATGTATTTCTGATTACTTTTCTGACTGTGGCAACTTTAGTTTTACTAAGAAAGATTGTATTTCTTAACAGTCATAAAGCCAAAATTCCATTTATTTCTTGAAAGTAAATATTACAGTTTGCTCAGAGTTTCTTTAAAAATAAGCAAAATAAGGAACCTATAGAAAGAGGCCTGGTTTGCATTTTTGTTTTACAGGCTGTGTGTGTGTTTGTGTGTGTACCTATATATTCTAAGTTTATTGGTTAGTGAGGGCTTTTGGTTTTGAAATCATATCTGAATTGTTAAACCTTAATGATTTGGAAGTATTTCAAAATAGCAGTTAATGAAAATGTTTTAATTTTATTAAAAACTTTACAAACAAATAATTTCTCATCTTATGCATGTTTTTAGCACTTTATTTCCATTTTGCTGCCTGTATTAAAAGAGGAATTGGTAGACTGTATAACAAGGCCATGATGGAATGGATTGTTTCAAGCCAGATAATTCAGCTAATCCAATGTAAAGAAAACTTTTAAATTCTGAAATGATATCACTTAGAAAAATGTTCTATTTTGTTGCATGGATGAAATATCTGGAAATGTGTTTTAGTTTCTTTAAGAAGGGAAAGTTACCAAAATTATATAAACTCTTAGTTTCTGGTAGTTTGCAATATAAGAGAAGCTGAGATTTAATTCAGAATATTCTGTTATGATTTTGAACACACATGGGTTAAAGTCTAAAATCTGAATTAGTTTAAAGGTGTCTAATGAATTGTTTTCAAAATTAAAACCTCTACTGGTCTTTGAGATTGGATTCTTTGAAGTTATTTGCTCCTTTAGGGAAAGCTATAATTTTTTTTTTCTCTCTTAATCCCATTCTGTACAGCGCCATTAAATTAAATTTTCTTTCTCTGTTGATTGTGAAATTCAGGATCTTTTGGCCCAATCATAGAAGTTGTCTTATACTACTGTCTTCTGCCTAATATCCCAGAAATCATACTCCTGCCAGTTCATATTCAAATGTTTTTTCAGCCAATTATTGGAAGAATATTTTGATATTGCTTAGGCAATGATGCTTTAAGGTATTTTGTGAATTAAGAACATTTATTGCTGATGTGTTTTTCTTTAAAAATTTTTCCCCTGATATCTGCATAACAGCAAAGAAAATATACTGAATTGTGGTATTTTTGTTTTTTTTCTTGTTAAGACTTAACTTTTTTATGGACCGTTTGGAGGAAGCTCTGTATCCGATGCTGTACATACTTTTCTGAGTGGAAAAAAAAGTCATTCTAAGATTGCATTTTTATCTTTTTAAAGAAACAGTGTGCCCTTACATTATTTCATGCAGATAACCATTGCTTACTTTGAAAATGCTCTTAAAATTTAGAACATTTTACCCAGAGGATAAATTTGTTTTGTTATTTTAAAAAAAATGTGTGAGTGCTCTGAACTAGGGAGTTTGTTTTATATCTAAGGGGAGAGAGACCAGAAAAATAGATCTTATATACAAGGTTGGATGTGATTTCAGAACTGATAAGATCAAAGTTTATATTTCTATCACAAGACTATCTTCACCAGGAAATATTTGCCAGGGAAACCTACAACTTAAGTCTGTTCTGTCAAGTGAACCAGACCTCAGACCCCTGAGTAGCTTCCTTGTGTTTTTCATCCATCTCTGCTATCCTGCTGCTCATCCCTTCATATACCACCTCCCCCACTCAAACTTCTTCCTCTCATCTTAAAATTGCTTTCTAGAGTATTTTCCTCCTCTTCTCTCATTCATCGATTTTTTTCAATAAATTAAAAACTAGGCTAGTTCCAAGAATAAATATTGGAGGAAAACATCTGACATATTCTGTACCTTTGCCTCATAGTAGCAAAGCTAATGGAATTTATAGTTACCTCTAGCATAAAGAAGGCAAACCAATTCCTTTAGAATACTTTGTTTTATTGATTATTTTATATCCCAAACAGTTGTTTCCTTGCATTAAAAAGAAACCTTTGTTAAAGTTGAAACACTGAAATAAGTTTATTGGATTGTTATCTTAGAAAAGGAGAAAGAGGAGGATTTTCTATTTGTAAACTCTTAGAATATTTTTTCTTTGATCATAAAAATGGTATCAAGATCTTTTTGTTTGAATTGTATATAAGCACATTCAGAATGCTTCTTGAAATTTGATAAAATTATCATAGCTATGGTATTTAGCCCTAACCCATTTTAAGTTGAAGTAATTTATAAATCTGAATTGTTCATATTACCATTTGCTGGAGGAGAGGAATATTGCTGTAATCATTTTTATTATTTTTGGTGTGGTTAATTCATTTGTTAAGTTTTTATTATTCAAAAAGAGGACAAATGGTTGAAGGAAAAGTATCAACAGGCTTTGTTGACTATTCAGAAAAGGTCCATAAATATTTCCTTTCTATTGGATATTTTTTTAAAAAAAAGCATGGCATAATAAAGCAAATATCTTTATTTTTTATTGTGAAAATGTTTTTCCTATTTTGAAAATTAGATTGAAAATCTATTTTTTCCAAGTATGAAATGTTACTTTTCATCTTAAAATCTGCAAAACAAATATATTAGAGTTGAGTAAAATTAATCTTTTTTTCCTAAGTATTTCAATTAGAACTTTTGCAGTTAATTCTATAAAAGGTTACACTTTAAAATTTGCAAGTCAGAGTTCAAATGGAAGCTTCTTGCATTTAGTTCCTCAAGTTCACACACTTACATTGTAAATTAGAAAGTGATCTCACCTGCCTTCATTTAAGAATAATCCACAGTCAATTACAATGTAAAGTCATATTTTTATTACTATTTCCAACAAGACATTTTAAGGTGAGGGTAGAGGTGCAAGAGAAGGAGGAGCACAATCTGACATTGGCACTGAGATACATTTAGCATCAGTAAAACTTTTTTAAAAGGGAATTTTACATATAGTTAAATAATTTTTTCACTTGGTGACAACATTCAGGCAACCAAAAACAAAACAGAGAGAAAGGGAAGGGAAAGGGGGGGGGGAGAGATGTGTAAAGAAGGAAAAGGGGGGAACTACTATACATTGATTTGAAAATGTACCTTGGGTTTCATTTTGTGATGGCAAAGCCCGATTGCTTCTTTTATGTGATCTTTTAAATTCACATTGTTTGGAAGAAAATGATCACTTTTGTGCAAGAATGTGATTTTTTTTTTTTTGGTTGGTTTGCTCTCTTTTACTTCTTAATTAACGAAGGTCTTCTGTCAGATTCCTGTTTTGTTTCGGGTAACTTTCATAAAAGTTTGTGTTCAGATTTTCCGTTCTTTCTCGCTCAGTGATGGGTTGTGTGTATGAGAGAGCACGCCCGTTTATGTGGCTTTTCAAACAGCCCCCAGCACCCTATAGTTTGTCCAGGCTTTTGGGATTGGTGAGGATTTCCCTGGCCAACCTCCAGGTCTGCTTGGCAGCGCTCTCCAGGGCCGAGTGTGGCTTGCCCTGAAAGAGGTCGAGGTTGGGCAGAAAGTAGTGCGGGCAGCGGCGGCATTGCAGGCAGGAGATGAGCTGCAGCAGGATGCCATTGAGCCGGTCGCCCAGGCAAGCTTCGTCCCAGTCCGTTTCCCGCGGGTGTTTCTCGCACTCGTACAACAGCAGCGTCTTCATGTGATAGTTATTGAGTGGCTGGCCCGGCAGCTCCAGGTGGCGGTCCCGCAGCGTCTTGAGCACCGAGAGACACTTGTTTCGGCAGCCGCCCATCAGAAGGCGGTTTTCTGCCTCCCCGAACTGTAGCACCCACGCGTCGCTCTCAGCCGAGCTCTGCTTGCCGGTCAGCGAGTAGCACTCCTTGGAGAGCAAGTTGAACCCTTCGGCCTTGACCTCCGCCACCCGATTGGGGCCAGGCCAGGGGATGTGGGGCATAGGCCACTGTGCCGCGCTTCGAGGCCAGATCCCGGTGCACTTGAACGCTGGCGTGATTTGTACCACATAGCGTTCCCTGATGCGCAGCTTGACCTCGCTGGTATCCGCGATCATCTTGACCACATCCCGGTAGCTGCACTTGTCCACCGCCTGGGCGACTAGCGTCTGGAAACGGGAGCGGATCTTGCGCGCGGAGAGGTAGCCCGACGCCGTGATGAACTCGACCCAGAGAGACATGCTCCGCTTCCGCCCATCACTCAATTTGAGCACCGCGCAGCCGGGCAGCGAGCCGTCGTCCACAAAGTTGAAAACGCCCATCTGGTTTAGGTAGAGCACCACCTCGAATTCCGTGGGCGAGATGACCTCGAGCCCCTCATAGCGAGCATCGATCTCGCTCAGAGAGCTGATGAAGCGAGGCTCCTGCACCTCCACCTCCTTTAGCACATCGGAGACCACCTTACAGACCTCTCGGATGGTCTTGGCTATGGCCGCCTTGCGCGCTTGGCAACGCTCAGTATAGTATTTATTGAGCTGGTAAACCAGCTTGGCCTGAGCGGCGATCATGTTGGGGCACAGGTCCGGGCTATACACCGGCGTCTCGCAATACGTTGAGGGATCCAAGGCTCACACACTGGTGGTGGCCCTGCGGCTTTCGAAAGAGGCGGTGCGCTTCCCTTTAAGCCCCACTTTCACTGTGGCTCTCCACCTGGGCTGACCGGCTGATCCTATAGCCGGCTTGTTGTTGTTTTTTTTTTTTTTTCCCTCTTCCCAAACCTTTTTGTCTTCTGCGGAAAATTAGAAAGATGATTTTTTGAAAAGAAAAGTAGCTGCTGGGACTTTTCTTTTTTCCTGCTTTTTCTTGATCAGTAAAATAAAGATGACCCGTGTGCAGGAGAGAAAGGAAAGCGGGCTGTAGTGAGAGAAAAATTAACGTTACCGAGAGGTTTGGCTTAGATGTCTGCAGTTGAAATTGCCCAGATATCTGGAAATGAAGTCATTTAAGTGCCAGAGTAAATTTAAAATAAAAGCGAAATTCAGTGGTTCATTCTTAAAACTTCTCCCAAGCTAGTAGGACTTCTTCACTTACTGTAGGTGATGCCTTCCTCCTCACCCTCCCCCAAAAGGAAAGTGAGGGATGTAATTAATGTCCAGAGAGCAGGGAAGCTCAACTCTTTCCGCGGCACTCTCTGAGATTTGCAGAAGCTCCAACGTCTCAGCCTGTAGGTCTCCTCTCTTTTCTGGGGGTCGTGTTGTCGCAGTTTCCCTCTTTTCCTACTGGAGGCGTTGTTTGAATTGGGTTTGTTTGTTGTGGGTTCTTCCTGTCTTTCCCTAGGTGCAAACCGCTGGAAGTTGTTTGATATTCATTTCTGCTTCGTAATTTATACTTTTGGCCCAAACAAAATCTATTTTAGTGTGACGAAGTCGTTGCTTGCGTTGCATCTGGCGTGTAGTAGTAGCGATTCAGGGTTTTTCCTCTCCTCCTCTAGATTGCTTGTGCAGATTCCACTTTGAGTCGTCTCTCCCTCCTCCCCTCTGATATCTCTCCCCCTTTCTTCCTCCTCCCCCCACCCCGACTCCGTTTCTCTCTCTCTCTCTCTCTCTCTCTCTCTCTCTCTCTCTCTCTCTCTCTCTCTCTCTCCTGGAGTTATTTAGTTTATGAATGGTCCCAGGGCCATCATGAAGGGGGTGGAGCTTCAGTTCCTACAATCCCTATCGGAGCTGTCAGTGCTTTAGCCAATCCGAGAGAGAAGACAGGCACGCTTGGCAAACGGTAGCAGCCACCAGTGCACTTGATAAAGAAAGAGGGTAAAAAGAGAAGTAAGAAAATAGGAGATAATAGAAGTCAAATGCTCGCATACATTTTACAGTCCCCTGTTCTTTATCCTCTTATCAGTTGCAAAGAAGAAAAAGGGAGTGTATATAGAAGGGATTATCCGGAAGATGGCTGGGATAACGCAAGGGAGAGTAGCAGTGGTTCAGAAAGGTGTTTTTTTTTTTTTAATAATTTAAATAATTCCGCATTGTGCAGGAGAAGATGTGCAAACTCTTAACAAAATTACTTTGGCTTAAAGGCAAATGGGAGGAGGAAGGGAACTTGGGAAAGGACCTAATTTTTGTGAGTGTTTTCCCCCATCCTGTGAAGTCTTCCTCCTCTTCTCTCCTCCCATTGTTGCCAAGAGCCAGAGCAGTCTCTGTATATGTACCAGTGGGGGGTGGAGAGGATATCGGGTGAGGGTTTATAACTATAAATCTCTTGTTAGTAATTTCCATATGCTGTTGAAAAACTGGGGGAGACAAAAACAAGTCTTTGATAATTCTTTTATCATTGATTCGGATATAGCAAATATTATTTATCATTACAAGAACTAACCAGTTACTAGAGAGAAAATAAGTCATGAGAAATAGTGCAAATTTTTGTAGTAACATATGGTAGCATATACTTATAAGTTAAAATAAGCTTTCAAAATTGTATCAAGATAAATGAAAATGAAGGGGAGTAGATGTTGGCCTGAATTAAAGTTTTCTTAATATGTTATGTTGTAAACCTAATTTTGGGTATACTTTCAGGCAGTACAGAGTTTTATTTCTAAAATGATTTTATTTTCATAATTGACTCTTGCTCTTAAAAGACTTGACTGCTACAAAAATCTATGCCTGTCCTGTTATTGATCGCACAGATGGCTTCACTCCTCCCTTGGCATTTCAGTGAAACTCATGCATGTGCCTTCAGTGAGTGTATTATCCTTTACAAGAAGTATTCACAGTAGCCTTTTAGACCTTTTGAGTGAGGAAAAAGCTGTAACATTGTTTCTGGTTTACTGAACTATCTTTGAATTTAAGGTGTCTAGATTCTGAGTCATTTTAACACTCTTGGGTAGATGGGACTTTTATTTGATTCCGGAGATGATACTCCAGTCTGGATTATGTGCTACAAATAAAAATCTGTGACGCTGTTAAGGTGAGGTAAAACCCATTAATGTGGCTTTTGCAGAATCTCCAGGAAATTCTCCACTTGCTGTCTTTAAAGTCTGACCAGGTCAACTTGAATTCGGTTGCACAGGGGAAGTTAATTCTCTCCATCTTGTTGGTGTCAGATCTTTGGACTTCTTGGGTTTTTCTTACATCTTTGGTACGGACCGCTGGTGGCTTGTCCTCTCGCATTGCCAAAATCTCTGTCTAAAGAATATTTGCCTTTTTTCTCTTTTAATCAAGCCTGATTTATTCCTTAGGGTCATATTCAGTGGCGAGGACTTGGGAAGAGCAGAACAGTTGAAAGTAAGCTCGGTAAAACTCTGGGACTCAGAGCTTTAGACAACTTCCGTGGAGTGGCCGAGACTCGGGGCGGCCGCGGGCTCCAGCCTTCGGGAGCAGCTCGCGTCCGGGGACGCTGGCTGCTGAGGGATGGAGAGCGGCGGCGGCGCTCGGGTTCGCGCGTGGGGAAGCCCAGGCTCAGTTGGTAACTTGGCTCTTCCTCCCCGGGTCGCGTCGGCGCTCTGGGATTCTGTGGGGCAGGAGGGGCACTTTGCCGCGGGGAGCTGCGTGGCCAGCTGGGGAGGATCCTCAGCAACTTCTCCCGAGGGCAGTTTTGGGGCGGAGACTGGTGGTGGGGCTGGAGGGTGCGGAGCAGTCCCTCCCCGTCTTGGAGATGGCGGCTGTTCTTGCGCGTGGCCCTGGATAGTCCCGAGAATGAGTGAGGGCGCACAGGCTGCGGTGGCGGACCTTCCCTGCGCGGGGCTCCGGGCCGCGCCGCCGGTCCGCCGGGAGGCGCCCAGCTCTGCCGCGCGCTCGCCCCGGGTGGGGCGGCCGGGCCGCGGGTCTTCCCGCCGCCGCGGCCTGACACCCCGCTCCTCCTCTGCCCCAGGCTGTGTCAAGCATGACTAAGTTTTGTCGCACCCTGGTCCCCGGGTTTCTCCACTTTTACTTACAGAGGCTGAAGGATGATAAAACGTTACAAATGTTTTGATTTAAAAACAATTCATTACCAATTTACCCTGTCTAAGGTAGATGCTCTAGTAAATAATAAATCAGTTAAACAAAGGCGACTTTAATTTATTGCCGGGGTACTAATTAGAAACATCATTCGAGCAATAAACTTAAACACTTCCAGCAAATAATCCTGCCCCCACCCCCAGCTCACTCGCGGCGGCCTCAGCCCCCGAGCAGCTTCAGCTGTGGGTTTAGGCTCCTCTTTTCCTCTGGTTGAATAATTGAAGGGGGAAACGGTATCCGAGAGGCTATAATTGAAGAGCCCCCGTCACCTCCGCTTTTATGTCTGTTAGTATAGAAGTCCATCAGCAGCTTCTTGATGGTGTATTAAAACGAAGTGGCAGCCCTTCTGCAGGAGATAGGGTATTCTATTAAAGGAGACCGAGGGAGAGGAGCAAACTCCAGAGGCTAAAAGCCACTTCAAGTCTTCAGACCGATTGATCTGTATTCTCTTGTTATAATCCGTCTCATCATACTTGAGTTAATGAGGCAAAGGAGGGGGAGCGAAATCTGATGGTCCTTGACAAATTCATTAGGGAGGCTGCAGGACGTTTTATTTGACTGTTAAACATCTTGTTTGTTTGGTTTAGGCAGTGCCAACATCAGCATGCTTCTGCCCAGAGCTGTGGTGTTGGGCAGGCTTCGAGGCAGTCCTAAAAAGGGAAGGACGTCAGCCAGTGATTTGATTTTTTTTGTGTTTGGTATAGCGGTGAGCCCAAGAACCTGAAGATCCTCTGGGCTTTACCTTTTCCTCATTACATTTATTTTATAAGAACATAGATGATAATTCTGAGGTGGGCGTGGTTTTAGTTACTATAAACTAAAATATGTGTATGTTTGAAACTGTAGTCTTAAAATTTCCCAGTTTCTTAAAAAAGTTGTCAGGTTATGTGAATACTGAGAAATGTGAGTGTTTTAAGTTCCAGAAAAGTAGTCAGTTTACTCATTGCATTCTGTTTTTGCTTGATCATGAGTAAGCTCTGATTAATTGGATTTCCTCTTTAATTGAAACTTTTATGCATATAGAGACTTGCAAGTAAAACCAAAACTATTTATATAAATACATTTTCAAAAGAAATTTGGTATGTTTGAACTTGAGGAACTATATTTAAAAGTATAATCAAGACTAGGTACTCTCATGCTAAAATATGGTGATGAGTTGACAGAACACTTAGAAACTGAAATACCTCTAACTGAAGAATAATTGAAAATGGGATAGAATGCTAATCTTGCAATATTTTTGTATGATAATAAATAAGTAGGACCTAATTTTTCTCAAAAAGTAGTACATAATCCAATTGTGAAACATTCTTCCCTAGGGAATTCACTTATATTTCCCTTTAGCATGGACTTAACCAGCCTCAGTTTAAGTGCTTTGAGAAAGAATGCTGCCCTCCATGTATAGGAAAACAGTATGGGAAAAGAAAGAAAGCTAATGCCCTTTGCATGTCATTTTTATACATTCCTGCATTGCTGATGAAGCTTGTACTGCTACAGGGAATGTATGGATTTAAAAAGAAATGATTCAGTAGTATGTGCTATATTTCTCAGAAGCAAAACCAAACTAATGGATGAAGTCAGTGCTGCTGTACCTCTCTGACAGTTGTAATCCTGTTTATGTTTCCCGAGAATACAGAATCCTTAACTGTTTTATTTGAGCTGATCTTTACTTAGTAATGTATTTACTAAGTTAAATGCCATTACATTTTATGCTTTATCAGATTAGTGAGACTTAAAATGTATCTATTATTCTATTTGTAGAAATAATAAACTATTTCAATAATTTCTTCTGAAGAAGTACACAGATTTTAGATTATATAATCTTGTTTTCCAGGAAACATTTTAGAAGCATTCAAAAAATTAAATTACTAAAAAACCCCTTTCTGAAGGATTTATGCCTTTTAGAAAAAACAAAGGATCACATGCTTACCTGTATATATTTTTATTCTCTGAAATCTAACTTTGAAACATTTGTGAAGTTGCTAAATTTTTGTTCCTACATACTTACTTAATCAAAGTAATTATAAAAATGCTTTGTTTTTAAAAGAAAATGGGAGGGTCAATATAAATTGGGAGATGAAATATTATTAAGTTCTTTGAATTTAAGAACTAGCAAAGTCAGTAATAATAGAAAGAAAAGTAAATACCTGAACATTAGTTGTTAGTGAATTAGTTGAAATTTTGTTGAAGTAATTATATTTAAATAGATGTAAGTTTTAATGATTGTCAATATTATACTCTTCACATTATATTAAAAGTCAAATTTGACTTATCTGTCAATTCTGTCAACAGATCTAATTTTCCCAAACTCTGAAGTATCACAGAAATTGTTTAATTAAGCTATTGATAATTATTTTTATGGAATCTATATAGAGTAGCCAGTAGTTGAAAATTTGCCTTTAAAAGTTCATCATTGTGCCTATTAATAATTTTAAATTGTCAGGTATGCTGTTGAAACAAGGTTTTTCCTCCTCCCTCACAATGTAGCTTTTAAAAAATAAAATAAAAACTTTGGTAACCCAAAGGTGTTCTCATTGAACGGTTTGAACTTAAGATAATGATATGTCAGGTGAAAGTAATAATAGCTTTAACTTTTCATAGTAAGCCTATCAAACTTCACTGGAAAATGCAACGCTTTTATGTACTTTTGACTGGTGTTGTTTTGTGGACATTTGAAGTTTATTTGAATTACCATAGATGCTATTGTATGTATGATTAGTGATATTTGCCCGTAATTAGACTTTTACATGTATAATTTTTTATATTATTAAGTAGGATGAGAAAGTTGAAAGTATGTATTATTTTCCCTCAAGTTAAATAAACAGTTGTCTGAATGAGTACTCTATCAAACTATACAAAATCACATTTCACTAGAATATATAATAATCGAGTAAGAAACTTATGCTCAGGAAAATGGAAGTAAGTAGTTTTAGCCTGACTGAAAAAGATGCCATTGTATAACTGAACTAGAGCATAGATATTAAGAACATCTAAGTTAATTTAGCAAGTATTTTTCAAAAGGTGTTTTGTTGAACTTGCTTTATTTTCATTTATTTTAGTATATGTATTTTGGCATTACCAAGAATGATTTAGCTTTTTCCCATTTTAAATATACATATTTTGAATTGCAGCAATTATGTTCTTTTATTTCCGTTTATAAGCATGGAAATAACTTGTTCTGGAAAGTTAGAATAAGATTCGTGTTTTGTCTTCTCCTCTTTCTTTCTTTTCTTTCTTTCACAATTTGAACTTATTAGTATACTATGAGGTGAGAATTTTTCTTTACCTGCCAAGTAATTTTGGATTTTGTGACTTTTGGCTTTCTCTGTATAATCTTCAGATGAAAGGGTGCATTTATTGGAGACAACACTTAACTATTTAAGGGATAGTTATGTAATACTTGGATTATTCTATGTATTTCTTCTACCTAGAAAACCAAATTATGCTGGTCTTTAATATAACTTCCAGAAGATGGACAGGAAAGCAGGATTGATCAAATACTGAATTTAATGCTAAAAGAAAGTCAAAATTTAGTTGAGAGAAGATGTTTGTTTTATTTTGTTTATGAAGAAGGTGTTGCATTTTGTGTATGAAAATACTACTGTGGACTTAGATAGTGTACGGTATGTGATCTTAAAGCCATGCTGCAATCTCTTGCAACCAGTGCCTGACATTGATGAAACAGATGAATGAGATTAGTGATTTAGATTATGCTAGTACTAAGCTATACTTAGTTCAAAATGTAAGATTTGAAAGTACACACTGTGTTTCTTAGAGGTCATGAGATATTTTGTGAACCTATGTTTAAAATGGTTAGTTAAGCATACCTATGGCTAGATTTTTGGTTTTTTAAAATATGCTTTAGGAAAACTAGTCATTTAAAATATTTCAGTTTATTTTAAATACATTGATTTTGCATCTATATTATTATTATTAGTAGTAGTAGTACTTTGACATCAATCTTCTGCTAAGATTACAGGAAATTTTAAATGGATATTGTGTTGTTTTAATGCAAATATTAAAAATCTTGCCTGTTTCTTCCTTCAAATGTTGTTAATTAGAATAAAAATGATGTGCAGAGAGGGTTTCTCTTATCCCTTCTTATTCCTTGTAGTGATTAAGCAGCAACAACAAAATCCTTCACTGGCTCTAATCTATGTATAGAAGACATCTGTATAGTATAAATGAAATAATAGTTGAAGGTCTAAGGAATGGAAACTTTTCCCTTAACCATCTTAAATAAAGCAAGGATATAAAACAGCTGTCTTGGCCTATGGTATCAAGGTTCTGTCAGTCTGTTTCTTTTCTGAATTTTCCCTTTCTATCTTTCCTCATTATCTTTGGATCCTAAAGAGTCATTCTCTTTATTTTCTGACTGGTTTTGTCTGTAGACAAAAATCTAAGTTAGCAGGTTTAAATCAATCTAGATAGAGTGGAAAATCTTTGATCTATGGCTATGACTGTTTCCAAATGATTTGCTTGCTGGGACCAGACACTATCCATGCCCTTTCACTCTGCTATCAGCTAGGTACACACAAAGGACTTGCAAGCCTTCCAGATGCATAGTTAATCATCATATTAGGTCAGCAAAGGGTTCTAGCCATACTTAACTCAGTCTTCTATTTCTAATAGTTATGTGTTCTCTAGGAACTTCTTGTTAAATGTTCTACAAATTATCATTTTCTACATAGTCAAAACTTTCTGCAAATTATAGAATCAATTTAAAATGAATGACATAAATCTACATATTTTCCTTAAATATAAGATTGTTGCTGTCATGTAGCTTTATAGAGGGAGACATTGCAAAAGTATCAATAAAGAACATCAATCCAGGGAGCAAAAGCCCTGAAATTTTGTCCTGGTGTGACTGTTTGGGTAACCTTGATAAAGTCATGCTCTTAACTAGTTATTTTTTCAATTGTTAAATGAGAGGTTTGGACTAATATCACTAGCAAATGTGATATTACTGAGCTCATATTGTACTAAGAGATAGGTGCAAGCTGAAAAATGGTCCACAAAACATGAGTCACTACAGAAAGAAAAGTTTTATTCTACTTTCAAATGCTTTTCACTTGTTTTCATCAGAAGATCTGACAAGCATAAAAGTGTTAACATCTTTTATTTTACAGATGTTCTTAGTTTTCCCTCACACTGTAAAAGATGCTGTACCAGAGTAGCATGGTAGGAAATAATTTCAACACCTCTTTTCACTTATGTGATACTTACTATTTGTCTATCTTTGTGAATATTTTTGGAGGGAAAGAAGTGAGGCAGAAAAAGATAACACATTGAGATCTAATTACTCTCATTTTGAGACATAGATCAGCTGATCTATCTGCTGCATTATAAATTCTCTCTAAAATAGTCTGTTACTTGGCATAGTTGAGTTACTTTGACTTTTGAAAGTGCCTGATCAATGCAGTTAGGAGTGCCAGGTGACCACCAAGAGAGTTGTTGATGGACACTCTGTGGGTTTGCAAAGTGCAAACCTAAAAGACTGAGAGATGGGAAATGCATTGCTATTTGTGAATTTATGTTTTATCTTACTTCACTTGAAAATTTATGAGTAGTGTGGCTTAAGGGTGCTGGAGTTGTGTGTTCCAGGGCTTGCCCCTACTGATAACACCCTTGTTGGCGTGAAAGTGCAATGCAAATTATGACAGTTACAACCTTCTGTTTTGTTTAACCTGTCAGTAGATTTCCTGGCTCAGTGCTGAGGGCAATGGTGTGTTCAGCTAGTCCATATTCACCTAAACTTAAAAGGTCAGGTTTCTACAGGCAAGCCTAGTCAAAGCCTAATTGATGAGGAGGGCAGGGAGACAGAATTTACTGTTCTGTTGGCTAGTTTCATATCGTTAGGTTGTCCTGAAAGCATCAGGCAGTCACAGCCCCTTTCATGTAAGTGCTGACCCTAGACAGGAGCTGACAATCAAAGGAGGCAGCCACAGGAACCAGTGCAAGTAGGCTATTGATTTTTCAGTTAGGTCTAAGTAGTTTGTAGTATGGGTAATGGGTGACAGAGGCAGGTATGTCATTATCAATGAGCTTGAGAACAGTAGCGACAACCCTCCCTCATATTTCCTTCAGTACTGACAGTATGCATCCAGAGGCGGTCGATAAATCGCCCAACCTTTAACTGACAAGTGACTTGGAGGTTTAGGTTGAGGGGTAGAAGTTATAGAGCTAAACTTCTCTACTTGAACATGTACTAGATCTAGCAATGGAGTTAGTAATTATATTGTAACTTTTTGAAGTTTTGATTTGGATAAGGCTGTGCAACTCTGAAAATGAGAACTTAATTTGAAGCATTTTCAAATTTAAGAAGCATACTTAGTTAAATAAAGATATAAATGAGACAGTTATTTGTAAACGTACTCTTAAAAGATTCTTAAATTAGGTTACTATAATATCATTTTGCTTTTATTTTAGGATAGCTCTTTATTTAATCTTAGATATTCCTGTTTTAAAATTTAAGTTGTTAGAAATCCATTTAAATTCCTAGTTTCTTCTAACATGGTTTAACCTCAGACTGATTTTAAATAGGGCAAACAAATAAATAAAGCAACTTGAACCATTTGTACATGCAACCAAGCAGTTGCTATTTGATCTTCAAATTTGTTTTATATTATTTTTCACAGGAAAATAATCAGAAATAGATCACTTAAAACTTGATTAACATGGTTAATTCTGAATTTAAGAAGAAATAGTCTGATTTTTCCTTTAAAACATTTCATGTGAATATTTACATTTTTAAAGACACAATTTATGTTCATGTGAACACAGAAGTATGATGGGTTTTGAGTTAAACTATATTGTTCTAAAAGGGACAAAAATAATTTTGAGATACTTAAAATTTAAACAAATCTCTATTTTGTTACAATACATTAGTAATATAAAGAGAAGATAATATTTATAACTAGAAGTGGGAGTTTGGGTTGTACCAGGATCCTTGCAAACTATCGCATGCTTACATTTTTTTTTTTTTACAAACTTTAAACAAATTGAAATAAAACAGAAAAGTAAATGTTTTAAAATCTTCCTTAAATAACTTATCGTTATGATATCTTGTTTAACTCTGTGATATTGTACAGAACCAAACTTTAAGTCTGTGGTATCATCTAGCTGTGCAGTACCCTGTGTGGCTACATGAATCATTTCCACTTGTCCAATGCAACAAAAATCCCCTTTTCAAAAAATACTAACTAGCAGGTTAATGCACAGTGGAGGCATGAATGCTTAAGTATTTTCTTAAGTTTACAGTGGCATGTCTGTGTGAATGTTCCCGTCTTGTTTGTTAAGAAATAGAGGATACAGAATTGAAATATAGTGAAATATGGCTACTATGAGTGTTATTTTTAAAAAGCCTTGAGATTCTGTAATTAACATTCAAGGAAGTCTTGGTTGAATCCCTTGAATTGTTCACCTTTTGAGGTTAGAGATTGTTAAAGCAATATTCCTTTCATGATCATTATTTTTCTTCTGCTCTTTGTTAATCCTCGGCTTAATCTGTGTTTTTCTGTTGTATTAAATAGAAGATTCAACCTGAGAATCTTGCAACCTTTATATCATTAGCTATGTTATAAGTAGAACTTGTTTTGCTTCATTTGTTATCTTTCCTGTATACACTGCTTTTTCAGAAATGAAAAAAAAAAAAGCTGTAGAAAGGGGGACAAATTAAATTTTCATGAAAGAAAATCCTAATCAGCAGTGACAGTGTAAGAGAAAGATGATTGCCACTTGGTCATTGTGGAGAGGCACTTAGATTTGGTGTCAGTGCTTCTGTTAATGATGACTAATGTCTTTCTTGGAGCAAGTGCATGCTCAAACATACTGCTACAATCTAGAGAGAGAGAGAGAGAGCTCAGCAATAGCCACCAATAAGCAAAAGCATTAGGTATCCTAAAACAAAGACTTCTTAATACAGTCAATTTGGCAGTTTCTTGTTAGAAAATGCTAACATAATTCTAAGGCATTAAACCACAAATGAAAAGCTATTTTATGTTTTATACCAAGAGATACTGTTTTTAGATTAAAATGTAAATAATGAAGGAATGTTAATAAGCTGTACTCTATTTTTGTCACTTACAGACATGGGCACATATATTGCATTGAACAGAATCACATGTGTTAAAGTTTTAAGCAGCAAACTTAGAGCAGATTTTTTTTCATACTACCTTGCTGTCTCTCATGCAGATGCTATATGCTTTCAAGAAGAGAATGAATGATTCAAAAGATTTTTTTAAGATCTTTTAATCTTAAATACATTGCTTACAAGAAGAAGATGACATGTGTTCTTTCTTCAGCTTTCCCCCAAAGTGTAAGGCCTTTCAGAAGGGCATTTGCAATGCTTGTCATATTTTTTCATATACATCTTATTGGTCTGACATGTCTCGAGAACCATGAGAACACAGATGTCATTGCATTCAGACAACACTAATTACTCTGGGATTTTTGCAGCCTCAGTGCCTGCATGTAACTGTCGATTATGATTGTTCATACAGCCTACAGTGGGGACACTTTGCACATGAAAATGGTGAGACACAAAAATAGTGAGACAGGCCTTTTAGTCCCCTATTGTTCTCCCAAAGAACTTGGAAGAAAAAAAAAATCCTGACACATCAATTTCATTCAGCATTTTACATTGGAACCATGTTTTGGCAACATTTTCTTTTCTGAAGTGAGTGTGTTAAGCTTTTAGTGTTCAGTGAAATCTATTATCCATCTGTTCTTTAACCTTCTTGAACAATCTTCCACATTACTTTGTCTTCAAGCTTCATGGGAAATTTCTTTATGTAGCTTATAGTTTGAAAGAAACGCTAATTGTGGTATGAGTCTTTAGAAAGTGACAGTGAAAAACAATAAATATGTATGATGTGTTCTTTTGGTGTGCGATTTAATGTTTAATGAGAAGCTGCAGCAAATATGGTTAGTCTCGATTTAGATAAGTGCAATCATCTTAATGCTTTTAACACAGGTCAGTTCTTTTCTTTGTTTAATTTTCTCTAACATTCTAGATTTTATTTGATGATTCATGGTGTTAAGGTGATTTTGTAATAGCAGAGGTCAAACAGTGGTCAGATCTGGGTCCTCACTTAATTGTGAAAACCAAATACATGTTTTGATAAAAAGCATAATCTGTGTTAATTACCGATTGGAAAATAAAAAGCTCCAATAATGTAACTTCATATGCTGATGAAGCAAAATTGAAGCAGCTTGATCAAAGATGTATGATGAGATAAAACTGCAGTCTCTGCTGTACAGTTATAGTAATTATGACTAATGAACCGTCCAGTCTGGATGAAATGGCATGCCCACAGGGACCGTGTCCAATCAGTTGTGACTTATGCAAGCTGAACAAACCATTGATGGGATTCCAGATTCTATATCCTAAGAAGTATACTCTTTATTATTAATATTGCTTTTTGCTTAGGTGATTTAAAGTGATTGAAAGTTATCTAAATTTTGTTAATTGTAGAATATAATTCTTTTTTTTATACATGTATAAAAAGGTTGAGCATATATTTATTGTGACCTCTGCTTTACCTCTTGTTTCTTAAAGACACCGAAGTCACTATTCTGTACTATTGTGTAGCTACCTGTTTGACCTTCCAGTGTTTTACCTCTGAAGTCTTCATGTTTTAGAGCTATTGTTTGGTTTTGTCAGGGTGTATTATTCACTAACTAGATATTGGGAGAAATGCTTCTGCAATAATAATAGCATATAGGAAACTTGCATTATGTGGCAAACACTGTGCTAAGTATTATACCTGTTATTAACTTGTAAATTCTCACAACACCCCTTTGAAGTGAGTACTATCTATATGTCATCATTTTATAAATGAAAAAATGGAGATGTGGGAAGGTTGAGTAAGTTGACCAATGTTACATGCTTTTATAAATCTTGGATTGCCTTGTGTGGGTTTGTCATATTCCTCTGATCCACTCACATCTAATTTTGAGTTATCCTCACTTTTCCTTTTTTTTCAGCCAGGAATAAATTTTGTTTCCTGGCATTTGATAGAATTTGTAGAATATTATAAAACAGAGAGCTTAGGCACAAATCTAAAGGTCTAGTTTTACAGGTTCCTAAATTCCAGTTAGGTTTTTGAGGTCCTCCATGCTTTCATTCAACAAAATTTAAGTTGCTAGGGCTTTCAGGATGGAGTTTAGGAATGCATGCTTTTTATATGTATATAGGTCTAAAATCTAAGAACTGTATAAATTTGATGCAATCTTGAAACTGTAATTTAAGTTGTAGTGATATAACAAGCTACCTTTATCAGAAAGGTTAAGTTTCTTCTGGGATTATCTATGTTAACACTTTCCCACCAAACCAGTTATAGTCCTCATCATAATGTTTTATTATTCCTAGAACTTTATACACTAACTGCTAGGTAGTAGGTTTTCGATAAATATTTGGGAGAAGAGGACAGGAATTAAAGTTCTTTAAAGTTCTTTAAAGTTTAAAAAATTTGAGGGGCTGTAGCTGTAGCTCAGTAGTAGAGTGCCTGCCTTGCATGCTGGGGCACTGTTAGATCCTCAGCACTACATAAAAATAAACAAATAAAATAAAGGCATTCTGTTCATCTACAACTACAAAAAATAAAAAATAAAAAACATTGATGATTTTGTAAAATACATGCTTATATTGTAGTTCTCTTGCTAGCTTTTCACTTAGAAGAATAGAATGAAACACATTATCATTATGTCATTACACTTTGAAATCCTTGAAAACTCTACCTATTCTACTTTGTTGCTCACTGACCCCCATCTCAGCTCCAGAGAGCACCTTAAATTGATGTTCCAGGTATCAGTTCTCTCAAGCAGTTCCCAGCTTTATGTTGTAGTTTTTGTTGTCTCCTATATCTTATTATCCATGTAGTCCTTTCTAATTATTAACTTACTGATATGAAAAGTTGTTGGAAGGGAGGTGACTTATTTACTTGGTGGCATTACAGGACTAGTACATAGTCATGCTTAATAAATGGCATTGGTCAATGCCATTTATTGGTCAATAGGCAAATTTGATGTCCTCCTCTTTGCTGGAGATTTCTATCACCAAGGTCAAATTTTCAATGTGAGATTTCTAGAAATAATATTTCAAAAGCCTTTCAAAACTCACCTGAAATGAGATGATCACCATACTGCCTACTGGATTCTTATTCTGTGCCAGGCACTATGCTAAGCACCTTAATTGTCCTAATCCTTTCAAGAAATCCATAATGAATTATATTCTATTATTATCCCTATCTATTTAGAAACCAAGGCAGAGACATTAAATAGCTTGTTTCATTCTAAAGCTAAGAAACAACAGAGCATGACTTGCAAAGATGCTGACAGTTTATTTTAAAGCTCTCACATTTTTCTCTATATCCTGGCAACGCCATTCTGTTTTTCTTAAAATGTTCTTTCTGCATTTGTCTATGACAGTTTCTTAAGTTCTGTCTTCTCATGACTTAAATGGTATCCATGGCACACCTGCCTTTCCCTGTCTTCACAACAATCTCCAAAGCCCTCTTTTTTTTCCCATTAATTTTCCTAAAAGAAGGCTAGAACTCCAGTATCTTACTCTGAAATTTTATAACACGATCAGATGATGTAGATATGTAGAGATCTGTGACTTGTGTTGTTTTTGTTTTTGAAATATGTAGATGACCAAGTAATGTTGTAATTATCATTTAGGGATGTTTTAAGGAAATGGTTGTGGGTTAGCAAATTTCTAAAGCAAATTATAGCAAATCACTGGGAAAATATTTGAAATTTAATTCTGGTTTTGAAGTGATGGGTAGTTATATCCATGGCTGTCTATAAAAGATGGAAATGGAGTTAATAAAATGCTGCATATTTTATACTTAAAAAACATTGGGCCTTTTAATGAGTCTTTACATAAAACTGAACCCACTGTGTTATCAAAGAGGAAACACTTTACCAAATATAGTAAGCTCTCAGAAATAAACTGACACCAATTTCTGTTTCTTTGTCGATTTCAGCTTTTACTTGGAGTTGATGACACTGTTTCATAAGTACTGAAATATTTTCCATGTGTATTTTACAAAATCATTTGTGTATTTTGATGACAGGTATTTAGCTGTGCAAGTTCTTGCTCACTCAATAAAGACCAGTTTATATTTAGCTAGAAATATTGTCATGGTCAATACCGTTTGTATTAATGAAAACATTTTATTCTGATTTCAGTAACCATTATTGACTTTCCTTTAACTTTTAAGGTGAAAATTAATTAATTTTTCCAAATAGTTTAATTGGAAATATTTAATTAGAAAAAGTCTAATAAGGTTCAAAAATAATTTGCTTTTTGAAGTCAGCCTTTATTTCATATTATTTTTATTAATTCATGTGTTATATTCATTCATGTTTTTTCTTATAATTTTGACTCTTTTTGATATAATTTAGGTATTATTATAATTTGATTTTCAGAGCCCATGAAAGTACCATGTGATTCTTCCTTGGTACTTTTCTTATAGGATAATTAAAATTGAGGATTTCTGTAGCTAATACATTAATTGTATTTTAAGTAATTCAAGAGATGCAGATTGAAATGAAAAAAGGCAACAAACTTATGGCCATGGCATGAATTTACATACATTAAACTTATATTTAAGATAAAACTTGAAGATAATAAATAAAAGATGAAAAATAGCTAAAGAATATGAATAATAGCTTTTGAGGATTTTAATTTATTTATTATTGTCTTTATATTTATTCAGTAGATTTGTATATATTTATATGTAAATAAATGTATTTCATACCATATATGTTAGTAATTTTTAGGTTGTATCACTTTGTTTCTTAAGTCTTTTATGTATTAAAGAAGTAAGTCAGCATTGCATTTTATCTCTTATACTTTACCCTGGATGTTTTCAGCTGGAATTATCAGGAGAGTTGTCATATTTAAGGAAAAATAATATTTCTGTAGTGTGCATACTACTTTTTTGTAGTTTTGTGTGTGATCAATATAAAAAAATTAAAGAGAGTCTAATATAATATTTTTTATAATAATATTATATGACACTAATATTTCTTATATATAATAATATATATAATATTTTCTTATATATAATAATATCTTATATATAATATTTCTTATAATAATATTATATGACACTAATATTTGTAAGTCTTATTGTTAGATTGCAGAGGTCTATATTTGGGTTTATATACAAATTTGTCATAAGACTAAAAATTTATTTCAAAATAAACAATTCTGGGCAATATGGAAATAAGTTTGAATATGACATAATTTTGACATCTAGTACTCCTTAGTCTAATAATGTTTGCACTGTTTTAGTATTTGAAGACCTTTAATGTCTTGATGCAGGTAAGTTTTAAGAAAATATACTGTAAATAAGTGTTGTTATTATCTGTTCTGATAATACACATAACTTGGCTTTGTTTCGGTCTTTCTGCTTCCTTTTTCATATCAGGATGTTCCAAGCTTATTTTTTCCCTGTTCTATAAACAGTTACTGAGGATATATGGGGGGAAGTTGCCTATGTATAGCGAAAATGAACATACAGTTATATTGCCATTTATCATAGCTGCCTATTGCAGAGAGAGTGTGTGTGTGTGTGTGTGTGTGTGTGTGTGTGAGTGTGTAACTTTGCAGTCATTATGCCTGCTGCTCTCACATTCTAGTTTTCAGATAGAGTAAATAACATAGCCTTCAAGAGAAAAATGTAATGTTCAAATTGTAAATAGGGAGAGAATATCCTTGGAAAACAACCAGTGAATGCGCAGCAACAATGAAAAGAACTGAGATGCACAGAATATTGTATGCTGATTGATATATTTGCAGACAAGGAAAAAAAGGTGTCAACTAACCTTGTGCATTTAAGGCCAATCCTCATGTGAGAGCCAAGAGGCTCAGGAGATACTGCATGAGCAAAAATAACCGAAAAGAATTAACGAGATGGAGGTTCCTCAAAGGATTAGAAATGGAACCACCATTTGACCCAGCTATTCCACTTCTCAGTATTTATCCTAAGGAATTAAAGTCAGCATACTATAGTGATGCGTACATACCACTGTTTATAGCAGCACAATTCACATAGCCAAATTATGGAACCAACCTAGCTGCCTGTCAATGGATAAATGAATCGACAAAGGATAGTTTATATACATCATGGGGTTTTATTCAGCCATAAAGAAGAATGAAAGTATGCAATTTACAGGAAAATGGATGGAATTTGTGAGTATTATGTTAAGTGAAGTAAGCCAAACTCAGTCAAAGGTTATATGTTTTCTCTTACGTATAGAAGATTCAGAGAAAAAAAGGACATTAAGGTGTGGGGTGGCTTTTAAGAAATAGAAGCGAATTGGGTGTCAACATATTTTATATACAAACAGAGATATGAAAAATTGTGGTGTATATATATATGTAATAAGAATTGTAATGCAAAAAAACCCCAAAGTACATGTATAAAGACATGAATTGGCATAAACATAATTTATATATAAAGATGTGAAAAATTGTGCTCTATATGTGCAATAAGAATTATAATGTATTCCGCTGTCATGTATTTAAAAAAATAAAATCAATTAAAAAAGGGGGGAAACCTGTAAAGGATCAGAGAAAAAAGGAGATACTAGGGAATGATGTTGACCAAATTATATCATTATATTGTTTCATGTGCAAATATGTAACAACAAATCCCACTGTTATGTGTAATTATAATGTACTAGTAAAAAGAATATATTCAAGTATGTAAAAGAATTAAAGAGTGAGAGAGAACAATAGAGACTGAGACATAGTCAGTGATGCTGAAGGTAACGAGAGCAGAACCATTTACAGTAGATGAAGAGTAGTGATAGAAAGGAGATAGAACATCTCTTGCCAAAAGAGCACATGGAAGCTTTATTATATTCTAAGCCAGAGATATGGGAGTGTTCTATGTGTATGCGTGGGGTGGGGATTAGTAGGTTAGTCATATAACTGAATTTCATAGTGATTTCCTACTGTTTTAAAGATTATATTTATTGTGTTTTTATGATAAAGGGAAGAATATATATTTATATATTATATATGTATACAATTTATGTATTAGTTTTGTATTGCTGCTGTAAACAAATTACCACAAATAAGGTGGCTTGAACAATACGAGTCTCTCTCACTGAGCAGAAATTAAGGTTATTGGCAGAACTATATTCCTCTTAAGAAGGTCTAAGGAAGAACTGGTTGACTTGTCCTTTTCAGTTCTAGAGATCTTTCATATGCCTTGGCTTATGGCTTCTTCTTCCTGTCTTCAAAGTCAGTAGCAACAGATTGAGTGCTGCTTCTTATGTTGCATTACTCTTGACTACTCTTCTACCACCCTCTTTCACTTTAATGAGCACTGGTAGTTATTATATTGGGCCCACTTGAATATTCCAGGCTAATTTTCTTACTTTAAATTATCTGATTAGCAGCCTTAATTTAGTCAGCTTTTCATCACTATAACAAACTATACAAAATACTTATGAAGAAAATGTGTTTATTTAGCTAACATTCTGGAAGTTCAAAATTGAAACAGCATAGCACAGGCCCTGTGATGAGGGCTACTCCTTGGCTGCATTACCACTTGGCACATAATAATGGTATGTGTTCACGTAGTAGTAGCAAGCAATTATGTCTTGAGCCAGGGACAGAGAGTAGGTGGGGCCAGGCATGGTCCTTTCCTAACAACCGTCTTTTGTTAATACCTAGGTGTCACAAAAGAAATATCTTTTAGCCTCAGTGACTTAAAGTTATCTCCCTGTATGTCCTCCACTCCCCCTCCCTTTAGGGGGTTATTGGGGATTGAATTCAGGGGCACTTGACCGCTGAGCCACACCCCCAGCCCTATTTTGTATTTTATTTAAAGACAGGGTCTCACTGAGTTGCTTAGTGCCTCCATTTTGCTGAGGCTGGCTTTGAACTTGTGATCCTTCTGCCTCAGCCTCCTGAGTCACTGGGATTACAGGTGTGCACCACTGTGCCCTGCTCTCTATATCTCATTTTTAAAGATTCCACTACCTCCCAATACCACTACCCTGAGGAGTAACTCTTTAATCACCTGAACCTTTTGGGGCACCCAAACCATATCCAAACCATAGCACTATGTAGGGTAACATTTATAGTTTCCAGAGATTAGGATCTGGACTTCTTTGGAAGAGAGTATTGTTCTGCCTATTATAGAATATGATCATGGTTTAGAAATATTTTCATGTAAACAAGTTTGGCATATTAGTAAACTGTCAGTTATTTAGAGAAAGATCTCTCTTTTATTCATTAAGAATAGATTAAAACATATAGAACTTGTGACAGTAAAGTTTTCAGGAAGAATTTTCATAAATTGTAGGAGAGGATTGCTATTTATGAGTTGTTTTTTCATAGCGTTTACTAATGGCAATTCTTTTAATTGACAGTGATTTGAATTATGTGTCATTTGAAATTTGCCTGAAATTATGTGCTGTTCTAACAGCTCTCCATTTGAAGTTCTTAATGGTTGAACTGGGGAAACCTCTTTAAAAAGAAGGCAAATCTGTGTTTGTATATATCCTATTGATTTGTATTTGCCAGTGGTACTAATTAAATCATAATAGACTTGTTTACATATTGGCCAGTTAGCTTTACCAAGGATTTCCATAGAATTCCTTTACTGAACTCTTGGTTCTGAGTACATCACAGGAGAGAATAACTATTTCTAGAATTGTGGGGGAGGCAAGGTACTGGGGATTTATTCGAGGGATGCTTAACCATCGAGCTACATCCCCAGCCCATTTGTCGTTTTATTTTGAGATAGGGTCTCCCTAAGTTACTTAGGGCCTTGCTCATTTGCTGTAGAAAACATTTAAAGTTTACACTTCACTGATGTTGGTTCAGTTTTATCACATATGTGCTCTATTTATCATGTATGAAACAAAGATCATGGCCTTTTAAAAAACTTACTGAATTTGTCTACCATTATCATTATAGCCAGGTAATCATTTGTGCTGTCACTCTCTGTGTATATATACATACACTACTTTTTTCTGAACCCATTTTTTTTTTTACATTATGCTTCTTTATCCCCTAATACTCAGTTTGTTTTATCTAACCCAAAAATATGCACACTACAGTTCATGTTAGGTAACATATTCACAGGTTCCAGAGATTAGGATTACTTTATTTATATAACTATAATTGTTACCATATTTATGAAATTTATCTTTACCATCCATATTTCATTTTTGTCTACTGATCAAATTATTATGTCTTTATAACATTTTCCCCTCCCTTAGAGAATCTAGTCTAGGATTAGGCATTAATTCTATTTCTTCATTGTCCTTTAGTCTGAAAAAATTTCTTAGCCCTGCCTTTATCTCTTTTTGCATTACCAATTTTGAAGAATTCATTTTTCCTGCTCCTTTTTTTTCAATAGGATAGTTTTCATGTAGATATTTATTTATGATTAGATTCAGATTTTCCATTTAGTTGGCATACTACATAAATAATGTCTTTCTTAGATGCATAGAATGTCCATTTGCCCTTCAATGGTGATGTTAATTTTGTTCAGCCAAGGTGTTGTCTGATATTTCCAGATACTGTTATGTTTTCCTTGGCAATTAATAAGCAGTCTGTGGTGAGACCATGCAAATATCCTGCTTCTCATCAGAATTCCCTCTATGAATGCTTAAGGAATTGTGTGAAACTGGGGTAGAGTGAAAGACTTGGATCTTATTTAGTTTAATTTATATAAAACTACATACATAATAGAAATAAACTACACATATGTGTATATACAAGGGTTAGGATATTTGCATGTGTCTTAGCTTTATCCCCTTAGGTGTTTAAGTGCATAATGACGCCCAGTAGCAACAAACATACTCAATGCCCAGATCTTTGTTTCTAATACCATGCTCCATACAAGGGACCAGACTTCTTAGAGAAACTGCTGATTCTGTTGCTGAGGCAAAGAATATTCAACTTGAGCCTGGAGCATCTTGTATTGCCAGAAGGTAAGGAATGCTCACAATCAGAATGATGGGGTTATTTGAAAGGCACATGGAGCCACCTGAAAGAGCTCCTAATGGCCAAAGTCAGAATAATTTAAACAAAATAAATAATTTAGTATTGGTTTATAAATCAAAGTATGAAATAAATATCTGTCAGTCCCCCATCTGAAATGAGTATTTGAAAAAAAATAAATAGGGAAAAAGAGACTAATCTACCTCACAGAAGAATTCCAAATAATTTATGTAGATATTCCCACTAAAGGAGGTGGAACCTAACTCTCCATTCCTTAAGTGTATGCTGTGCTTAATGGCTTGCTTCCAAAGCATACCTGTGAAGGGAGTTGAAGGAAATTATCTTCTAGTGAAGAAATGCTGCCTTAGTCGAGTGATCAAAGTTAATACCATTAGTCATAAATTGTGTTGATGAGCCTGTACTTCTGATGTGATGGGGATAACACTATGACTTTGTGGTCTCCCTTCTCAAAACCCTAACACCAGTCTGACCATGAGAACAACATCTCATAAACCCAACTTAGGTATGTTCTACAAGTGTCCTAGTAAGTACTTTTCAAAGCTGTCAAGGTCATCAAGACAAGGAAAGTCTTAAAACTGTCATAGCCCAGAGAAGCCTGGGAAAATGCAAAGACTGAAGTGTAATGTGGTGTCTTGAATGGGATTACTGAACAGAAAGATGACATTAGAAACACCAGTAAAATCTGAATGAAGTGTGGAGTCCACTTAAGAAATTCTTACCCATATTAATCTTTGTAGTAGTGACTATAAAATTATCATTCCCCAGGTCTCCTACTTTTATTAGTTAGCAAATACCTTAAGGTTATATATTGCTGCATCCCTCAGTGTATTTATTTATTATTGGTGTGGACTCGTGAATTTCTCTTATTTTCAGTGGTTAATATATCATCAATTTTAATCATTATTTTAGTGTCTTAACTTTTTCCAGATTTCCCCAAGCTTTTCTAGCTTGTTGTTATGTCTTTTTGACGTGTCCCTTCATTTTCTGGCACTTTCTTACTTTCCCCGTTCTAGGTTCATCTTATAACTGTCCAGCTGTGGCCCTGGAATCAGCTCTTTCTCTGAAGAGCCTTAGTTTCTTTCAGTGAGGAATGCTATTAGAAATCAAGATGTTGGCACTGTTAAAGCATAGCACACATGTCCTTTTAATTGTGGCGTTCCTATTTGTGTGATTAGTTTGATGTCTAGTTATTAATATACTTATTAAATATACTTATTAAATATACTTTATTAAAAAATAAGTATATTTTTTAAATGATTGTATTTTACTAGTAGATCTTATTTTGTTTGTGGATTTTGATATTAACGTATTGGAATACCATTTAGGGAGTAGTATCTAGTTTATACACAACATTTGTATATTTGATAACAACTTGCATTTGAGTATTCACAGAGATGTCTTATAAGATGTCTAAACCATATCATGTGTCTATCCACATTTCCATTAAAGTTTTATGATTTGTAAGTAATGTTATACCTATTTGAAAGGAAAATTATGGTGTTATAAGGTTCAAATTTAATGCAGAAGTTATCAGTGAGTTTCTAAATTAATATGGAGGCTAATAAGCTTTCCAGATTCTTTATAAATATGTCTATGATTATTTATTCCACAGAAAATCTTTGAATATTTACAGATATGCCCGCCGATGTTTTGATAAAAAGTAAAAAAAAAAACCCTATAATTTGGTTTCTCATGGAACTTTAATCATATTATAAAATGGTTGACAGTATTAAACATCAAATATAGTAATCTTTAAAAATATGATTTAGGGGCTGGGGTTTGGCTCAGTGGTAGGTAGATGCTTGCTTGGCATGTGAGAATCACTGGGTTTGAGCCTCAGCACCACATAAAAATAAATAAAATGAAGGTATTGTGTCCAACTACAATTAAAAAAATTTTAAAATATGATTTATTTGTAAATTAAAATTATTTTCTGTTAACTATTGATCAGAGATATTTATTTTATTGAATGTTTAGAACAAATCTGTACAAACAAGTTTCAACTGTATTGAAAGTATTAGAGTACCTATCTGTTTTGCTTCACCATATTCATTTTTGAGATTCCCTAAATTTTTTTATTATATTCATTTTAAAGTATTTGCTTTAATAATTTTAGATTCTCTTCGTACTTTAAGATGAAGTTGTTAGTAATTGTTTATATCTGATGAGCTAGCTAAGTCCCAGTTTAGTTAATGTGTATTGCTAGCTAAACATATGTTATCTTTACTACATCCTTAGTATAGATATGAATTGTTCTTCACTGATCAGAATATTAGTCTTATGTTCTAAAATGTTTTAAATAGATAGCAGAATATGTAATTTGGGGGTGAGTAGTAGCATTATAGTTATTACATGTGTGGCTCTGTATTTCCTCATTAAATAAAACAACTGAAGAGTTTGCCATGAAACTTGGAATTGATAGAAGGAGTTGACATTGGATTTTATATGACACCCGATTATCAGATTTTTTCCCTTGCTTAAACAGTAACCCCAAATATTTTAAGTTTCTTTGAGTTTTATTTTCTTCAAATAATGAATGTTTACTGTTCAAAAGCAGGAAAATTTGAGTAGTTTTCTAACCCTTTATCATATAGCCTCCCTCTCCACAGCTTTATATTATTGTTTTTGTTCTTTTTGATTTCTGAATCTCCAAGCTTTGGAAAAGTGCTTGACTCCTAAAGGATATTTTAAAAATATTTTTAGAGAACATTTAAAATATATTTTTAAATGAGTAAATATGTAAATATTTTGCTTAAATGTTGCTACATATAGAAGTTCATTTTGCTTGATAACCCAATGAATTTAGTGGCATAGCACATTATTAAAAGTGTTGGCTAATACCTTACATTGAGGGTTGCATTCATGAAATTCCTTCCCAGTAATGGAATATTTTGTTGAAGAGTTTAAAATATCATGGCAAAATTAAACTAAGAAGGACTGATGTCAGGAGGAATTTGTGAAAGCTCTCTGGATTATCATCATATGTACTAAAATATATTGCTGAAGCTTGTTAAATAAAGGAAGTCAACATCACTTCATACTTCTTCAGATTTTGATTGATTCTCTTTAATAGTTTCCCTTTATCATTCTTTGTTCGCTAAAAAGATTTTAGAATTTGTTCATCGCTGCAGTTTCAGTTAGATGCTATAATTTCTTTTCTTTTTGCAGGTAAGCAAAATAAGTATTCTTTATGGTCTAATTCTCTAGCAGACTATTAAATTTTGGATTCTGCTTTCTGTCCTGGTTTTAATAATTCTTGTCTCTCTGATCTTCCTGGGCTTTCAGCACAGACCTAGAGATGCCCACAAACTTGGCTCTTTGAAATGGAATAGGAACTTTGAGGACCTCTATTAAACTCTTACCCCTACTTTGCCTCCTCCTATCACGCTCCCTTTGCCCTGTTAAACCCAAAGTGGTAGAGCCTTTGTGCTATCCATGGTGTCCCTGTATTGGAACATGTCCCTTCCTTCCTTCTTCTTTCACCCATGACATCTCTCTCTTCTTGGTTACCAGCTAGGTGTCCATATCAAGATCCTGGCATTTTTTCATATCTGTTTTGTCACTCATTCCACAGATGGGCTGAAAATCTAATCACCAAATCAGATAATGGCAAACCCTTGATAAATCTGTGTAAATGTTAAATAAATATAAACTTACTTTTAAAAATAAATTTGTGTTGAGGAAGCTTTCTTAGGGTTTTGACAACTGTGTCTATATATGTGAAATAATAAAGGACACAGTTATTATGTAGACTGATACGATATTCTCAACTTTCTGGCTTGATCATTTCCTCAGATCTTGGCACAAACTATTCTGTCTTCTAAAGGGTAAGCATAATGTTAAAAAAAAAAAACATATATATGCATTTTATTCTTTCAGCTTTCCTAAAAATTAACAAATCCTTCATTTGTATTGCTTAACCCCTTAGAATTTATCATTATCATAGTCATTATTTTGTATTTTAAAAAAGATAACAATGTGTGTGTACTTAATACCAACTTTTTAATGGAATCTAACAGGCTTTTTTTTTTTTTTAGTGATTTAAAATGCCACTCTGCTGTGAAATTTTGGAAGTCTTATTTATTTTCTAGACTTTCACTAGTATTTTTCATGTAATTCTGCTCAAATATGTTTGCTCATATACAATTTTATATATTTTTATTTATATATTTATATTGTTGGTTTGTTTTTTACTAAATATTTAATAACAGGAGAGAGACCAATCTTATATAAAGTCTATTAAATCTCATAGTAGGAAGCCAAGAACACTGATAGAATTTTTAGTTAAAGGGTTATTTTTCATTTTGAGGTTAATTGCCTCTTTCTGAACAGGAGATTTAGGCTTCATATTATTATATGGTACTCTACAAATAGTAATTTATTGTTAATGAGCGCTGAAATGAAAAATAATTTTTAACCTGCCACAGTTTGGACCATTTAAAACTAAACCACTGCCCATAGAAACATAGCCAAAGTTATAAAGAAGCATAAATGTACATGGAATATATTTAAATGCATTATCCTTACTATGATTTTTGCATACTAACCACTGAGATATTTAATTACTAACTTAATCTGTTAGTAAGATGGCATTAGAGAAAGGTAGTAGTTGGATATTGTAATTTTAATTGGCTTCTAAAACAGCAAATACCTTTATACTTTAAATATGTTGTAACAAATAACTCATTTTAATAGAGATCTACTGGCTGCAGATTTTATTTTTTCTGGATCCATTCTGGTTCTTTCCCCATAGTAACTTTTTTTTTTTCTTTTTTTAAATAAAAGTCAACAGTACTTCAGAATGAGATTGTTTTGGGGTGTGAAAACAGTTCAACTAAACTTAAACGGAATGGGCATGTTCCTCTTATTTTTTCAAATATGCTTAGTACTTTTAGTCAATCAATTAAAAAAGATTGCTCTTGAAAATCAAAATGTGATTTTCAAATTTTTACTCATATAAAATTTTAATACATTTGTTTTCTACATGTATTTATTAGTCTCCTACTTTCATGAATTCCATTCTACTAGGAATTTGGCTAAATTTGCTGATGAATGAATTCTCTATTGGGATATTAGAATTGCCCCCAAATTAGTCTGTATACTCTTCATTCACAACTGAATTGTATGGATGAGAGGGCCCATGAGGGTGAGGAAGACAGGATTCTTGGTTTCATCATATTCTTTTTCTGGTCCTGGCTTTCAGTTCTTATCCTGACCCCCATTAATGCTCTCAGGAATTGGAATCTCCCCCTGGAATGTGTGCTAACTTTCTTTTCCATCATTTCTGCAAGAAAGGATTTCTTCAGCTGCAGAAGCAGAGATCTGGGGGCAGACAAGTAGATGCTCCTTGTTACAAAACAAAACAAAACAAAAAGTGGTCTGTTAAAACTGCACAAATTTTCAAAGCTATTAATATATTTCTCAATATACTATTTTTTAAATAGGCAAAAGTGACAGAATGAGCCTACATGTGATAAAATGTTGGAAAAACACAATTTGGAGAAGAATTAGAAATCAGCATGAATTAAAAAATATACCTATGAAACCTTAAAATTTATTTGTATTTGTAATAGGGTATAATGAGCTTTGTCTTGAAAAACAGAATAGTACTTACAATGTTGCTGATGGAATATGACTTATTAAATGTCTTAGAATATATTCATTAGAAGAATATAATCATTTGTATTTAACATATTGAAGAATAATGTTTAAAGTACTTATAGTTTTTATGATAATTTGGGCTAGTTAAGGTTCGGGGTAGATTGGACTTTTGGAATGTTGGCCTGCTCCTATGCAAAACATAACAGTAATGAAAAAGCATTCACAGAATTTATGTGCTTTGGAGCTATGTAACTTTGGACAATTTAATTGAACTTTTTAAGACTTGGTTTCTTCATCTGTTAAAAAACAAATAATAGTATCTAACTCATAAGGTTTTTGAGAGAATAAAGTAATTCATGTAATAGCCAGACAATTGCTAAGGATTCATTATAAAACAGTTTTTATTATGTTTTAATAGGAGTCCAAAACAGAGAGGTACTTTGTGAGAATTTTCTTAAAATTAACTAATTTCTTTTAAAAGCAGTTTTCAAAAGTTTCATTAATTAAGTCACTAATATTGACTTAGTTTTACTTTCTTTTAATAAAGACTAGTAAACCACATAGACGAAGTGGCAAATCAGAATCTTGCTTTCTCCAAATATTTCTCTTCCACAGTTCTGCAATGTTTTGATAAAGAGTGTATAAATATTTGAAAGATTAATTCAAAATTGGTGGTTGCGTTCTTGATTTCATTTTGCTTTAGATATTAAGTGTAGCACTTTAAGTATCTTTATTTCTTTAAGAGCACAAGTGTGTGGGGGCTGCACAGCATCTCACTATTGAAGATACTCCAGATAGTTTAGTGGGAGCAGAAAGCAGAAGTGCTGCAGTGTCACAAAGGATATTTGAGGGCTATGTGAGGTGGTGTTTATGCAAGAAACAGAGAAGATAGCTGGTTGAGAGAAGAGTGACTGACTGCTGATGATTATATACCTGACACCTTTTGATAAGAAAGAAAATATATTTCACCTTCAGAAACACCTCTGTTATGGAAGTGCTTGCTGCTTCCATACTGCATGAAAGAAACTTGTAGGAATTAAGTAAAGCATATATGTTTTTCTTGTCTCATTGGACATTTTATTGGGAAAGTATATATGTGGAATGGCAAGAATATAAATAAATATATTTAAGGCATTCTATTTGCTCCCTGGCATTGTAATTGTGAGTTGAAGAAATGCCAAGTATAAATTGTTAATAAAGCCAAAATTATTAGTATAAATGCATTATCCTACTTAAAGTAATTTTTAATTTTAGTTTCAATTTCACTATACCATTTATTTTTAAAGTTACCTGTTTAAGGAAGCAATTCATTTGTGTCCTGGAGTTGATGAATTTAGGAGGGCCATATTTTAATCCTTGATTCCCTGAGGATTTTCTTTCACAATACCTTTCTCCTTTAAGTCCCTAAAACTACAGTCCTTTTGAGTGAATAGGGGCTATTTTATACACCACCCTGCTCCCAATCCAATTAAAGGTTCCATAATAGATGGATTAGGGAAAGTTTACTTCTTAGCAGAAATAAAGCTTTAGAAAAATGGTACCCAGATAGCAAGAGGGAATGTGAGGGAAAGCGGAGAAAATTAAGGAGATAATGGTCAGTAATCTTAACTTGTCTGATGTTTGCGCTCTTCACAATATAGCAGACTTTTAGAATAAGGGGAATAATGCTTCAGATTCTTTAACCATTTTGTTGCTGAAGTTTGGCTGTCTCTTCAATTTTCTTCACTTTTGCTTTTGTTATCTGCATCTTGGGCAAATATGTCTAATCCTTTACTTCAAGTGTCTGTGTGTTTTGTCGTTTCTTTCTTTCTTTCTTCCTTTTTTTTGAGTGGGAGTGTTAGTGTTGGAAGGAGGTAAGGCGATGGAAAAGTTAATCTGGGTAACAATCTACTTGTAAAATTTAAAAAAATAATCTAAGATCAATGAATGTACTTCAAGTGTGTATTTATGTATATGTGCACATTTTAGAAATTAAAGAATTTAAGTTCTTTTAAAATAAGGTTTTTTGGTTGTTTGTAAACTTTTCATTTGGCTCTAATATACATATTTGAGTGGTGCTTTACTTGGACAAAATTTAAATCATCAAAATTAATTATTTTTTGTCAAAAAATACATCCTGCTCTTACAGATTAATTGAGTTTTTACTTCAAATCTCTCAACAAGAACTTGGAAGATTTTGACTTTTTGTTCCTTAGAGAATCTGGTTATTTTCCATCTATGATCAACACATATTGAAACCAGTATAGAGTGCTGACCAAGGAATTTACTTTGTTCTATTATATCACTTTTGGAACAGCTAAATGAAATCTTTCCAAGCCTATAAAACAACCAGTAGTCAGTTTTTAAATGATATTACTCCTTTATTATTCTCAAAGTGTCTGAAAAACTTTTTTCCCCCCAAGGATAGTGGATTGTGGTAAGGCTAAATGTTTAATGAGTTTCTATGTTAAAGGCTGTACTTATCTTCCAATTAACCCCAAGACCACTCTGGCATTTTTGTAAATCCACAGAAGTATTTTGAGTGAGGCCTAAAGGGTAAGCTGCAGGCAGCCTGTGAAAAATGTAAAAAGACTAACCTGCTAACAAACCCTGTGCAATGGGACAAAGAAAGTTTAATCCGTATTATGGTAAATGCAGGCTTAGTGTCCCAAAAGGGCTTTGCAGAGTGGAGCAAAACAAAGAAGGGGCAGCACTAATAAAAATCCAGTGCTTTTATTTTTATACACAAAATTGTTGCAAAAGAAAAACTGATAATAGCATTAAGAAAAGGTTTGAATAGTGGTTTTAAATATGATACTAAACATTGTATTTGTTCACCAATTGAATGCAGTTTGTTGTACATAAAGAAGCTAAAAGTAACATGTGCAGTGTGGCCATGTTAATATTGCTAAAGAAACCTTTAGTTGAATAGTATGATTTTAGAGCTTTAGTTCAAAGTCAAAATATCACGTAACATTCTTTTTGTAAGTATACAAGTGTACAAATACAAGCCTTCAGAGCTTTGGGGGATTTGGGGGAAGCATATGCTGTTTTGATATCCTTAATTTGAAAATCATGTAGCCCCGGTGGATAGTGGGGGAAAACCCCCACCTTTTTCCTTTTTTGAATTTATTGTTTCCTCAGAAAGATTATTAATGAATTTTGGAAAGTTTAAATTTGATAATGCCCCAGTATCAAAGATCAGGATTATTTTTATTTAAAATGGATTATTTGATTTAAAATGATTACCTTAGTGAGGCCTTATGGTAATTTCTAATTTAACTTTTTATTTTCCTTAAATCCTTAACCTCAGATTTGAAAAGTCTATAGTCAAAAGAAAGATACAAATGACTAATAATGGCTAACATAATAACTATGTTAGCCATTATTCAGAATATATAAATCTATTTTAAAAGCTTAAAATGGTTATAGAAACTGTATGGCAGTTATGGTTCACTGTCTTCCAAACAGGTTACAAATTCTTAAAAAAGAGTAAGTGTTCATGTTTTTATTTTAAAAAGGATTATGATTTTTGTCTCAGAATACTAGCAGCATCCCTGAATAGGATTTTAAAGCACAACAAGCAAAATAATAGAATTTATGATAAATCTAATTAGTATTACTAAGGATGAGAAATTTCAGGAGTAGTTGTTCTGACATCATATCAAGGTAATAATAGAATATTGGAATTTATTTCATGATTGATTTGTATCTTTCTTTTGGCTACAGACTTTTGCATTTATTTTTGAATAGTATGTTTTCATAAGTTTTTTTGAAATGATTTCTAACCTTTTTTTTTCCCTGAACTCTTGGCTATGGTATCAATGATAAGGATGTTAACAATTCCCTTTAATATGAAGTGATTCCATTTTTAAGGGCTTTTACAAGTTCAGTTTTGTTTCCTCTTTTATAGATGAAAAATTGAGGCCTTGTATAAAAAAGAAAAAATAATTGGCGCTTTGTGAGGTTAAGTACTTCCATAATATTACATAGATCATAGGTGGTGCCACTTAAATGTAGGTTCTAACTCCAGATTTGCCACTCTCCGTGCTCCACTGCACCAAATTGAATGCCCAAATAGTTTCTTCATTTGGTCCAGGAGGGCAATACTATATACTCCTAGAAAGGGATTTGTAATAACAGAAGAGAATATAATAATTTAAATGAATATTATAATGTATACTGGCTCACTGTAACTTGACAAATGTGAGCTCAGATTTTGAAATCAAACAAGTGCCAGGTCCATCCATATGTGTAGACCTTGGGAATCCAATAGGGAGCAAGACAGATATGTTTTTTCTCAATGATACTCACAGATACTTCAGTGGGCAAAAACCCAGAAACTTCTATACATTGCAGTAAGTGCTATGGTAGGAGAGTATGGGATGGTAGGGAATGCATATTCAATATCTGATATGTTTTTAGAGAATAGAAGGGAATCTATTGAAGGCATCATAAAGGAAGTAACATTTTAACTGTTAAGGGAAAGATTAGCAGGAATCTGCTAGATAAATGGAAGTATATTACAGGCTTACGGAAAGATGACAGTTTGAGAGAGAAAGAATTATGGTATGGGGGGAACTTGAAGTAGAGAGAGAAGGCTCTAGATTATAAAGCTAAATAGGTTGACAAATACCAGTAGAAAAAGTTGAAACTATTTTAAGCATAAACAAACCAATCAGGTTGTTTTTATGGACTTTGTTTCTTTAAATCATAACTACATATCAGTACATTATATGTCACATTTATTTTTGTTCTCCTTTTAGTATACAAATGACTGGTATTCATTGATGCCCTCAGGTAACAAAATGCTCTACTTCAAAAGATTGGAACATGCCTGACCATTTTGATGTGATGATTCTCTTGTATTTTGCTAAATAAGGAATTGGTTATTTCTAGTGTTGCTACAGTTGGAAACCCTTTTTAGAAAAACAATCATAGATGTAAGCAACCATATGAATCTAGTTTTCTGGGATTGATCCAATTTCAAATAGCTTCTCTTGTGAGATGATGTCAAATGATAGTTAACTAGTTTCTAATTTGAAAAAATATGTGTGATATATGTAAAAGTTTATGCAATCATCCTGAATTTTTTTTTAAAACAAGCAAACAAGACCAAAGTAGGGACTTTATTTTTTTTTTTAAGAGAGAGAGTGAGAGAGAGAGAGAGAGAATTTTTTTAATATTTATTTTTTAGTTCTCGGCGGACACAACATCTTTGTTGGTATTTGGTGCTGCACGCATGCGAGGCGAGCGCAGTACCGCTTGAGCCACATCCCTAGCCCCTGAAAATTTTTAAAAGAAAAAAATGAAGGCGATATTTCCTTCTTATACTTCATAAAATATTTGGTTAAAACAGATGAGTAAGTGGATAGTGAATCATTTTCTAAACTACTTAAAATTTCAGTTCACATAACTGGCAGTGGATAGTATCTCCTTTTTAAGTGTTAAATGTTATTCCTAGACATTAAACAAAATCAGGATGTATTCACTTGTGCAAGCTGCCTGCTGGCAACAAGATATAGGAGTTCAATGTGTATACAGAGATAAGAATGACATGTAATTTGTGGTAGAATTTGACTGTTAATTGTGTATAAAGCTGTGGCCTTTTCAAGTCCAAACATTTGGCAGGGTTGTTAATTGGGGGAAGGAGAGTAAGTTTGAATGAAATTACAAGTAGGTAAGATATACATTTACATAATTAGCAAAAGTCCCTTGAGTTAATTTTTTTTTTTTAGCGGGGCAAATTAATTTTGGGGCACTTAGGTTTTGGTAATACAAATAGCAATTTATTTGCATTTTTGTGTTTTCATTGTAAGACTCAATATAAAATTATTTAGATCTAATTTTTATAACCACTGGGATATCTTGAATTTTCTTATTTTGCTATGAAATTTTTAAAAATTTATTTTTATGTGATTGTGGATGGACTCCATCAAATTCATAGTTACACAGAAATTCTGAAGAAATTGGATGACTTCAAATTATTAAGGGTTTTAAATTGGCATTCTAGATTTGTCTTTTTCTGGGTGGTGCTGAGAAATGAATTCAGGGCCTTGTTTATTTTATCATGGACTCTGCTGTAGAGCATGTCCTGAGTCCCTGGACATGTCCTTTAGAAGCAATTCGGACTAAGTGTTCCAGGAACCATGAAGTGGCTAGCATCACCAGTGCCTTACTAGTCTGTACCTCACTTTATAGTTATAAATCTTCTTTACTGTTTCCTTTTCTCTAACTGCAGAGAACAAATTTAACATTACCTTTTGGTTATAATAAAATGATGGTTAAAATCATTTTTGATGCTTGTGATCTGGTGCAAGGCAAGGTTTGTGTTTGATTTGGTTATAAAACTAATGTTTATCAAAGTTTCCAATATATGGTAAGTGCTTAATGAATATATCTCAAATGACAAGAAATGACATTTGTAACACATGATATGCTAATAGGCTTTTCCTACTAAAATTACATATTTCAATAACATAAAAAACTAGTTCTATATAGTATGTACTACTTATTGTACAAAACAATGCTCTGTACTACATATTATATACATATGTACCTGAATACATATGTAGTATACCTATATGATAAGCATGAAGCAGTACTACACTATATTTTGTCTTCTGCTTTTTTTAACTGAAACATAAAAACCTAAAAACTGTATATAAGATACATGTATACATTGTGTAATGTTTAAACCAGTTTAAACATATTTATCTTCTCAAAGATTTATCATTTCTTTATGGTGAAAATGTTCCAAATCCTTTCTTCTAGCTTTTTAAAATGTCCAGTATGGTACTGTTACCTGTGTCCACCCTACTGTGCAGTAGTATCAGAGCTTCTTGTTCCTAACTGTAACTTGGTCCCCATCGATCAGCTTTTTCTTACCCACTCCCACTGTCATCTCTCCTGCCTCAGCAACCACCATTCTATTCTCAACTTCCATAATAATTTTTATAGTGACAATTACCATTGTATTTTTTATAGCTGAGGAAACTGAGGTTCAGAGAAATCAAGTAATTTGCCTAAGATTGCTAGTGCTTGTTTTGAACACAGGCAATTTGATTCCAGAATTTATTCTCTTACCCACTAGTCATACTGCCTGTAGGGAATCAGATGCATCTCAGTCGGCAGGGATCCAGAGGTGCCTTTATGAGACAGTAAACCCATTTTTTGATGTTGACTTCAAAAGTAAAATCCTGATTAATAAATACTACAAATTTTAAAATACCATTCTAAAATGCAGTGCATTTTTCCACATAAAACAATATATATGCTTTATTGCTTGATTTAAAGAACATCACTAGACACTATAAAATTTATTTAAATTTTTGAAATTGACGCCCTGTACAAAATCACTTGTTCTGTGTCTGATGTATTATCCCCCTTTAGGTATTTTTCAAAGAGGAGCAATGTCTGTTTGGTGTTTTTGTAAATGGTGATTTTGATGAAAATTGTTTTAAAGATGTTAACATTTAAGAAATATTTATCTTCATTTAAGAAAATCAACAGACCTGAGAATTTTGAAGGATACCAATTTTCGTAGGGTATCTGAGCCCCACCTCCCTCAGCATACCACTTTTCCAGAAAATAGGACTGGACAGTAGGTATATTTTTTTGCCAATAAGAGAAAAGTAGAAGTTTCTAGGTTGGGGTTTGTAGGAACCTTTTATATAGGTGGAGCTGGCTCCACCCAGCCATGCTTTTTGATCCCCATTTTTTCCTTCCCCTTATCTCTTCCTTGGAATCTAGGCAAAGAAACATATCAACAAAAATCACAGATCACAGGCTTTATGTTCTTGCTCTACTGAACTACGTAATTTTAGAAACCATCTACCTGTGGATTACCTTTTTTTTTTTCCCCCAAGAAAGAAAAGGTTCCTAAATTGCTTAAAATGTTTTACAGGTTGGATTTCTGCACTCAACACTCAAATTTAACCATCACTGATAGATCCACCATTTTTTGAGGTGTCATATGGTTACGATTCTCACTTCTTCATATTAGCTAATATAAAATTCATGCTGAAAAATTGAAAATTTAATAGTATATTCATATGGTTAAAACTTTGGGGGCAATAACAAAACTTTAAAATTTGAATTTATGCTGACTAGTTTCTAAGCAGGATGTTTTTCAAACTTGACTTAACTCATGAAAAGCCCTCTTCCTGGCTTATAGGACTAAACTTTAGTTAGACAGTTGCATCAACTTATATGACTCATTTTTATCACTAAGGTGGATAATAGCAGTATTTTAAAAGCTATAAAGAAAAAGTCCTGTTACAAAGAATGAATTGATATTCTAATTAAGGATATAAATATTTTTATAGTTGTCTTTTGTGGGGGGGGGTACCTGGGATTGAACACTGAGCCACATCCTTGGCCCTATTTTGTATTTTATTTAGAGACAGGATCTCACTGAGTTGTTTAGTGCCTTGCTGTTGCTGAGGCTGGCTTTGAATTCATGATCCTCCTGCCTCAGCTTCCTGACCTGCTGAGATTACAGGCATGTACCACAGTACCCAGATATAATTGCTTCTTCATTAGCTATTTTACAACTACAAATCAGCACAGGCTCATTTGTGACACTTGAAAGCTTACCTTAGAGTATTTATTCTTATAGTTTTCCAGAATGTTCAATATATAGCCTAATAGCATAGGCTGATTCTGAAACAAGAATAATTCTGTTTATATTATTAAACTATTCATTAACTATGGAATATTTTGTACTGTTCTTCAAGCTTCAAGACATAATAGCAACAATAATAAGTTAGCTGTAATTTAAGGCTATTCAATATACTTCAAATGACATATAATTTAACAATTAAAAATTCAAAAAAAGACTAAATTACAAAGTATTAGAAAAATATTTATTAAAACAATATTCTAAAATATATAGATGTTTTTATCCCCTTATTGTTTTAATGGATTGATATTCTTTTAAAAATTAATCTATTATACTTGAATAATATTTATTTTCTAATTTGTTATATGACAGCAGAATGCATTTCAGTTCATAGTACACAAATGGAGCACAATTTTTCATTTCTCTGGTTGTACACAAAGTAGAGTCACACCATTCATGTCTTCATACATGTACCTAGGGTAATGAACTGATATTCTAAAAGGTATTGTTGGGGTTCTATTTCTGATAAAATACACGTAGTTCCAACACTGATAAAGTAATCTTGAAGAATCTGCTCAGAAACATTTTCTTTACTTTCATTTATGAACTCAGGTGCAGATGTGTCTTAATTACTATTCTGCAGCTCTCTTGACATGCTGGATAGTATTTGGATCAAATCAATCAAAAGAACATGTTCTGGTATGTGTGCTACTTCATGCTATAGATGAGCAACAAATTAGCTGCCACCTCCAACTATCTAGAGAAAGTATATCCTTTATGAGGCACTTACGACAAAGTTGACATTGTAGATTTCCTTCCAGGTTTTTAAAAACTGCTAGACTTTTTTTTTATTGATTTAAAAAAAATAAATGACAGCGGAATACATTACAATTCTAATTACACGTATACAGCACAATTTTTCATATCTCTGGTTATATATAAAGTATGTTGACACCAATTCGTGTCTTTATTTCAATTCAAAACTCCTGTTCCAAATTGATTTCAGATTGCTCTAATTTTTAGAGAGAATTGGAACTCTGTTTTGGACTGAAAAAGGAAGATAATCCAAACACACACACACACACACACACACACACACACACACATCAAAATGAAAGAAAATAGAATAGCCCAACTTAGAAAAAGGGGCTATTGATACACTAATTATTTATAGCTAATGTTTTATAGATGATGAAATGTGCAAGAGCTATTGTTAACCTGCCTATTTTCAGAAATAATCTCTAGTAAAGCCAGAATTTAAACCTAAACATTATATTCCAGAGTACCTGAATTATTAATTACTTAATTTCCTTGTTTTTAAATTGCTAACGTATTTGCTTTAGGCTTCTTCTTCTTCTTCTTCTTTTTTTTTTTTTTTTTGAGATGGGGTTCTACTATGTTGCCCAGACTATCCTCAATCTACTGGGATCAAGCTGTCCTCCCTCCTCAGCTTCCTAAGTATGTGGGACTGCAGATTGATGATGTGGCACTGGGCTTGTTTCAGAATTTTTATTGAAATGTTCTATATCCTGAATACTATACATAATTATATAACTCATTAATTTTTTTCAGAATGAACAGACACATGAAACCAACAACCCAAATAAGAAACAAAATGTTACCAGCATCAGAAACCACTTTTTTGTTCTAAAATCACAACCACAGTTGAAATTCAGTTACTAGCACAAGCGAAAGGCTGAAGGATTTTAAAATACATTGAATATTCAATAGTCCATCCTTAAATGCTTTTGTTTATTTCTCTAAAAGACATATTTATTCCAAAGTAAAGATGTTACCTAACAAAATTAACAATATTTCTTAATATTCTTACACCTAAATCAATATTTAATTGTATCATCTTGTTGCAAAAGTATTTCCGGCAATTTGTTTACTCTATTCTAGGATTGTTTATTCTAGTTCTATTCTAGGATTGCTCTTTTTCTGTTGTTTTATCACTTGAGTGTTTTTCATTCTAGAACATTTTGTAGTCACAGCACTGATTTGTTAAAAAGACAAGTATATTTGATAAGTGCCTTACCACTGAGTGATATTCCCTGCTCCATCTGTACACTTTTTGCAGTACTTCTATGTAATTCTATTAACTGCAAGTTAACTATAAAGGTTAGATTAAATTATGTATTGCACACCTCACTAGAACATGTGAGGAAACACATGATATTTACTCACCCACATCAGTCATGTAGACTTTCTGCTCCTTAACCACACCACTTCTGTGAATCCATAGGAATAATTCTAGCAATGCCAGTGGGTTTGTGAGTAAATGGGTATACTCTACTATTACACCCTTGTCTTAAGTATGAAAGAACATGTCTCTTTCTTACTGGTCTTGGAGATTATTTAGAAAACAATAACATAGGAAAATATAGAATGTTAAAAGATATTTTCCGTGTTCAATTTTAAATAATTTTTTAAAGGTAAATAATTCTCTAGAGTCCAAGGCATCGACCAGCTAATAAGAAAGCTTTAAGTAATTGTGGTTTAAAACAAAACAAAACAACAAGAACAACAACAAAAAACTACAAGTAGGAAAAGGAAAGACAGTGGAATGAATTGGATGCAATAATTCCATATACATATATGAAAACAACACAGTGAATCCCACTATCATGTACATCCACAAGAATGGGATCCTAACTAGCATAAGATATATTCCTTTCTTGTATAATTATATCAAAATGGATTCTATCATCATGTATGACGAAAAAGAATCAATATTTTTTATAAAAAGAAAAAAAATTTGAAAATCATTGTTTAAATATAAACACATTAAAATATAAAGGATAAACAAAATTGTTTCTATAAATGACCACACTTTTCTATACCATTGATTACGTCAAAAAATATTTTTGAAAAGAAATAGGCTTGGGCTGGGGATGTGGCTCAAGTGGTAGCGCACTCGCCTGGCATGCGTGCGGCCAGGGTTCGATCCTCAGCACCACATACGAACAAAGATGTTGTGTCCGCTGAAAACTAAAAAATAAATATTAAAAAAATTCTCTCTCTCTCTCTCTCTCTCTCTCTCTCTCTCTGTTTCACTCTCTCTTAAAAAAAAAAAAAGAAAAGAAATAGGCTTTCTTCAGTTCATCACAGTTTCATTGTACTGATTTTGTTAGCACTGAAGCAAGCCCTCTACCATGTTAGCTGGAGTTCTCATTAAGCAGCTGATTTGCCTAGGCCCTCATTAAATTGATGAACTCATTTGTTTATAGGCAAATGGCATCAGATACACTTCAAGGACATTTAGAAATTGAAATCAAGCCTGTTGCCTGCACTGGTTTATTTATTGATGGCTTTCCAATTTTCATATGCTGGATAGTGTTAAAATGAAAATTCTCCCTCTTTAAAAGGAACAAACATGTTCACCATGTGTAACATAAGCTTAACATGTTTTCATAGTTTTGGTGTAAGCATGAAATTAAAAAAAAAAAATTAAGGCTGTTAGTTGGAGGGGAGAATGTAGCTCTACCTCTGAATATTAACACATGCCTGGCATGCCCAAGGCCCTGGATTCAAACCCCAGCACTACAAACCCCACCCCCACCCCCTACACACACAGAAACCCTTTTAGGCTCTTGTTATTCTAATATTCTGTTATTTTGTGTAATTTATAGAAAACAAGGGTGATTCATAGAGAACACAATGTAATTGTGACATGTAATTCATGCATAACATAGCAGGTGTTTTGAAAACCTACTAAGACAAAAAGTATCAAGAATCACAGAAGAAAGAGGATTAGGATGTTCATTGGCAACACTGAATAACAATAGAGTCTTAAAACATGTGTAAATGGAGATAGGTATATTTGGCATATACCTATCTGTTCTTCATGCTGAAAAACCAAGAACTTGAGTGAATGATCCTATAAAATTTAATAACTTTGTAATTATCATACATCACTTATGTATCTATTTGATAGTGAATAATGGACTGAAAGGAAAACAATTTTTGTAGTATAATTAAATAGGTTTAAAATATATATGCGGTTTCTTTTTTCCCCCAAGAAAGACAAATTTTACTCTCAAGTGATACAGTTTGGGTGCTCCAGGCTTGGTATTGTCAATTTCTAAATTTTTTTTTCTAGTTAGAGAGCATTTTTTTTTAACATGGTAGGATGATAATATCCAGTGAGCCTTGATTGTCTAGTTACATTTTCCAAAATATGCTGTAAGTCTAGTTTTTTAGTCAGTTAGGGAGCATTTCCTTTTACAAATAAAGGTACCTATTCACATTAGTTGAAATTCCTTTTTCCCCAGAAGGATAGCTATTTCCCCAATTATTTTAGAACCCAGAATCTATTTTTAGAACCCAGTTCAACAAGTATTTGTTTTGATGCATGTGTATAAAATTTTATGGGATTTTGGAAGTCTTTTTTTCTTTTCCCTTTAAAGAACCTCAGTCTAATTACATATACATTTATTCCATTTAGAGATTATAGTTTTAAAATCTTAAATCATTGTCTTTTTATTTTATGTATATGCCCATTCTTCTCTCTGTTTTATATGACAGTTATAGACTTCTTCACTAATAGAGCTTGCATTTCAAGATAAGGCAGCATGTAAACAAATTAACTTTTAAAAATAGAGAGCAATTTCATCTGTAATAATGTACCATTTCATAAATTACCAATAGTATTTTTTTAAAAAAGATAAATGACCCATCATATAACACATACTATTAGGTAGTATAGATGTCTTTGTGTTCTAGGAGATAAGGCTCTGGTATTATTATACCCTAATAAAATGAGTTAATGTTTTAGTATTATGGATAAAAGAGCACTTGGATATATTTAATAACCAAACTGAGAAACACTTAATTTCAGTTGTCTGTAGCAATATAACACAAATTCTCCTGTAAAACAAATTGCACTTTTGGAATATATTTTAATGTGTATTCAACAAAGGAGAAAATGAGGTGATTGAAGTTCAATTTGTAGCATGTTATTAACCATTTCCGCTTGACTAGATGAGTAAAAGGATAATGGATGAGGGTTTTATTATTACCTTTCTGCTAAAATGAAGTGGTATAAAAGATAAGGTGACGAGATTAATGAACATAAGGAAAAGGAGTAATCAATCAAGCTCCAAGAGGGAGATGAGAATGACAGTACCCTGTAAGATCTGTAAGAGCATGCCGTTTAAAAAGTGGACTTTGCAATTCAGTTTTTACTAAACTGTTGAATACTTGCAATTGTGCCTGGAAAACTAATGAGTTATTTAATCAAGTGCACATGAAGTTTTGCTTTTAGGTTTAAAAGATTTCAAAGGTACACATGGTGGAGATCTGGCACAGAAGCTGAGTGCTAGAAAGTACATGTTTTGAGTCTATGTGCTCTGTCTTCTCGAAACATCAGAATCTGAACATAGATCCTCTTGATGAATTGAGATAACAGTGCCAACTCTGCCAGTTTTTGTATTTCTTTCTGGTGCTTTTTGAAGATTTCAGAAAACCAAAATAATTTTGTGGAAGTAGTTGAATTCATGACACTATTAGCTTACATTATGCCTATCCATTCATTAAGCAATATTTGTTGAGCTCTTGTTACCAGGAACTTTATTTTAAGTATTGAGAATGTACCAGTGAAGAAATATGTACAATATTCTTTTCTCCCTGAGCTCATAGTCTAATGGAGTAGGCACAACAATAAAGATATATGTCATATGGTGATAATTGCCAAAGAGAAAAATAAAATAATAATGCCTGTTTAATAATGCGTCTGTCACAAGAGATCTAAATGAAGTGAGGGAAGAAGCCATGAGGGCTAAGAAAAATGTTCCAGGCTGAGGGAACAGTAAGTGGAAAGGCCTAGAGGCAAGAGTGTGGTGGAGTGGCAAGGAAGCTGGGTGTTTCTGTGAAGTCAGCAAGGGGGGAGGGAAAAACTCTAGAGGAGATAAAGGGTTATAAAATATGGCCTAAGTATTTTGATTTTAAGGCTAAATTATTCATTTGTAAAACACTCAAATATTCATTGAGTATCTAAATGTATTCCTAACTCTAGGGATACACCAATGAGGACACACCAGTGAGTATTCTTATGTACCTTCTGTTCTAAAGTGGATGGGTGAGAGAAAATCAGTAAGTACACGAATAGATGTACAGGATAATTCCAGGGGCAGTGCTTTGCAGAAATAAAATTGGAGAGAGTGGCTTGGGTAGGGGGGCATATAGAGACTTAGGATTAATTAATTCATATTGCTGGTATTTTTCCTATTTTACTTTTTCTGAAATCAGATCCCAATGGTGAGACTATGGACACAATTTTCTGAGCTGTGTCTGAATAATTCCTACATACTGTTATGAGAATTTCATAAGATACAATGAATGTAAACTACAGGGTCTTTCTGAACTTCGTGTTTTGTTTGTCTAAAAGAGCAAGAAAGGAATCTTGTTTAGTAATTGCTTTACTGGTGTGTTTCCCCAGATTGAGAAGTTGAGACAGGGATTTAAATGAAAGTAGTTGTTTTTGGGAAATTCAGTAACATTAAAGAGGAGGTGGCAGTCTACTTAGGCACTGAGCCAGAGATACTGGCAAGGGGAAGTCTGCCAGAGGATAGTGAAAATTCCAATGGATATGAGTAGGACTTTGAGAATGTCTGTTATGGTGATTTATCATATTTTTAGGCATCCAGAGTTTTCTGATTAATTTTTTACTAATAATCCTTTAAAAAATCTTTTTTATTCTTAACAAAATACCTACCTAAAATATGTAATATTATTGAAAGACTCTTTATTACCTAAGAGAAATCCTTTGTCCCATCCCTTAACCCACTCTTCTAAAACAATATTACTGCCTTAAAAAAAGATATGATCTTATGCTGCTATTAAAAAAAATTATCAAGTTTAAATGTTATATATAGACTTCTTTTTATGGAAATTAAGAATGTGTCACTCTTTATGATCATTATTTGCACACAATTTCCCCTATCCCTATCCTCTAAATACAGGTATTTCACAATCTTAATTAAATCAAAAGTCAGTGTTTACAATATAGTTACTATGTAAATAATGGTCATTATTGAAGCATCAGATGATCCATCACTTCTGTATTTTCACCTAAGAGCATTCCTGAATCTGTCAGAGTTAGGTCAGGAAAATAGAAAATACTTTATATAATTAAAAAAGAATTGTATGATATTAGAGACCCACACAAACCATAGGAAAAACATCACTGGTTTTCAAGAAATGTGGAAGTACAGGAATTACTGGTGAACCACAGCTACTAATATTGGTTGTCTTTGTCATCTGGAATCCACTACTTCTGCCCTCAGGTGTCCCTGGAGAAAAATGGCTTTTCATTTTCCTCTGCAGTCTAAATCTTGTACAGATGTTTTTATTGTGTGCTCTAAACAATAGCAATCTGTTGGTGAGAGATAAAGAAAATTATGTATTTTCAGTTCATACTATACAATATAGAGCTTAGAAAAGCAGGGATAGTGCTTAGAATGAGCCAGCAATTTCCAGAATGTGTTTAGTTATCCACAGTTCTTTTGCTGCAGCCTCTCAGATTATTTTCCTGTTGTACATGGCTCATACTTGTCATTGAAGGAGTTATGTGCCTAGGATTTTCAATTTTGCAGATCCTCTTCCGCCTTTTCCTTGTCTTAATACCCCACGTTTGGTAATGCTCATCGTGTAGGAACTTCTTAAGAAGTACATGGTATGTAAAGTTTTGAACTAATAATCTTTAGTCTTCTTTTATGCTAGACTGATAGTTCAACTGGGTATAGAACTCAGAGTGGATTCAACTTTCAGAATTTTGAAATTGTGTTCTTAGTTTAGCTTGTACTTTCTCAGGTACAGAGCTTTCAGGCACAGTGATGCAGCTGTCTGGAATGAATTCTTAAAATACTGTGTAGAAAGAAAATATAGTAGAAAATCTTCTATGTTGAAGACACAAATCTATTCCTGGAAATGACTGAATAATTTTATTGGAGAAATTGCCGATTTATGGTTAATAGATAAAGGAACAAATGAAATGATATCATGAAGAAACAGCCAGGTACAGAATGTGGGAATTTCTAAACAGTAAACAACCTAGTTTCTTAGTTAAAAAGCAATATAAGAAAGGGAAAGGACAGATTATTGATTTTAAAATCTTGAAAAGCATATTTATGTAATATAATATGGAGGTCTCGTTTATTGGCTGTTTGAAAATAGTTAAATGTTAAAAAAATATCAGTAGTATCAGGGAAATTCTTTAGACATGGATAATTTTAAGAAATTGTTAATTTTGTTATGCATAGTGATGGCAACATGTTTTATGTTAATTAAAAGAAGTGTTCATCTGTAAGAGATCTGTTCCAAAGAATCTATGAATTAAATGTTTTAATCTACTTCAAAAAGGGGATAAAATCTCTAGGGAAAGAGATGACACAAAATTGGTAGAATTCTTGAAGTTTTGTGGTAGGTATGTAAAGATTTCATTAAAATAGTTGATTTTTGTGTGTCTGAATATTATCATAATAAAATGCTTTTAAAAAGAAGGAGAAAGAAAAAAGAAGGAGAAGCCCATAGCAGCATATCTGCTGTTCTCTCTATTAGAAGATGATGCTTGGCCCCCTGTGTCTTATCACATTTCCTTATATGTTTCATTCAGTCTGTTTTCCAGCCTTTAAATAGAAGGGAGGTAACAAATTAATGGAAGGCAGGGAAATATAAAGTTGAAAAAGCGGTTAGGTGATCTAACATCCAAAGTCTGCCATAGGGCAAAAGAAGAGATGAAAATTTATGGTCACTCTGCCAGGGTTAACCAGAAGACAGGTATTATATTCCTTATTTTAAATGAGTAAACTGTCATCCTGAATTTAATTGGCCTTCTTTCCTTCCTTTCTGCCCCCCCTAGGAATGTGTTCTGTGTCTAGTCTCCTTATTAGTTATTGTGCTTTCTGTAGATTTTAGAGAGTCATTCTGCTACATTTTGATGTTTGCATAATTGGTTAATAGGAATCTATTTCTTACAGGTGATGTTTTATAATAACATTTTATTTCTGAACCTGTAACATTAGTGAGTACATTGGATGTTGAATTTAGTGAGCTATTATACTTGTGAGGATCTATCTGGGTAGCCAGCTGCTATACCTCTTTAAATAATGTTTCCTTCTTCCTTCTAATAGCAAGATAAATGAGAAAAAAAAGAGATTATAAATGTGAGGAAGAAATAAAGCCTATTTATATATAGAAAGTAACGTATGCCTGTAATGGATTTTTTTGTCTGCAACTTACTATTATATAGTTTATAAATTTTTATTCAGAATGAAGAGGCATGTATTTTCAAGATTGCCTTGTTTAAAAAAGAAGTCTGATATAAGAATTAATTGAACAATTGGTGTTTTGTAGAAATTGTGAAGTATCTCTATCATTATATTACTGAACCTTGGTTCTTTTAAGCCTGTGCCATGGTACTTTGATGACACTGTAACTCTCTAAAAGAAAATCCTCAGTAAAACAGAAACATCAGCTAAAGTGAACCTGTATTTCCTAGTATTTGTTCTAGAGATCCGTTGTTGGTTTGAATGATGACCTAATCTATATCTGAGACAGGTAGGCCATTTATCTAGGACACAGCCCATTTTCACACACACAGTCACTGAGGCTGAATTATATGCTATCTCAATAGGTATTATAGATTGAACTTGGGTTTCTGATAAATGGTCATCAACGTAATGAATCTTTGGTGCTATGGAAAAAAAGAACATAACTGAAAAACTCTGAAGCCAAATGTGTTCTTTTCGAAGAAGGAGAGGAAAACAGAACAATTCATATGCCATGTAGAAGAGTATAAAATAATACTTTGTTCAGTTTTCCAAATATGAACAAATATGATGTTCACTTTATGGCTGTTGGGTTGTAGAAAGGCAATTAATGGAAGAAAGTACTCATTTATTTTTCCAGATAGAAAAACATACATATAGATTTTAAATCTACTTTAAGAGAAATTTGCCTTTAGTGGAATTGGACAACTTATTAAGGAAATCCTGAATTTCAACAAAATACCTGAGACTGGATAATTTTATAATGTACAGAAATTTATTTCTTAAAATTCAGAGGCTAGGGACTGGGGTTATAGCTCAGTGGCAGAGTGCTTGCCTACCATGTGTGAGGCACTGATTTGATCCTTAACATGACATAAGAAATAAATTACTAAATATATTGTGTGTCCCTCTACAACTAAAAATATTAAAAAAAATAGAAAAGGGCTGGGGATATGGTTCATATGGTAGAGTGCTTGTCTTGCACTCAAAAGGCCCTGGGTTCGATCCCTAGCACCCACTCCCAAGAGCTAGGTGCTGGCATTTGTGTCTGCCGAGGGCTTCTCTGTGCTTTCATAATGTTATCTGCTGCTCTGTTCTCTAATGTGGAGATCAAAAGGACAAGAAACTGCTCCTTCAACCTTAAGTCGTTTTAGGCCACACTTCTTAATATTGCTACAATGGAAGTTGAGTTTCAAAACATGGTTTTTGGGGGACATTCAGACTTCTGTCCTTGGCCTCAAAAATTCATGCCTACCTCATAGACATTGGAAATACCTTCATTCTACTCCAGTAGCCCCGAAGACGTAACTCCCTCCAGCACTAACTCTAATATCTGAAGTTCAGAGCCTCATCTCGATGTTATCTAAATCAGATTCAGTGAGACTCACATGTGTGTTTCATCCTGAGGCAAACCACCCTTAATTTGTGAGCCTGTTAAAGAAGTTATGGTCATCCAAAATATACACTTATTGGGCAATTATTAGATAGCTACTCCTATTATAAAAGGGAGAAATGGGCAAGAAGAAAGCTGTAACAGGTCTCAAGCAAGACCCAAACCCAAAAAGGCAAATAATGGAATCTTAACTTGGGAACAGTCTCTGATTTGATGCTGTGTTCTAGACACACTGGGGTAGGGGTTGAGCAGCCCCACCTCCATGGCTTTGCGGCTACAGCTCATGCTTCAGTTTTCATGCAGTGAAGTTGCATGCCTGCTGCGATCTCAGGCTATCACTGCTTGCTGGTGGCTCTGTCATTCTGAGTCTTGAGGGCAGCCCTCTTCTTCCTGCTCCACCAGGTATTCCCTTCTCAAGTTTCTCTGCAGTGGCCCTGACCTTTTAGTAGGGACTCTGCACAACCATCTTTTGAAATCTTAGTGGAGAAAGACATTCCTTCACAGCTCTTGAACTTTTCCCCGCAGGATTAGCACCACATTGGTGCCAGCAAGGCTTGCCATCTTTGTTCTTCTACAAATTGGCCTAAGTTGTCCATGGGCCCTCTTGAGGCCTAGCGGGTGCCCCTGGAATGTGTGGAAGAGAAACTTGAGATGGTTCTGGGCACTGGATAGACTTGACATTCTTGGTGGTCCATCCTGCCTTGTGCCCCTCTGGTGCCCTTTGGTCTCCTCCTTTGAAACTGTTCTGCCCTCAAGTTCCTGGCACTCAGGGCCTTTGATTGGCAAGGCAGCCTCTGAAGATCTCTGAAATGGCCTTGGGGAAGAGAGGTGATTCCCCCATTGTCTTGATGAAGGGAAGCATCTGGCTTCCTTGGGTCCAAACTTATCTACTTATCAAATAATTATTTGGCGGCACCCTTCTATTGTTGACATGGCCAGGATGAGAATTGTTTTTTTGTTTTGTTTTTTATTCTTTTTTTAGTTGTCAGTGAGAGCCTTTATTTATTTATTTATTCATATGTGGTGCTCAGAATCGAACCCAGTGCCTCACACACGCTAGGCAAGTGCTCTACCACTGAGCTACAATCCCAGCCCCAGGATGAGAATTGTTAAGTCTTTCCATTCTGCTTCTCTTTTGATTATAAATTTTAACTTCTCTTTTTATGAATTCTATGGTATGCAATTAAAGGAAGACATGCAGTCCCCTGAACACTTTGCTTAGAGATTTCTTCCACTAAATATCTGACTTCATTTTTGCTCTTAAATTTGGCCTTTCACAGAGCATTAAAACAAGAACATAATTCAGCCATGCTCTTTGCCACTTTGTATCAGGAAACTGGCCTTTTCTGCAGGTTCCCATAAGATATTCCTCATTTCCATTTAAAATCTAGTCAGAATGATTTCACTGTCCAAATTTCTAACAACATTCTATTTACGACCATTAAGCTGATCTTCAGGACTGAAGATCTCTGTAATCCTCCTTTTTTTCTGAGACTTCAACAACCTATTCATGGAAATACAGGCCTTTTCCAATATTCACTTCAAAACTGTTCTACCTATTCCCCAGTTACAGAGCTGCTTCCACACTTTGAGGCATTTGTTATAGCAACAGATAACTCCTAGTACATTTCCTTTTTAGTCCATTTGTGCTGCTATAATGAAATTAATGAATCAGGGAAATTTATAAACAGTAGAAATTTTATGTTCTCAGAGAAGAGTTTTAGAGGCTGGAGAATTTAAGGCAAAAAAGAAATAAAAACAGATGGGACAAGTAGAGAACAAATAACAAGATGGTAGATTTAAACCCAGCCATATCAACAACTACTTTAAATGTTGATGGTCTAGCTAAGATTAAACATGTAAAAATTTAAAACACACTTATCAGGCCCATTAAAAATAAGGCACAGGTATTATTTCAATTCGTTTTCTACTGTTGTAACAGAATTCCATAGTACTTAAGCTATAGAATCATTGTATTGAGTAGAAATTTACATGGTTCACATTTCTGGACTCTGGAAAGTCCAAGATTGAAGGGCCCAGTCTAGTGAGGGCCTTTATACTGTGTCATAATTGGCAGAAGACATCACATCGGTGACTAAGAACATGAGAGGTCTGAACTCACTTTTCTAATAAACCTACTTGTAATAATGAACTCACTTTCATGGTAATAGTATTATTCCATTTGTGAGGGCAAAATCTTCATGACCCAGTCACCTCTTAAAGGTCTCAACTCTCAGCACAGTTGGATGGCATATTTGTTACATTATAAACCAAATGAACTAATTTAAAAAAATTTTGTTTGTTATTTTGAGTTATACATGTCAATAGAAATGATTTTGATATATTTGTGTAAACTTAGACTATATCTTGTTCTAATTAGGATCCCAGTCTTATGGATGTACATGATGGTGAGACTCACTGTGAGATATATATATATATATATAATGTCAGATTTATTCTATTGTCTTTCCCATTCCCATACCCCTCCCCTCATTTCCTTTTGTCTAATCCACTGAACTTCTAATCTCTTCTCTGCCTCTTGTTGTGGGTTAGCATCCACATATCAAAGAGAACATGTGGCCTTTGGTTTTTGGGGGTTGGCTTATTTCACTTGGCATGATAGTCTCCAATTCTATCCACTTACCCACAAAAATAATAAAGTCATTCTTTTTCATGGCTTAGTAATATTCCATTGTGTATATATACCACATTTTTCTTTATACATTCATCTGTTCTAGGCACGTACCTTGGTTTGATAGCTTAGATATTGTGAATTGATGTGGTTTGTGTCACTGTAGTGTGCTGATTTTAACTCCTTTGGGTACTGAGGAGTGGTATAACTGGGTCAAATGGTGGTTTCATTTCATGTTTTCTGAGGAATCTCCATACTACTTTTCAGAGTGGTTACATCAATTTGCAGTCCCACTAACAATGTATGCAAGTACTCTTTTGCCCACATTCTCGCCAACATTTATTGTTACTTTCATTCTTGGTAATTGCCATTCTGGTTGGAGTGAGGTAAAAATCTCAGTGTAGTTTTAATTTGCATTTCTCCAGAGATGTTGAACATTTTTTCAAATATTTGTTGACTGTTTGTATTTCTTCTTTTGAGAAGTGTTTAACTCCTTTGCCCATTTATTGATTGGGTTATTTGTGTTTATTTTTATTTTATTTTATTTTATTTTTTTGGTGTTAGACTTCTTGTGTTTTTTGGTATGTTCTGGAAATTAATGTCTTATAGGAGGTGCAGGTGGCAAAGATTTTCTCCCATTCTGTAGGCTCTCTCCTCACACTCTTGATTGTTTCCCTTGCTGTGAAGAAAATTTGAGCCATTCCACTTATTGATTATTGGTTTAGGAGTTTTCATTAAGGAAGTTGTTTCCTAAGTCAACATGTTGGAGTGTGGTGCCTACATTTTCTTCTACGAAGTGCAAGTTTCTCATCTAATCCCTAAGTCTTTGACCTACTTTGAATTGAGTTCTGTGCAGAACAGGAGATAAGGGTTAAATTTCATTTTACTACATATGTCTTTTCAGTTTTCCAAGAACGATTGTTCAAGGGCCATCTTTTCCCCAATGTTTGTTTTTTACACCTTTGTCTAGTATGGGATAACTGTGTTTTTGTTGATTTGTCTCTCTGTGTTTTCCGCTCTATTCCACTGGTCTTCCTGCCTGTTTTGGCAAAAATGCTCTAATCTAATTGAATTGAAATTGTAGAGATTATGTTCTTTATCCTCCATGCAATTGAACTAGACATCAGAATGAGAAAGATGCCTGAAAAATCCCCAAATATTACAAATTAAACAGAAAATTGTTTGAGGAAAAAATCAAGGTAAAGAAACCATTAGAGACATTAGGAAATATTTTAAAATCATAATGAAAATACAATATATTGAAATTGTGAGTTATAGATAAAATAGTTTCAAGATGAAAATGTATAACTTTAGGGCTGGGGATGTGGCTCAAGCGGTAGCGCACTCGCCTGGCATGCGTGTGGCCGGGTTTGATCCTCAACACCACATACAAACAAAGATGTTGTGTCCGCTGAAAACTAAAAAATAAATATTAAAAGTTTCTCTCTCTCTCTCTCTCTTTAAAAAATGTGTAACTTTAAAATTCATAACCTTATAAATTACAATATATGAGAATGACAGAAAAGTAAAAAAAAAATCAAAAAGATTCATCATTCATCATTAAGAATTTAGAAGAACAATTAAACCCCCAAAAAGCATAGGAACAACTTAATAAAGATGAAAAGAGAAAAATCAATTTTAAAAAAGAAAACACAGGGGCTGAGGTTGGCGCTTAATGGTAGAGCAATTGTCTAGCATGTGTGAGGCATTTTGTTTGATCCTCAGCACCACATTGAAAATTAATAAATAAATAAAGATATTATATCCATCTATAAAACAGAAAAGAAAAAAATTGTAGGAAAAAGACAGTGAAACCAAAGTTGTTGGTTTTTGTTTTTTGGTAAAGTTTGATAAAATTGAAAACATTTGTCCTGATTATAGAGAGAAAAGATATGAATTACCAACATAAGGAATGAAAGTGAACATCATTATAAATCTTTTGGCCATTAAAAGTATAAATTTGACAACATAGATAAAATGAATAAATTTCTGCAAAGACTGAAACTTCCAAAGCACATATAATTAGAAGGGAATAATCTGAAGAGCTCCTTTTTTTTTTTTTTAAAGAAAATGAATCCCTTGCTACAAACTATCCTATGAAGAAAAACTACTTCAGATGACATTCCTGGTAAAGGCTATCCCACTTTAAAGGAAGGTTCATGTTCTTTTGGAAAAATAAGAGAGGGAATACTTATCAGCTTGTTTTAGGAGACTATCATGATCTTGTTAACAAAATCACTAAAAGAAAACTTGACATTTCTCTTGTGAATATAGGTGGCAAATATCCTTTATATAAGGCTGGGCTGTGGCTCAGTGGTAGAGTGCTTATCTCACACATATGAAGCACTGGGTTTGATCCTCAGCACCACATAAATAAATAAATTTTAAAAATCCTTTATATAACATTATAAAATCACATTCAACGGTATATGAAAAGGATAATCTATCATGACCAAATGGGTTCTTTCCTCACAAATACAGAATACTTCAATATTGGAATCACCACCATGGTGCACGGTGCTAATAGAACAAAGGAGGAAAACTCATCATCAATGTAGGGGAAAAGTTTTTGACAAAAAGATGATTAAACCTCTTAGGCAAACCAGAAGTAGAACTTCTCAACTCAGAAAAAGGGATCTTAGAAAAAAACTAAAGCTAACATTTAATTTGGTGGTAAAAGCCGTATACCTTTACCTTAAAATTGGGACCAAGGCAAGTATGTCTACTTTCACTCGGTGTTGTGCTAGTCAGCATAATGACACAAAAAAAGAAGCAAAAATCCTCATAAACTGGGTATAAAAAACTCTTTATTTGAAAATAGTGTGATTGTGCATAGAGACATTCTAAAAATATAAAAAAAAATACCGTGAAAATCATCGGTGATTTTACAATGTAACAATAACATTTTAAAAAACATGAAATACTTAGGGGAAATTTACTGAAATATATGTAAGACTTACTGAAAAATATAAGATATTGCTAAGAGAAATTAAAGGAAACTTCAATAAATATAAAGATACTGTCAAGTTTGTGGATTAAGAGAATAATATTATAGATGTCAGTTCTCCCCAAATTGATTATAGATTCAACTCAGTCTCATTCAAAAATCCCAATAGGTCTTTTTAGAAGAAATTGTCAAGCTGCCTTTAAAATATATTTTTAAAAGATTTCTTTTTAAGGCCTAGAATTCATGTACCATTGAAGAAAAAATGTGTTCAACAAATTAATCTTATCATGATTATTTACTGTTAACAAAATGCATAGGTAAGCCTTAGACTGGAAGAAAACATCTTCAATACATTCATCTAATGGAGAACTTGTGTCTACTAAATATTAGCAAATCAATAATAAAAAGACAGTGCAATAAAACAAATGGGCCAAAGATTTGATTAGTGGCTTCACCAAGGGTGGATAAGTGAATGGCCAATAAACACCTGAAAAAGAATTCAGAGTCATTTTTCACCTTGGAAAATCACCAGGAGTTACTAGTACACATTCATGGCTAAAATTAACGACTGACACCACCAAATGTTAACAAGGAAGTTAGAAATTGGAATGCTCACCTATTACAGATGGGAGTGTAAACTAGTGCAGCCACTTTAACAAATTTCTGCAGTTTCTCTAAAATTATACATTCCACCTAATCTGTGACTCAGCCATGCCATTCCTAGATATTTACCCTCTCAAGATTTAGGTCCACAAGAAGACTACTACACAGATGTTCATATCAACTTTCTTCTTTGTGAACTAAATGAATGTCCATCAGTAGATGCATAGATACAGCAGTTATGTTTTATAATGCCATAATACAGTTTTAAGGAAAAAATATGGATTTAAACTGCAAGGATTTTTCTCTTTTAACTATTTCATATGGGAGGCTTTGAAAGCTTGAAATTAATTACTTTCAGAAGGAATTAGTTGCTCCATTTAGTGCTATTTTCTGTATAAATTATGAATAAAGTAAAATGAACTGAAGGAAAAAATAGAATCTTGGAAAGGGCTATATTCAGATCAACATAAAAATGAATTAAGTGAACAAATGGGACTATTCATGTTTATGGCTGACATCATAGAGATAAGTATTTAAGGCCATTGATCCTCACAAATTAAAAAGTATGCATGAAACTCCAGAGATTTCCTGTTCTCAGTGCTGCATCAGACCTACAGAGGACAGAGTTGGGTGAGTAAGAAAAAAGGAGGGGCGGTCTCTGAGAGGGTAACAGGTTCAGATTTGTTTCCAGTTACTGCTTGAGTGAGGTTTCACACTCCAGGACGAGGGGATTGTGGCCTGAACCTTTGGTTCCAGATGGAAACCAAGAGTGAAACATTTAATGTTGAAAGGAGGTGAATTCTTATCTTAAAAGAGTGAGAAGGAAGAGAGGCCAGTCCTAGGTGAAGAAGAACTCCAAGAATCTATGGAAATGATTTTGGAAACATTAAAGAAGAAAAACAGGTTAAGAGGCTAAACCCTGGAAAATACTGAAAGAACGGAAAGAAAAAGAAATTGACTTTCATCCTACATGAGAATATTCTAAGACTGCTAATAAAATACAGTAAAAAGGTTTAGAAAATGATGTTCCTTCTTAATTTCAGATTTTATATTTCTATGCTGTGCATACATATTATTATAATTGATGCATCGCTTATTTTTTTATCTGCATGTGCATTTTATTTGAATTTATTTGCTTGTGTTGCCATGATGGAACAGAGCCTCACACATGTCTGCAAACACACTAACTCTGAGATACCTCCCTAGCTCCATGTGTTTTATTTTTATGCATGCAGTTTTCCCTTTTCTTCATGGCTCTGTCTGCGTTGCCTACCTTCCAGAATGTCTTCTCCCATACTTAATGTGTATTAGCAGTCTACTGCATATTCTCTTGTTTTTCTCTACTTTCTTATAAATTCATCAGTGCTTTGTTATTTAGTTGTTGGTAGTGGGGATTGGGATGCCGAACCACAGGGGAATTTGTCATTCATTTAAAAAAATAAAATAATGTAATATATACAATTTGAAGTCTTGCTTTTCTTAACTCCACAATATGTTGACCATGGAAATCTACCCAAGGCAGCTTATGAGCTTTAATTCAAACTTCTTGAGGACTGAACAAGATATGATTATACAGCTAGTTTCCTAATTGATTGGATTTCACAGTCTCATTTTTCTTTTTGCTTTTGTCAATTTGAAAAGTGTGGCAATAAACATTCTTACCTGCTTACATAATAGAATTTTTTATTCTATCATACTTTCCCTAAGTTTGGTTTGTTAAGAGCATATGTTCTTTTATTTTAATAAATTATCAAATTACTTTTCAATGGGCATTTATATTTTTTATGTTTTGTTAGCAATATATACTTTTCTCTGCCTTCCTGTGAGCACAATTTGTGATAGCTCTTAATTTTTGCTAGTTTCTCAGGTATAAAATATCTCATTCTTACATTACTATATTTTTTCACTATTACTAATAAATTTGAATTTTTTAAATGCTGGAACTTTGAATCAGTTCTGTAAGATTCCATTTTACAGACTTCATACATTTTTCTCTTTGTTTTCCCATGAATTTATGTATATTATAGTAACCCTTTGTCATTAAATAGATTTTCCAGATCTATTTTTTTTTTGCCATTTGACTTTATCAATACTATCTTTTGCCACTAATTATGTGTCTCTATGACGTTATAAGTATTCCTGCATTCTGAGATCCAATTCATGGTTTAAAAGTTCTCTGTTTCTATATTGTATCGACACATGAGAAGAACAACTGGGAGCTGAATGTGTGCACACCCTGTGCGGTCTAGTGATGCACTAGTATCACACGAAGCTCTGCTATCAGTTTTCAGCAGTACAACTGGCACTTTTAAAAAAGAAAGAAAGAAAATGTCAAACTGAATTTTAGTATCATGTTATTTAAATATATTTATTTAGATCTTTATTCCATATACATTTTGTTTAAGGTGGGGTACTCCCTTTTTACACGTCTCTGCTTCCATCCCTTTATTGGCTCTTTTCAGGTATATAATCTGTCATATAAACTTTAAATAGTTAAATGAAGGTTTTAAAAAGTCTCATTAGCATTCTAATTATAAACACATTACATTTAAATATTAGTTTCTGGTAAATCCTTGTTAATGATATTGTCTTCCTATTAAAAAGCTTTTTTGGAGGTAGTTAGATTATAGTTTGTGTTCCCCTAATACTTTTTTGTAGTTGTTTTCCTATAACTTCTCTTTGCCTTTCTTATTAAAATTATTCATGTTTAAAGTTTTTTTTTTTTTAATTTTACCATCGGGTTCAATTTTTTCAATTTTCTCTTGTTTCTGTATTGAAGTTCCAAGTTACTAAAATTGAGAATAGATATCGTATTTATTTTATATTTATTTTAATTAGAGCATTTTGGATATAGTAAGATAATTATTATTTATTCCTACTTAATGTTTATGTTTAAATTTTATTTTTTAATTTATGTCAACCTTTGCAATTTGGTGATAATTATTATTATAATAATTGCATACACATACTTAGTGTTTACTATGTGTCAGGTGATATTTTTATAGACTGTGAATATATTAATTTAATTTTCAAAACAAGCACATGAGACAGGTATTGTAATTTAGTCCAGAGATTATGTGGTTAGCTCCAGATCACATAACTAATAATTGATGTTGGTTTCTGGTAAAAACAAATCAAAACAAACAGCAACAAATAAATACCCTCTATGTAAGTTTTTTAAAATTTCATCATATACCTGTACAGCTTCTAATAAGTGCTTGCATAATATTTTCCTGTTAAATTCTTGAAATCCAAGGAAATACTCTTCTTGGTAATGATATATTATTCTTGTATTAATGAATTCGATTTGCTTATGAATTATTTAGAGGTATTATATCATTACTTAATGAAAACTTTGCTCTATAGTTTTCCACTTTGAGTCTCTAATTTTAAATTTTTAGTATTAAAGATATGCTGGCTTTATAAATGAATAATGGGGCTTCCTAATTCTTCTTTTATGACCTACAATAATTTTTTAAAATTGTAGTATATTGATAGATCAATACGTGAGAATGACCTTGATGTAATGATCAAGCTTCCAAGCATACTACCAATCATGTCTTCCCAGAAATCACAGAATAGAGGAGTCAGACACCAAATTAAAGTTCTCAAAGCACATGATTTATTAAACCAATTTAAAATACATAGTGATACTGGACATTGGTAATGTCCAAGTTATATTGTTATATTGTGTGTGTGTATGAATATGTAGCAACGAATCCTACCACAAAGTGCAATTATAATACAAAGAAAAAATACACAGAAGAAAAGAGAGAGAGGAATGCCTGTAGGCAGAGGGATAAGAGTAGGAGTCCTGGTTCATTCAACATTTATGTGTCTTTGACACTCACCTTCCTTCTTGTTCTGAGTACCTGAACTAGGAATTAGGGAAAGTGTCCTGGGCCAACGAAACAACCAGCTATGTTTGAGAGACATAGCCTCAGGTACTCTGGTTATGACTGTAGCTAACCAGTCACCTGCTAAGTAGTTGTGGGTTCTTCCTATGTTTCTTGTGCAGACAATACCCACTGAGGCCAGAATGGGACCAAACTGAGTATCATCGATTGTGGCAAATTTAAGCCTGACATAGTGGCCAGCATTCAGAGTGTCAAGAACTGTGAAGGATGTGAAATTGTACCTTGCTTCCAAGCTACAATTTATTCTGCCAGTGTTGTGGATGCTGATAGAAGATAGGAGACAGTGACTTGTCTTAGCAGCAAAACAAGAAGAGTAAACACCTAAATGTTAGTTTCTGTCCCTTGTCCCCACATTTCATGACTTGACACAGAAGACTTTTGTAGATGGAATTGTATCCCCCTAAAACTCATACATTGGAACCCTAACACCCAATGTTGCCATATGTGGAGACAGGGTTTTTATGGGGTAATTAAGGGACTGTGACTGAATAAGAGAAATTCTGTCTTTTCCCACTCTCACTATGTGAAGTTACAGGGAGAAGGCAGTCTTTGGCAAACCTGAAGAAACCCCTCACCAGGAACTGAATTGACTGCACCTTTGTCTTGGACTTAACCCTCTGGAACTATGAGAAATAAATTTCAGTTGTTTAAGTTGGTGGTTTTTTAGTGCAGCCTGAGAGGATTGATATGCTATGAGCTTATACCCAGTAAACTCTACTAGTGAGTTTACATATCAATGAATCAACCTCCACCTCAGAGAACCCAACATTTTTACACTGGACTGTAAGATCTGATCTTTGGCCCCAAAGTATCATTGTCTTTTTTATACTGGACAGTAAATAAATCTGCCCTTTGCTCCAAAGCAAGACACTATCTGTTTTTTTCCCAGGGCTGTTCACTATGAAAATACTCTTGGAAAGACCCTCAGAAACATGAGACCCTACTGAGGTATCTTGATTACATGACTTTTCATCTCTTTTTATCTGTGATACTTTAAAAAAATATATTTTCATATATTCAATGTACTCTACTTTTTATAGATCCTGTGTGACTTCAGACTCTAAATTCATCGTACATGTTGAGCACTGTTTGAATTTTTCTGTCTCTTGGAAGCTACTTCCTTACTTATTACCTATACTTAATATAGCCTATTGTATTTACTGTACCTCATAAACTGTCTTCTTACTATGTTTAATGTTTCTTCATCCATCCCATTTATTTTCTTATCTTCTAAAACAGAATTGAATATCCTTAGCTAATACAGCAAATGTAAATTATATAGCAATTTAGAATGTTTATTATTTGTTCCCTTTTTGATGGAAGGTGAATATTATGCTCTGAGTTATTCTTTCTTTCTCTGGAACCTGCAAAGTCTTTGCAGACAGTACTCTTATACAGTAGTAGATATTCTAATTTGTTTCTCAAGGGTCATTGTCTTTCATTGCTTGATGTTTAATGTCTTGAGCACAAATTGTCTCCCATATATTATTTTTGCTTTCAGTATTGTTTAGGTCCAAGGGTAATCTGGTCCTTGTTAGTCTACTTTATTAGAAGTGGAATACTCTTGACACATGAATTTGACTCTTCTTTTTAATTCAGCATTGGGGTCCAACCTATGGCCTTTCATGTGTTAGGCAAGCATTCTACCACTGAGCTTCATCCCTAACCCTGAATTTGATTTTTAAAAATAAAAATTTTTTTTCTTTGTGCTTTCTTGTAGTTTTCCATTTTACTTTTCTATCCTATTTTGGGTTTTGCTGTTTATGTTAATATGTTCTCAGATTCTCAGATTGTAGGTAGTTTGTGATGCTGAGCTGGCTCTTTATCCCGCAGTCAACATCTTCTGTGTTTCTGGAAATGTGTTAGGTACTGGTAATAAGAAGGTGACTGAGGCTAGTGCTTAAGTGTGAATTCTAGTCTAGAGGAAAGTATGCAACTGCATGGAGAGTTATGCATGAAAATCAGGTTAACTCTGAAAATCTTTTTTTAAAAGTATTTATTGTTTTTTGTAGTTGTAGATAGACAGAAGGACAGAATGCCTTTATTTTGTTTGTTTATTTTTTCCCTTTATTAAATTATTTATTCTAATTTGTTATACATTATGACAGAATGCAATTCATTTTATACTACACATATAGAGCACAATTTTTCAAGTCTCTGGTTATACACAAAGTATTTTTACACCATTCATGTCTTCATACATGTACTTAGGGTAATGATGTCTAACTCATTCCACCTCCTAGCCCCTTACCCCTTCCCCTCTTTTCCCTCCCCTTTGCCTTATCTAAAGTTCCTCCATTCCTCCAATGCTCCCCTCTTATCCCCCCATTGACCTTATGAGTCAGCATCCACATATCAAAGAAAACATTCAGCCTTTGGTTTTTTGGGATTGACTTACTTTACTTAGCATTATACTCTCCAACTCCATCCATTTACTTGTAAATGCCATGATTTTATTCTCTTTTAATGCTGAGTAATGTTCCATTGTGTTTGTATACCAAAGTTTCCCCATCAGTTAATCTACTCAAGGGCATCTGGGTTGGTTCCACAATTTAGCTATTGTAAATCGTGCTGCTATAGACATTGATATGGCTGTGTCCCTGTAGTATGCTGTTTTTAAGTCCTTTGGGTATAAACTGCAGAGAGGAGTAGCTGGGTCAAATTCCAAGTCCATTCCAAGTTTTCCAAGGAATCTCCATCTTGGTTTTCATATTTGCAGTCCCACCAGCAATGTATGAGTGTGCCTTTTCCCCCATACCCTTGGCAACACTTATTTTTGTTTGTTTTCTTGATAGCTGCGATTCTGACTGGAGTGAGATGAAATCTTAGAGTGCTTTTGATTTGCATTTTTCTAATTGGTAGAGATGTTGAACATTTTTTTCATATGTTTGTTGATTGATTGTGTATCCTCTTCTGAGAAGTATCTGTTCAGTTCCTTGGCCCATTTATTGATTGGGTACATCAGTGACAAATCCTCAGAAGGAGAAACTCAGAAAACCACTCCATTTACAATAGCCTCAAACAAACAAACAAAAAACTTGGGAATAAACTTAACGAAAGAGATGAAATACCTCTACAATGAAAACTACAGCTAATGAAAGAAATTAAAGAAGACCTTAGAAGATGGAAAGATCTACCTTGTTCTTAGATAGGCAGAATTAATATTGTCAAAATGACCATACTACCAAAAGCACTTTACAGATTCAATGTAATCCCAATCAAAAAGCAATCATGAAATTCATCTGGAAAAATAAGAGACCCAGAATAGCCAAAGCAATCCCTAGCAAGAACAAGGAAGCTGGTGGCATCACTATACCAGATCTTAAACTGTACTACAGAGCAATAGTAACAAAAATGGCATGGTATTGGCACCAAAATAGACCTGTAGACCAGTGGTACAGAATAGAGGACACGGAGACTAACCCACATAACTACATTACCTTATATTAGACAGAGGTATCAAAAATGTACATGGGAGAAAAGATAGCCTCTTCAACAAATGATGCTAGGAAAACTGAAATACACATGTAATAAAATGAAATTAAACCTTTTTCTCTCACCATGCATAAAACTCAACACAAAGTGGATCAAGGACCTAGGAATTAAATCAGAGATCTTGTGCCTAATGGAAGAAAAAGTAGGCCCAAGTCTCCATCATGTGGGATTAGGCCCCAGCTTCCTTAATAAGACTCCTATAGTGCAAGAATTAAAACCAAGAATCAATAAATGGGGTGGATTCAAACTAAAAAGCTTCTTCTCAGCAAAAGAAATAATCAGTGAGGTGAATAGAGAGCCCACAGAAAGGAGCAAATCTTTACCACAAGCACATCAGATAGAGCACTAATGTCTGGGATATATATAGCACTCAAAAAATGTAACACACACAAAACAAACAAACAACGACAACAAAAAAACCCAAATAACCCAATAAACAAAATGGGCTTATTTGTTTATTTTTATGTGGTGCTGAGGATTTAACTCAGTGCCTGACAACGTGCTAGGCGTGTGCACTGCCACTGAGCTGCAGCCCCAGTCCTGAAAATCTTATTTAACTTATTTTCATAGTATTCTGTAATTCTATGTTATTTAATAAAACAGCCTTTTTGGAGATTTTATCCAAAGTTGAATGTGGGCACAATATTTAAATTCATATTCTGTTAAGAAACTACATATAAACATACATTTATAATGAACTCCAACTACATAAGATGAGTACTTAATAGGAGACAGAAAACTAAAGAACTGAAGTAGAAAAGTGTTTTCATATTATTAGGAAAAAGTCTTCTGGGGATTTTAGGTGTATAGCATTAAGTTCTGCTGTAGTCCGGCTGCAGCAAAATAACCGGGGGTGGGGGTGGGGTGGGTGGGGTGTGGGGGGAGTGGGTGTGTGTGTGTGTGTGTGTGACGAATAACTTGTGTAGATCCATACAGCAGGAGTGGAAGCCCTTTATTGAAGGACAAGAGAGGTATTTATACATTTTGCACAGCTTATCTTAATTAGCATAAACTAGATACATCAGTCAACCAATAAGGAATCTCCACACTTAATGGCTCGCTTTTGTTACTTCTCAAACCACTCCCTCTGGCATTTTGCCAGGCGCCATCCAGACTTGTTTATGAACTCTAACATTCCCCTGGCAAAATACCAGGTGTTATTTTGACTTGTTTACAGACCTTAACAAAGTTCTATGTGACTTTTTTTATTTTGCATTTTATTTATTTTCCTTGCTGTTTGAATAACAAAAAGGAAATTTCTTGAAATTAAACAAACATTTTCCCTTGAATTCATCTAAATGGCTTAGTCAACTCAGAAACTTCCAATGGCTAATTCATATTATATCTGCTTCAAAGAGAATAAGTAATCTTTCAATAAGTAAATTGAAGTTACCGAAACTTGAAGACTTAGGTCAAATACCTAGGGAGGATTTTGTTTTGTATTTTTAAAAATTTGTTCTAGTTAGTTATACATGACAGCAGAATGCTCTTTGATTCATTGTACACAAATGGAGCACAATTTTTCACTTATGATTGTACACGAAGTCGGATCGCACCATTTATGCAATCATACATATACCTAGGGATATAATGATGTCCCTCTCATTCCACCATCTTTCATACCCCCATACCTCCTCCCTTCCCCTCCCCTCCCCTTCCCTTCTCTCCCCTTTGCCCAATCCAAAGTTCCTCCACTCATCCCCAGCCCCATCCTGGATTAGCATTCATTTATCAGAGAAAACATTTGGCCTTTTGTTTTTTGGGATTGGTTTATTTGGCTTAGCATGATATTCTCCAAACTCCATTTATTTGCAAATTTATCTGCAAATGCCATAATTTTATTCTCTTTTATTGCTGAGTAATATTCTGTTGTGTATATATACCACAGTTTCTTTATCCATTCATCTATTGAAGGGCATCTAGGTTGGTACCACAGTTTGGCAGTTTTGAATTGTGCTGCTATAAACATTGATGTGGCTTCATCACTGTAATATGCTGTTTTTAAGTCCTTTGGGTATAGACCAAGGAGTGAGATAGCTGGGTCAAATGGTGGTTATGTTTCAAATTTTTTTAAAAGAATCTTCATACTATTTTACAGTTTGGTTGCACCAATTTGCAGTTCCACCAGCAATGTATGAGTGTGCCTTTTCTCCCATATTAGGGAGGATTTTTGGTATCAATTTAAAATTGAGATTGAGTTTAGAAAGGAAGAATTGACACCAAGAAGAAAACTAGTTTGTGTCCTTCAGTTGTTTTTAAAATTAGTCAGTTTTTTAGTAATGTAGGTTTAAATTGAAATATTAAGAAATAGGAAGCTTATGACTATTAAGAATCAGTATATGGACTAATAGGCAGAAATTCGTTATAGCTTGAACACAGGGGCAATACATTTTACTTGTACAAGTTTTTGAGAAGTGCCTAGAAATATTTTCAACCACAATGGAAAAAATTATAAAGTATAATTTGTGCTCCCATTTTTCTCTCATGGATTTAAGGAAGAACTGAACAAAAATATTTGAAGAAAAACAATGTGCATATCGTTAGCATAAAAATGCAAAAGTCGATTTTACTATAAGCAAGTTAGGCAGGACAGTGTTAAAAATTTGGGGAGAAAGTAATTAAATTAGGGAAATGTTTTTCTTGGCCTTTTTCTAATTTTAAGAGCATAAAATCATATGCATGTCTATGCCTACCATATTAATAAAATGAAAGGGTATTAGTAATGATTATGATTTACAGACATTTTCTGAATTAGATGAAACTCTTTACTGGGTAAAGGTTAAAAAAAATGTTAAGATTTTAACTGCAAAATATTGGAATTTAGCTGGTTGTGGTATCGCATACATGTAATCCCAGTCTTGAGAGGCTGAGGTAGGAAGATTGCATGTTTGAGGACAGGATGGACAATTTCATGAGACCCTGTCCGAAAATAAAAAGGGCTGGGGATGTAACCCAATGGTAGAGTGCCCCTGGCTTCGATACCCAGTACTGGGAAAAACAAATTGGAATTTTATATTGAAAATTTTCTTTGGTACAGGTTAATTGTATTTCCGTTTGCCATATCTGGGAACCTTTCACACCTTGTTCAAGATAAAATTGACCTTGTGGCTTTTACTTTTGTTATGTTTATATTTTAAAAGGTAACTTAAATTCAGATATCTCAATTTTAATTCAGAAACTTATCTAACTTATACTGATATTGCTCTGCAAATTTAATACCTAACTGTTTGTCTTATGTGCTCCTATGAAAAAGATGCGAAGTACATTCATATTCTGTAATATTATTTCTCAATACCCTTTTTGGTATATCTTGGATTCTTGTTTTCTTTTTTAAAAAATCATACCATAGTCTTAGTTTAAAAATCGAAGATTTTTGAAAGATGGATTAATATCTTCTTTGTTCTTTTCCTTCATTATTATATTTTGCTTTGACTCATTAAGATGTATATTAAATGTTAACTCAGTAACAGATGACTTTTATGATGCTTAATTTAGAATGCAAATTATTTTTAAGATGAGGAACATTGAAAAAAAAACAGAACCAAGTGAAGAGTCTGAATTATTTACAGGCCACAGACTTAAAAGTGCATCACTTTGCACAAATATTAAATTATGAAATGGGAATTTCAGTTTGCTATAAATCTGCCACAGCAGCTTAAAATAAAATAGTTCTACCCATCTAAAGCAACATCAATTTGCCAGTCAGTGCTTCATGTATCAAAGAGTGTTCTGTGAAAATATCAATATCATTGGTTAATATAAATGAAATTAATTTTTAAAGCTGGGCTAAAGGTTGACATCTGAAAAATTGCATTACTTTGCAGAAGAGAAATTTCTGTCTTCTAGTGAAATTTCAGGTCATGAGGGCAAGTAATTTTCACAATCTTCAATGGGAGCCAGTGAAATATGAACTTCATTGTCACCTAGCCCCAAAGCGATAAGATAAAATGAGCTGATACATCATTTGCTGTGGTTTTATCATCTCCCTCAGTAATTGGAAGAGAAAACACAAGAGTATGTGTGTTTGTGTGCTCCCTTGCTGCCCCTCCCAACTGCCCCATCATCCACACCCAGTCTAAAGCCATTTTAGCCCAATCAATACAAAGGTCATATAGCATTTTATTTATATATTTTTAATTTTTCATGCTGACTAAACCTGCCAAGTAGAACATTAGAGTAATGAATATGTTTAATTGAATTTGTCACCCATGAAAATGCTAAGGAGAATACTATACTATATCATAGCACTAGTAAGCAGGAGGAAATATACTATGCAGATAAAATAATTAAATAACAACTGGAAATTAATTTAAAAGGTAATTTCTTTTAGTATTCATGAATTTTATTTTTATTTTGCTTTTTTTGTTGAAGTCTAGGAGACATTCTACATGTTCATGGGTTTACGTTTAATAATGAAATTACCATCTTAAAATTCACTTAAGTCAACTGCAAGTCATTTTCATGTTCAAAAAATGATCTCTATATCTTGCTTTAAAAATATATTTTTGAGGACTTAAAACTAAAAACATGTGGATGATGATGAAATAAAAGTACTTAGGCCAACTAGAATTCAATATTATTTAATAGGATAAATTGTTATATTTTGATATCAAGTTTCAGAGAAAATTGTATATAACAAAATATAAAATTATTAATAGTAATAATATAATTTTTGAATAATTGATTAAAATTACTTTAAGTTGTTGAAATTATGTTTATTGTCAGTAAAACATAAAAATTGTGCATATATTTGCTGCTGAGTTGATATGAGTATTTTTAGCATGTGTTTTCATTTTAAAGATATTTCAAATATTAACTGTTTTCCCATATTCTCTGAATATAAGATATAGAGAATATTTTCTAGAGTTTGCTAATAGAGGCACTGTTGCTTAATTGACAGTAAACGATTAGTTTACATTTTTATGCTAGGTTTAAGTTATTTTTCTTGATATATATACATATACGTGTGTGTGTGTGTGTGTGTGTGTGTGTGTGTGTACATATGTATGTATAATTTGGAAATTGTTTTGTTGTGAAATTTCAAATACTGTTCTTGTTATCAGTCATCTGATTTTCATCTCATTACCTACTTCTTCAGAAGTCTGAAAGAGTAAAACTGCTCCAGAAATTAAGAATTATTTAAAATAAAATATGCTATGCTAATTTTAAACATTAAGAATTGTTTTTCTTTTTTCTTTTTCTTTTTTTTGTTTTGTACTGGGGATTGAATCCAGGTTCTTACCCATGCTGGGTAAGCACTTTACCACTGAGCTACATCCCCAGCACAAGAATAGTATTTTTTTTTAAGTACTCTTTGTTGATTCTATATATGAAGACTTCCATGTAAATATGTCTTATTTTTGAGATTAAATATTGTCTTCCATGTAAATACTTTTTATTTTGAGGATTAAATATTATCCCATTTTTTAAAGTTTTACCTTTAAGGGGAATTTTGAAACATTTTAAATGTAGCCCCCCCCTTTTTTTTTACTTAAATGAAATAAATGTGGCTTTATTCATTCTAAATCTATTTTTCAAAAATATCAGATATTTGGTCAATAAAGATATCATCTAGTTGGGTTATAAATGTGAGTTTCTATTTTTTTATGAGGACGAGAAAAACAAGAGTTTTACTAGGATTAATTCATAGGCTTTTGCAAAATGGGTGGTTAAAGGGAGATAAAGTGCTTTACTTTTAAGCTAAGAATAAATGTAACATGGTGAAGAAATTGTCTTGTGTATTCATACTATACTATTATAGAATAGAAGAAAGAAATGTGTATATTTGGAAAAAATAACATACCTTTTTAGGAAGCACAATTTTATATAATTTTTAAAAGATGTTTTTGTAATGTAAAGAAATGTAGTATACATATTATATATGTAAATTAAATATCGATTTCTTTTTCTCCTAATGCACTTAATTCAACATTTAACTCGTAAACTAGTTTTATTGAGATAAATTATAAAAAAAGTGAAAGTTGAATTCACTAATAATCATACTAACAGTAATAAAACAAGGTGGTAAACATTCTGTGAGAGTGCTGTGGGCTTAAGCTTTCAAGCTATTCTAGACTTGGGGTCATAACTGCAGAGCAATGGTAATGATACTGTTTCCATAGCAACTGATTCATCTGAGGGCTAGACCTCTGTCTAGGGTGTTGTCAGTATATGTAGAGTTTCAGTGAACAAAAAGTCCCAAAGAAGGGTCTGCTTCTACCTAATCCAGTTTTAATTGAACTCTAGAGACTTTGAAGTGAAGCCATAGACCTGGCCTATACTACTATTCCAATAAGAAATGAACCTCTTGCTTAGACTAGGCCTCAGCTGCTTTTCAGTACTGACACCTTTTCCTAATGAAATGTTATTTTATCAATTTTAGGTAGTAAATCTTTAGTTCAGATGTTCTTCAATTCTCTTTTAAACCCTGTCTTGACCATAATAGTAATATTATATATTTTTTAAATAGGTCAGTATTATACAAGTTTTAAATGTTTGATACCTTTGGGAGTTCTAAGTAATTTTGTGTTTCTCCTGTTTCTTTTTTTCTTTGACTTTGAAAATATCACTATGCCTTCTTATATTTAACTTTGGAAGCACACTGTCATACAGTTGGTATGATACTACTCATTTCATATTTGGAAATACACAGAGAAATGCTGAATACTGTTTATGAATGTGACTGCTAGTTGTATTAAAACTTACTTGAGGAATAATGAACCTCAAAATAAAGATACTCATTGGCTGTGACAAAAGAGGAAAATGGGATCCGAAAGGGTTATGTATGGGAGGTTCTTTTTGAGTGGGGGGTACTGGGAAACTCAGGGGCACTTGACCACTGAGCCACATCCCCAGCCCTATTTTGTATTTTATTTATAAACAGGGTCTCACTGAGTTGCTTAGCACCTTGCTTTTGCTGAGGCTGGCTTTGAACTCAGGATCCTCCTGACTCAGTCTCCAGAGCCATTGGGATTACAGGTGTGCACTACCACACCTGGTCAGTGTTGGAGTTTTGACACTCTCTGTTTTACTTTAATTATTTTTTAGAAAATAATGCAATAATATGGCAAAATGATAGGATTTTATAAGATTGAGTAGTGTGTGCATGGAGCATGTCATTTTTTGTAGTTTTAAATATTTTTGACATTTGGTAACAAAACATTTTAAATGACTATGACACTTGTATTTTAAAATCAATCTTTGAATAATAATACAATTTAAAGGAATAGAATAAAAATTGAATTTTTGATTAATCAAAAAATGAGTTCAGTACATTAAAAATACATTAAAAATCTTTTTGCATCTTTTTTATTGATTTAAAAAATGACAATGGAATGCATTACAATTTTTTTACATGTATACAACAAAATTTTTTCATATCTCTGGTTGTATAAAGTATGTTTTAGTAAGGTTAGTTCTGCTAATAAGTGGAAGACCATAGAATATAATTAAAATTTTAGTTGACAAATTATGACTGTGCAGTGGTTGGCATCACTGTTATGAGCAACAGGTCTTATCATACAACTCTGTACTTACAAAAGGTAAAATCTTCACACCAGTGTGTAATATTCTTAGCATATCATAGAGTATAAAGGATCCTTCAATGTTTGTTTTCTTTTGCTTTTCCTCTTTCATCTTAACCCAAGTGCAGGAAAACAAATATGTTTATTAAATTTACAGTGAGTTAGGTTCTAGCTTAACAAATCTATAATACTTTAGAAATGTTACAGTGTTTTTTAATGGAAGCTCTGGGCTTTTGGATTAGAAAACCTTGGAGTAGGCTGGGCTCTGTTACTAAGTTGCCAAGGGTCTTTTCTGTTAAATATTTAACATGGGTGGGCCCCATTTTCCTTATGAATACAGTAACAATTCATTGGTTTATAAGTGTTATTGAACATATATTAGCTTCTTTAAAGTATGATAAATCCAGAGTGGCAAACTCATGTGTAGATGGAAACTAGGCAGATAATAGTAAGTGATTGAATGCTCATTTCACATTAGTAATGAATGATGTAAAAACTATAACAAAACAAAGAAAGTGCTTGCCAGTTATTACCATTTGGTACATCTAGGTTGGCCAGATACTCCAGTTTTTCCCAGGAATCCAGAAATCTGCATATTTATGTAAATAGCCATTTTCTCAGTTATTTTCATGGCTTGAAATTTTGTCAAAATATCATATATGCCAGAGAAAATCAATTGAGGACATATAAAGAACTTAAGTTACTATGCTGTAATTCATTTAATTGTTCAAAATAACTACTTTTTACCACATTATTTTTGCTTTTTAAAAAATATTTTTAGTTGTAGATGGACACAATACCTTTATTTTTGTATGTGCTCTGCCACTAAGCTACAGCCCCAGCCCAATGCCGTATGTTTTTCAAGTCAGTGAACGTAGAGTGTATTCACAGTTTTAGCTTAAAGATAATTTAAAAAAAATTATTATTATTATTTTGACCATGCTGGGAACTGAATCCAGGGTTACAAAAGTGCTAAGCAGGTGCTCCACTACTGATCTACGTCTCCAGCCTTCAGATTGAACTTACTCTTGTATTAGTGCAGAAGGGGCAAGATAAACAAACAAATGTTATAATTTCAGATAGTGGTAAATATAATGAAGAAAATTTGATAATTTGGGGGAGGGAGTAGAGTTTCGGTCCTTTGGCTTCTCTGAAGATGTGACACCTGAGTAGATATCTAAATGTGAGAATGAGTTAACTATGTGGAGATTTGGGAGAAGATCATTGTAGGCAGAGGGTGAAATAAGAAGTTAAAAAAAAAAATCTTGAGTAATACTAACATTTTTGTTTTCTGTCTGCATGTTTATTTCTCTTGATCTTCCTTACACAGGTACTTGTTGTATAACTGAAGGTAGAAATTCTCTATTGCCAATTTCAAAATTGAGGGCATGATTAGTTGTTGCGTCCTTTGAAGTTTTCACTTTATTAAAAAAAAAAAACAGCCCGTACTTTAGAGTTGAATCCATTTTTTAGCTCCTCTTGTTCCAATAATAGAATTGTTTCTCTAGAAACATTGAAATACATACTGAAGTAAGGGTTTTTTTTTTCTTTCAAAGAAACTACATTTGATGTCAAAAGAATGTAGATTCATTTGCAGTTAGGATTTGGAAAATGGAAATGAGAAAAGAAAAAGTCAGTTTATGTAGAATAGATGGTGGTTACTTTTAAGTGATATCTGAAATTAACTTAATTTACTTTTGTAGATTTTCATGAAATATTGATAGCAAATGTTCATTTTCTGTGTGGAGAAATGTTGTATCTGATTTCTTTTTAACACTTTCATAATTGAGCTTTTGAAATGATCTTTTTGAAAGATAAAACTTGAGTAACAAGGCAACAAAGTGGCTTAGGACTAAAGACAAGATTACTTTGAATTGGCAAAGCATTTTAAGCAATTGTGTCTGTCACATGGAATGACAAGAATTGTAACAAGTCACTCTGACAACTACCTATTCCATAGGGAGATTATGCTGAGTTCATTTGTAGGTTTATACTTAGCTTTAGCTGACAAAATGATACTTAACCTCTTTTACAGTTAATCTTTATGTTTTCTGAATGAGTTGCCTTAAATATGACCTTAAAATGTGCGATTTTTAAAAAAATTATTTATTTTTTAATTGTAGTTGAACACAATATCTTTATTTTATTTATTTATTTTTATGTGGTGCTGAGAATCACACCCAGGACCTCACACATGCCAGGCGAGCGCTCTACCACTGAGCCCTAGTTCTAGCCCCAGCCCCAAAATGTGTGATTATTTTTTAAAGTTATGAAACTTATTTTTGAAAGTATGTAAAAAGTGACTATCTAATTTGTATATATGTGATTCAGAAGCATGTATGACATTCTTTGGAAGTTTTCTTTCTTTTTAAGGTTTTATTTGAAACTTTCCATGACTAAATAAATAAATAAATAATATAATATAATATGCACTTCCTGAGAAGCAATAGATTATGTCATTGTTTTTAAAAGCTGAAATATATATTTATAACTATATGCTTTATAGTGTTACTTTGCTTTTACATTTAAGCTTCTTTCATGTAAGTTAAAATACATTTTCTTAGTTGAGTTCTTTGAAATTGTTTTTCTTAATAGTCTATTTTAATTGGGGGAAAGACGAAAAACAAAAAAGTTTCCTATTGTCACTCACTTGGGTTATGTTTTTCCTCACTAGATCCTGGCATATACTGAAGGGCTGCATGGAAAATGGCTGTTCACAGAGATACGATCCATCTTTTCTCGTCGTTATCTTTTGCAAAATACAGCCCTGGAGATCTTTATGGCAAACAGAGGTAATATGTTTCAGAAGTGTGTTGTTACAAAACTAAATTCCATTTCTCAGATTTCATTTTTGTACATATCATATTGTTTCTATTTAGATTGGATTTTGTAGTCTACCTAGTGCTCTACTGACCTCATTTTTTTAATACCACATGGATCTTCCTGGGCTTTCTCCATCCTCTTGATCACTTACAGTATAATTTGAATTTCTTTTCCTTTCCTGGCTGTTACACAGACTGATGCAGGATTGTGTAAATATGGGACATATTTAACCATTTATTCAGTTGCAGAGTTTTGACATCTTCAGCATTACTTAGATGCTTAAACTCCTTCTGGTAGGTGGCTGCATTTGGGAGCAGAAGAAGATAATCAAATGACTCATACATTTATCTTATCTTCTGTCTAATGTATTGCTATTTTTAAAGGAACCATCAGAAAATTACCTTGAATTGTCATGGTTGTTTTGTATTACATCATTCTTGAAAGTTGAGCTAAAATTCTATTTGTGGGTTTACAGTGGAACTTGGTGAAATCCATTAAGACAAGAAGGGGGACAAGTTTAATTTGAAGGAAAAGCATCATTGGGTATTAGTAAAGGTATATAAGGGAAAATATATAAAATCTGGTGATTTATTATACATATACTTGGTATATATGTAGGTTGATGGTTTCTTTTTTGTTTTTGTTTTCTGTAATCTACAAGTTGTTACTTTAAAAATCTACACACAACAGTATAAATTCCATACATACATCTTTTCTCTTGAAATCATATGTCATTAGGGAATCTAAATATCTTTAGGGAAAAATGTTTTTCTCTTTCCTAGGTGGCCTCCTCCCCACAAACACCTCTTTTCCCTAATGTAAACATTATTTGTCTAAGGCAGATAATCAAGGGAATGTTTCACACTTTAGTTCAGTCTGTATTCTTGTTGTCCCAAAGGAGTTGAAGCCTTACAATATTTATTACTTGCTCATCCTCATTCATTTTCTTTCTTAAAATTTCTTATGCACTTTTACTTTTGTGTGAGTGCTTTCTCTTGCCGTTCTCTGCTGGCCTTGGTCATATGCCATAACCTATGATGGATTTTTCTTCATGTTTTACTCATGGATTCAATACAGTAGTGAATATATAAGGAAAGCTTATTTAAATGGTACATGACATTACTAAATATTTTGTAGGGTGCTTAATGAATGATTGATGAGTAGTTAATAATGCCAGTATTTAAAAACGCAACATATATTTTCTTTTTGGCCTGAAGTATTCTTTTCAGGACAGATGGAGAAGAAGGACCACTTTCTGTATGAGCACTGTGGTCTACATAGGGTTCTGATGTAATATTAATATAAAATTAAAATCTCAAGACTGATAACATTAATATCTTCTACAGTCTCCTGATTTTATGACTGTTTTCATGTTTAAAGTGGATAAGATATAGAAAGCTCTTGTAAACTTCATCTGGTATATTGAATATGTTTATATATTGATAGATGCTTCTTGATATTCTCAAACATGTATTAGAAGGCTCTTAAATTTGATATTAAGCATAGAGGAAAATTTTCCTTTAGGCCCCAAATTGTTCTGAATTACATGAACTTATGAAACATCAACATGTAAACATTGTAAAGAGAATTATTTTTAAGCTGTTCATTATTGGAAATAAATAAATAAATGATGATTTCATAGCTGTATGTGTAGCTTTTAGTGTTCTATGGTTAACTATATAAAATTGAATTTTAATAGTTCTTTCTAGTAATTCATAGAAATAAATTTGACTCATCAAAATTCAATTTTGTAAATTAAATATTGTAGCTAGGTAATCTCATTTTCATATTACACAAATGTAACACCAGTTGTTAGAACTCCTGATAGTATTTAGAGAAAGAACCTTTTTTGGTAAGAAATATCAGAAGTAAAATGAATATCCTTTCTTGAATATTAACTAAAACTTTATATGTAGTATAATAAAGAGGACATTGTGAGAATTGTGTTTAATAGAGAATTGTGTTTAATAGAGGATTGTATTGAATGTAGTGTAACTATTCCATTAGATCAAGAAGTCAGTTTCCCCAAAAGGACATCAAATTGTGTTCTAATTTTAAAAAAATTATTTGTCATAGTTGCTGTAATGTTCAACTTCCCAGACCCTGCAACAGTAAAGAAAGTGGTTAACTATCTACCTCGTGTTGGTATTGGAACCAGTTTTGGATTACCTCAAACCAGGTACTGTTTTATATAAGAAAATGTGGAAAATAATCTTCATTAGTATTCTCATTAACTATTAATACTCTTATTAAAATTAATCTCTATTAATATTCTTACTTATTTTGAAATGAATGTCTGTATTATGTTTCATAGTAATTGATGATTATTAGGTATTAAGTTGTATTTCATATCTGTCATTTGAATTGTAATATATGAATGGTAGAGTGTATAGCACAGAGTCAGCACTCAGCAGATTATCACTAAATATAGAATTCACTAGACTTTCCCAGCACCATAATAAAGGCATACACAAAATATACTTTTTATCTCTTAGATAGAAAATTTTAATTTTCATATTTTAAAGTTAATATGTTTTTAAATATGTACCATGATATAAATATTGTGTATGTATGTGTGTTTATCTATTCTTTTTTTAAAATTTTTTATTAGTTAGTTGCTCAAAACAATTCAATGATCTTGACATACATACATTTGATTCAAATGGGGTACGTAATCTTATTTTTCCACACGTACAGATTGCAGGATCACATTGGTTATACAGCCACGTTTATACATAGGGCCATACTAGTGTCTATTGTATTCTGCTACCCTCCTCTATCCCCTAAAAAAAATTCTTTTTTTTTTTAACTCAAGATAGAAAGGTTCAGTTTTGCATTTGCTTTTGCCATTAAAAAATGTATGTATTACATGTTCATTGTAATGACCGAAATGAAAAAGGGAGAGAATACCAAGTGTTAGATTAGATCCCAGAAGCACAGACAACAAAAACTAAAATAGACAAATAGGATTATATCAAACTCAAAACCTTCTGCTCAATCAAGAAAACAATTAACAGAGTAAATAGTCAACCTATAGATGAGGCAGAAAATATTTATGAACTATAAGTCTGGGCAAGGGTAATAGCCAATATGACATTCAAACAACTAAATAGAAACAGAACAAATAATCCAACTGAAAAACAAGCAAAGGATTTGGACAGTTGTTTCTCAAAAGAAGATATACAAATGGCCAATGGGTATATGAAAAACCACTGACAATCACTTAATTATCAAGGCCATGCAGATTAAAACCACAGTGAGGTAGCACTTTAAACCTTTAGAATGCCTTCATCAAAAACATGAAAGATAGCAAGAGCTGGAGAAGATGTGGATAAAAGGGAACTTTTGCATTCTGTGTAATTATAGATTTGTACAATCATTATGGAAAAAAGTATGGAGACTTCTCAAAAATGTTAAAAATCAAACTTTCATATGATTCAGCAGTCCTATTATGGGTATGATTCTAACAGAAATGTAAACAGTATATTGAAGATTTATCTGCACTCTCATGTTCATTGTAGCATTATTTTTTTTAAAGAGAGAGACAGAGAGAATTTTAATATTTATTTTTCAGTTTTCGGCAGACACAACATATTTGTATGTGGTGCTGAGGATCGAACCCCGGCCGCACGCATGCCAGGCGAGTGAGCTACCGCTTGAGCCACATCCCCAGCCCCTCATTGTAGCATTATTAACAATAGCTGAGATACAAATAAATCTAAATGACCATTAATGGCAACCCCTAAAAAACACTTTAAATATGAAGACACAATTAGGATAAAGGTAAAATCGGGGAAAAAAATGTATACCTTGTCACTGCTAAATTAAAACAAAAACAAACAAGAAGGTGGAATTATCATATAATTACTATATTAGTTTACTACATTTATCAATGTAAAGTACCACAACTGGTTGCTTAAACACTAGATATGTATCGTCTCACAGTTCTAGAGGTTGCTTAAACAATAGATGTGTTTTGTCTCACAGGTCTGGAGGCTCCAAGTCCAAAATCAAGTTGTTAGTAGTGTTGGTTGCTTCTAAGGGATGTGAGGGAAGGATCTGCTCCAAGTTCTCTCCTTGGCTTGTAACTAGCTGTCTTCTCCCTATGTCTTTTATATCATCTTCCCTCTGTCTGTCTCTATGGCCAGTTTTCCCTCTTATAAGGACATCAGTCATATTGGATTAGGGCCCATACTAATGAATTATTTTTACCTTGATTATTTTTTAAAATATCCTGTGTCTAAGTAAGCTTACATTCAGAGATACTGGGGGTTAGACTTCAACATAGAAATTTTGGGGAAGATACAATTCAACCCATAACAATTACTAAACAAACATGACTTTAAAATTTTTTTTTTAGTTGTCAATGGACCTTTATTTTTATTTATTTATATGTGGTTCTAAGAATTGAATTCAGTGCCTCATACATGCTAGGCAAATGCTGTACTTTTGTGGTATGACCCCATACCCAAAGACAACTTTAAAACTAGAATAATATCAGAGAGAAGAATGATGTATCAATGACAAGAAAGCCAATTCACCAAGAAACAACCCTAAATTATATACATTGAATAGAGTCTCAATATTCATGAAATAAAACCAGGTAGAACTGGAATGAAATACAGACAACTTCTCCCTGTTTGGTTAGTCATTGAGGGAACAGGTAGACAAAAACATCAAGAATAGTGAAGAATAAGAACATTATCAGTCAACTTATCATGTTTAAACCATTGTACCCAACTGTACATATGCATTCCTTTCTAGCACACCTGGAATGTTAGTCAGGTTGACCATATTTTGAACCCTAGAACAAATCTCAGTAAGGTTAAAAGTATCGAAATCTCGGATCCCAATGGAATAAGCCAAAAATCAATTACAAAAAAACAACAACCTTGAATATCCCTGGATATTTAGAAATTAACACACTCTATATAAAGCAAGAGCCTACATATGAATTATAAGGGATATTAGAAAATATTTTGTACTAAGTGAAAATAACAATAGCCTATAAAAATCTGAGCATAAAGGAGAACATGAAGGACCCTTTTGGGATCATGGGAATTTTCCATTGTAACCGTTTTGGTATCACACAACTGTATATGTATGGAAAACCCATTGCATTATTTATGCCTAAAAAGAATGAATTTCACAATTACATATAATTGCATATATTATTACAGTGTACCAGTAAAAATAGGGGAAAAAGAATGAATTATGAATTTACTCTTTGTTAATTATTCTTTAATAAACCTAATTTCCAAAAATAGAAAAGGACATTCTGCTTTAAAGAGTAACAAATGTAGTTAAGAACAAAAAGAAAGAAAATAAAAGGATGATCTGAAATGTTAATAAGGATATGTAGCTTAGCACTCTAGAACCATGTAGGAGTGCAAATTAGTATAGACACTTTGAAAAACAATCTTCCAGTTTTCTTATAAAATTACATATATACATAGTGTATATTGTTCCAGTTCTCTTAGGTATTTATCAATGATAGTGAAGATATAGATATACATTCACTTTTTAAAAAAATATTTTTTTAGTTTTTGATGAACCTTTATTTTAATTATTTGTATGTGGTGCTGAGAACTGAACCCAGAGCCCCACACATGCTAGGCAAATACTTTTCCACTGAGCTACAACCCCAGCCCCTACTTTTACTTTTAAGTAAATATTAATAGCAATTTTATTCCAGTTCCACACTGGAAACATTTATGATGACCTTCAACTGTGAATGAATAAACAGTTTGTACATTCATAGAATGAGATACTTACTACTCAGAAATCAAATGAACTGACTACTAATCACATGCAGCAACACAAAGACAATGCTAAAGTGCTATGCTAAGCAAAGAGGTTAGGCAAAGAAGTTGTGAGTTTCATACATCATACCACAGATTGTTTTTGTTAGATGAAATTAGTGAAAAATGCAAAGCTCTGTGGTAACAGAAAGCAGATTGTTGTTTGCCAGAGGCCAGGACTTGGCAAAGGAATATGAGGGGACTGTTGATAATGTGTCCTAATTGTGATAGTGGTTAACAAAATATGTATATTCACAACTGTTTAAGCCGGGCATGGAGGTGCATGCCTATAATCCCAGTGGCTCAGGAGGCTGAAGCAGGAGGATTGTGAGTTCAAACCCAGACTTGGTAACTTAGCGAGGCCCTGTGTCTAAATAAAATATTAAAAAGGTCTGGGAATGTGGCTCAGTGGTTAAGTGCTTCTGGGTTTAATCATTCCCAGTACCCAAAAAGAAAAATTAAAAAAAACATGATCAAATTCCAATTTTACACCAAGTTTGGTAAATGTAAATGTTACTCTATTAAATTGTATCACAGTCAAGATCATGGAATAATTAAGATCTCTAAACGTTTAAAATATCTAAATTATAAAGTGGTTGTTCTATACTCATTTTAATATGAACTGTTAGTATGTTTGACTACTCAGATTAAAATTTCCTACCTTTTTAATATTACTGAGCATTAAAAGAGAATAAAATCATGGCATTTGCAGGTAATTGGATAGAGTTGGACAATATTATGCTAAGTGAAGTTAGCCAATCCCCAAAAAACAAAGGCTGAATGTTTTCTCTGATATGTGGATGCTGATCCATAATGGAGATGGGGAGCAGAATGGGAGGAATGGAGGAACTTTAGATGGGGCAAAGGGGAGGAAGGGGAAGGGAGGAGGCATGGGGGTAGGAAAGATGGTGGAATGAGATGAACATCATTACCCTAAGTACAAATATGAAGACATGAGTGGTGTGACTCTACTTTGTGTACAATCAGAGACATGAAATATTGTACTCTATATGTGCACTATGAATTGAAATGCTTTCTGCTGTCATGTATAATAAATTAGAGTAAATAAATAATTTTTAAAAAATTTCCTACCTTTTTGATAAAAATGATTAGATTTTTGCTTTATTATATCATTAATATAATTTTTCTTTGTCGATATAAATATCAAATCTATATTTTAAGGACTATGTATATTAAAGCTTCTATCTCTAACCATTAATAAATCAGAATTCAAATATTTATTTTGTATGTGCATATGGATTTATTAATTAATATTGGTATTGTTCCAAGTAAACTACTAAGCATCTGAGAGAAATGTTAACCAAAGCATTTCTTATGTTATATGGAGAGAGTATGGGAGTGTATATCTCTTCATTGTGTGTTGATCAATTAGCTATCTTTAAATAGCACCTTCACTAATTATTTCCTTTTGTAGTAGGTATTGATTCACCATCAATACAATTTAGTTAACTAATTTAAGGACTGGGAAGAGTGGACACTGGGATTTCTTTCTATTGATTTAAATATATTAGCAGTGGAAACTTACAGTTTACTTTTAGATGCCTAATTTTATATTGATTCAAGCTTTTTATTACTGTTTATTTCAGAATCTAAAGCAATGTTTTATTATAAATGAAGTTAAAGTAGTACACATAAACAGCAGTCAGGATGTTAGTAGAAACTGTGATAAGTTTGGGGCTAAAAAACTTTCCAAGATGAATCACTCCCATGTTCCTTAGCAGTTAGACTTCAGTTCCTCACCAAGTCCTTCTCTCCATCTTCTTCCTGAGTATCTATTTGCATGACAGGAGAGCTGGCTTCCTACAGAGTAAGTGGATCAGGAGACATTGAGGAAGAAGCCCCAGTGTCTTTTTGTGCCTTGCCATTGGTAGTAGCACTCCATCATTATGCCACATTGCATTCATCACAGATGAGTCAGTAAATACATGCCAGGATCTAGGAGAGGGGAGTTATGCTCCAGCTCTTGTGGATGTATGTCAAAACTACATCAGGTCACAACTTTTATGTAAACAAAGTGACCTCCTGTGTTATAAGCAATTGTTGTTTTATAATGCTGGTAATGATTTTAATTAGATAATTTTATAATTTAATGAAGAATTTCAGGGCTAGAGTACAATTCAGTTGTAGAGTGCTTACCTAGCAAGTGCAAGACTCTGTTCAATCCTCAACATGGCAAAAATAAATAGTTGGGACAAGTGATAAGAAGTTTATGATCAAGGCATTGTAGTCGTGATTTGGGGACTGGAGATGGGTTGCCTTGTATGGGTGGTCAAGAATGTCTTCTTATGTGACTTTTACATTTTGATTTGAAGAAACAGAACCAGCTAACCTTTGAAAGTGTATGGTGTATGTGCAAAGGCCCTGAACAAAGAGAGCTTCCAGTGTTCTAAGAAATGTTAGAAAGCAAGTATCAGTGGAATTTAGTAATTTAGGGCATTCAATTTATGGGATTTGGAGATAGATTTAAGAGTGATTAAGAGAGGGAGATGTTCAATATATCTACTCAAGTCTCAACTTGAGCTTCTTAGTGGCACTTACTGAGACTAGGAACACTGGAGAAGCAGTGTTTGTGTATATACCTTTTTGTCCTTATATCAAGGTTGGTGGGGAGGATGTAAATAGGCAAAAATTGGGTTTAGTTTTAGATGTTTTAAAACTGAGACCCAGGAAAGATGTCCAGTTTGAAATATTGTGTAAGATATAAGAAAGTATATCTGGAGCTCACAAGAAAGGTATATTTATTGGAACACAGTACCATATATGATGAAATTTAAAGCCATAAGAGGAATGAGTTCATCTGGGGAGAGATTGTAGGATGGCAAGAGTAACTAGAGGTGCAGCTTAAGGAAATTCTGCATTGGTTTCAAAACTTGACATAAAGCCACTGAGAGAAGATGGTCCTTTGCAAAGATCAAATAAAGGAAATAGAACATCTCCCTTCCTCCGTCTTCAAAACAAACAAATAAGAATAAGATGGCTCAACACATAGGAGATCTGGACAATGTGATGCTAAGGATGATAGATAGTATTTAAAAATGAAAAGGTCTGATGAGAAAAGACACAGATGGAAAACTGTTCCTTGCATTTAGCAGCAGCAGGTTTTGACTGCCAGATGGTTGTATGTTGTGAATTTGGCCCACAGTATCAACAAAGTGTCCTTGGCAAGCAGGTCCCTGTATTTTGTTGGAATTTATAAACTGCCCCCTCTTGTTTAGGTGTGATAACCCCTGCAGTCAGGGACATGAAGACAAAGCTTCTGACTTGTGGACCAATAGGACATGTGACAGTAGAGACAATGTGCTAAATCCTTACCCACCTCTGACACTAATGGCAAAGAATTAGTCCTACTGTGACTTTTCTACCTACCTTTGGCTCTTCTGGAGGATTCTGACACTTCACGACCACTTGCAGTATGTGCATGTGCAGTACTAGTTTTAAGCCATAACAACAAATGCATTGAGTCAGCTCTGTCTCCACTCACAGCATCATTTTAGTTTCCCTACTTCGTGGTCATCTTTTTTTTGCTCAATTCTATCACTTGAATTCAGGCTCCACCTCCCCTTTCCATGTAGGAGCAATAACCAAGAAGTTTAATACATGTTTGTAAGGGGCTGTACCAGCTACCAGGAGATCATATTCTCTTACAGCCAGAAGCTTAGAGAAGTACAGGAGAGGAAGGCATATGAGGCTGCACGGCCAGAGTGGTGGGAAGGCTTTTATCTTCTTTGATTTATCTTTCCAGGGTCTGAGCCACTTTCTCTCTCCATACATCCCAGAATCAAGAGAGCACCTAGATCTGAGGCTTATTCTTTTGCCCCACAACTGCAGCCACGACTCTGCCATGCAGTACTGCATGCTTTGGGCAGTCCTGTGCCTAGCTACCCCTTGAAGTAGTATTTTGGACAATTGTAGCTTTAAATATCTCTACCTGAGAAACAGAAATGCCTCACATCAGTAGCCTCCTAAGCTTTGATCTTTAGAAAATAGAAGCAAGCTCAATACACAGCAAGAAAGAAAAGATCATAGCAGAAATCAGTGAAACAAGTAAAAACAGTAAAGAAGGCTGATTCTTGAAAAACATTGGTAAATTGACAGACTTTAGGCAACCATGGAAACATAAAGAGAAGGGACATAAATTACCAAAACCAGAAATAAAAAACAACTGATCATAAATGTAAAGGTTAATTTACACATTACTACTGATGATATAGAATTTAGAAGGGTTAGGAAGGAACACCCTGAATAACTTCATGCCATTAAATTAGACAACCTGGAATATATGGGCATATACCTAGAAAATAGAATGACCAAACTGACTCAGGAAGAAATTGAAATCTGAATAGGTAAGCCTTTAAAAATCTTCCCATAAAGGGGCTGGGGTTTTAGCTCAGTGGTTGAGCACTTGCGTGAGGCACTAGGTTTGGTCCTCGGCACCACATAAATAAATAAATAAATAAAACAAAGATATTGTATCCATCTACAACTAAAAAAATTTTGATAAAGAAAAGCCTAAGCCCAAATAACTTTACTATCATATTTTTAAAGTAGATCCTTTACAAACCTTCATAATCCTTCATATACTCAGTAAGCTACAGGAGAACATGCCTCCTAACTCATTCTGTAAGGCAGTGTCACTCTAATAACAATACTAAAGGCAGAGCAAGAAAACAGGAGAAAACTATAATACAATATTGCTCACTAATATAGATACAAACATCCTTTACAAAATTTAACTAACCAAATTCAGCAACATATAAAGAGTAGTATAAAAAGACCATTTGGATTTTATTATTGGAAGACACATTGGTTTAAATTTGAGAATCAATACATGTTGTGCACCAACTTAATAGAATAAAGGACAGAAATCACATGGTCATCTCAACAGACGAAAGAAACAGCACTTGACAAAATCTAACAAACATCCATGATTAAAACTTTTAACTCAATAGAAAATAGAAGGAAATTCCCCAAAATTGATAAAATCATCTACCAAAAAGCTTCATAGCATACATACTCATATTCTCCCTATTTTATTGAAATTGAGAAGCTGAAATTCAATGTGTCCTGAATAGCCAAAAATAATTTTTATAAAGAAGAAGAAAGTTTAGAGGACACTACCTAATTTCAAGACATTGTTTAATTCTTTTTAGATGTGCATGACAGTATTTTGATACATACATTTTGATAAATGTAGTTAAAGCCACAGAAGTTAGGACATGGTGTTTTTACAAGGATGGAAATATAAATCAATAGAATGAGTTGAAAATTAAGAAATCAAACTTTACATATATGGTCAGTTGTTTTTCAGCAAATGTGTCAATACAGTGAAGAACAGATAGTCTTTCAAAAAGTAATGCTGAGGCAACAAGACGTTCAACACACAAACAACTTAGGTGTTGCTGGGCAAATGGTGCATGCCTTTCATTCCAACTATATGGGAGGCTGAAGCAGGAGAAGTGCAGGGACCTGGCCAGCCTGCGTACCTTAGTAAGATCCTGTCTCAGAATAAAAAATGCAGTAGACTGGGGGTTTAGCTCAGTGGTGGAATTCTTGTGTGTGGCCCTGGGTTTAATTTCTAGAATTGCAAAACAAAACAAAAATAACTTGGATGCTTACCACATTCTACTCATAAATGTTAACTCAAACTATGTTATAGGCTATATACGTAAGAGCTGAAACTGTAAAATGTGTGCAAGAAAACATGGGAGCAAAATTTTTGATGTTGAAACAGGCAAACCATCCTTGGATGCCACACCAATAGCATGATCCATAAAAAAAAATAGATGAAGAGATGAACTTAATCAAAATCTAAAATATATCACAAAGTAAATGAAAATATTTTTATGTCATATATCTGACAAACCACTTTGTCTTATGTCTGTACATATATTGCCAATATGGTATATATAGATAGATATGTAAAAGTAGACTTATGGGAATTAGCTTATGTTATTATGGAGATCAACGAGTCCTGTGATACGCCATCTTCAAGCTGGAGACTCAGGAAAGCCCCTGGTATAATTCAGGTACTTGGAAAATCAGGGCAGCTGATGGTCAATTCACAGGCCAGAAAGCCCAGGAATTGGGCTGGTGCAGGATTGAGGACAGAGAACCAGGAGCTCCTCTGTCCAAAGGCTGGAGAAAAAGAACCTGTGTTCCAGGTCAAGAACAGAAGAGAATTTACCCTTCCTCCTTTTTTTGTTGTTCAGTCCTAGATTATCTGATGTCTACTTACTTTGGGGACTATCTGCTTTACTCTGCCTGTCCATTCAAATGCTAATCTCTCTGGCAGTGTTCTCATAGACATATTTAGAAATTATTTTTCCCCAGCTCTCTTTGATATACCTTAACCTGGTCAGGTTGACGCATAAAATTAACCATCACCGTTTTATATCCAGAATGTATAAAGAACTCTTACATCTTAATAATAAAACACAGGCAACCCAATTAATGGAGGAAAATATTTGAAAAGTCGTTTCATTGAAGATTGTAGAACTTACTGAAACCACATGAGAAGATACACAATGATGGACATTTAAACTACCATAAGATAATGAACCCTATTATGTATAACTTTTACATTCTGCAAAAATTGTAAATAATAATAAAAATAAACTACAACAAGATGCCATTTCATACTCACTTCAGTGCAATAGTAAAAACACAATACAAAACAAGCATTCCAAGGATGTGGAAATTGGTTCATACACTGGAATGTCCAACCACTTTGGAAAACAATTTGGCAGTTACAAAAACGAAGTTGAAGATAAACTTGGGATATAAAAAGTTCCACTCCTAAGAATCTACCCCAAAGAAATGAAAACATATATTCATATCTTCATAGTAACATCATTTACAGGGCCAGGGTTGTGGTTCAGTGGTAGAGCACTTGCCTAGCATGCGTGAGGCACTGAGTTTGATTCTCAGCACCACATAAAAATAAAGTATATTGTTGTAATAACTGTAAAACTCCAGAAATTTTTTTTTAAAATATTGACTTGTAAGGTATGTAAATTAATCTCAATAAATCTTTTAAGGAAATAGTTGTTTGTCCTTTGTGAAGGAAGACTAATGACAATATAAATAGGTCTGAAACTCTGGATGTTATAAAAATCCTGCTACCTATTTTCCATTATTCTCAGTATTGATCAGTTATATCCATTAGGATTTACTTTTTATTAACTTGGCTTTCTAATAAGCTATATAAGAAAATCTCAGTAGTTTCTCCTGCCTCTGTTCCTTTGTATAAATAGAAGAATGAATAGTTAGAATACTCTATTTCTTCTTGATACAAATGTTATGCAAGTATAATATTGAAATTTGTAATATACAAATGTGTTATCTTTAAGAAGTGACTATTAAAATTGATGGACTTGTGAATATAATTTTATATGCATTTTGTAGTTACTATGATTCCTTCTCTTTATATGAGTTAACTAGTTAATTATTAGCCGTTCTCTTATTAAATAAATCAACCTTCATGGAACCTGGATATTATAATGGCATTGCAGTGACAGCTTACCTGAATGACTAGAACATGTATAATAGACCTGTGCCTACTCCATATCACTATTAACCATTAATAGTAGACAGAAATATCTCTACTATTTATTAGTTTAACATTATTGGAACTTTTTAGTATTATATATTTCATTGGGTATGAATAAGCACAGATAATTCATGATTTAGTATTGTAATATAATTAATCTTAAGTTTAGGTTCTTACACTGAATTCTTTTTTTTGCAGGCGTATTTCATTAGCAAGTCCACGTCAGCTTTTTAAAGCTTCTAATATGACCCAGCGATGGCAACACCGAGAGATTTCAAATTTTGAGTACTTGATGTTTCTCAACACAATAGCAGGTAATCTAAGTCCACACACTGAGTGACTTCAAATAATGAGTTATTTATTATGAAGTGGTTAGATTATTTTGGGTAGTTTATTTTTGCTACTATTATTACTGTTAGAACACCTTGTAAATATGTTGCTAACAGTTTCCAGTTTTGTATATGAACAGTTGGCTACTTGGGAGAAATTAAAAGTGAATATAAAAGGTTTTTGCCAAAAAGGAGAAAAGAAGAATTTATAACTCTTTAATATAGAAAGAATGGGCTCATTGTGCAATGGTAGAATTGAAGAACAATATAAAAATTTTAAGAACCTGTTAACCCATTAAGTTCCAAGTTGTCAGTTCTGAAAATATTTCAACAAAATTGACATAGACATATTAAAATAGATTAGAAATTCTAATACAGAGTTTGCATTATATTTTTTATTTTATTAATTAATATTAACTAATATAATTATATTAAAATGTTATTCTATAATCATCTGCTATATAATTATATTTTATATTATGTTCTATATTTAAGTATTTGTAGGTATCCTATATCTGAAACAATGGGATAAAATGGGTTAATAACTTAGGTAGAAATGTGTTATATGATGAAACAATGAATTGCAGTATAGAAAAAATAAAACTGAGTAAAATATTAACCAAAGGAATATTCATATTGTGACCCACATATGAAAATCTGAAGACCAAATGACCCTATCTAATCATAAAATACCATAGAAAATTACCCACCAACACTATTTCCTTGAAATTGATAAGGCATAGAAATGTGTCATTAATTTTCATTTGTGACAACTAGAATAAAGAAAATGGAATGTATTTGTGAGACATTCAAGATTCATTTCAGCAGACTGACTTGGTTTGTATTTGAGGCCCAAAGGACATACAGGGAGAACATGTCATGTCATTTAGTCTCAGAGAAATGATTTGAGGCACAAATGTGAGTATAGAGTGAGTGTCCCTTATCCAAAATGCTTAGGACCAGAAGTATTTCAGATTTGGATGTTGGTTTGAATTTGGGAATGTTTGCATAGACTTTACTAGTTAAGCATCCCTAATTCCAAAAATGCAAAATCCAAAATGTTCTGTAATCTGAAACTGTGTCCTCAAAAAGTTTCAGAATTTGGATTTTCAGATTAGGAATGCTCAACCTTTATTACTTGAATCTAGATAAAGGGGGTATAGATTTAACAAAATAAACAAAAAGGCTATAGGGCTTAAAATATCGCAGAGAGACGGAAATTATATTCACTCAGTTTGGGGAATAAGGAAGAAATAAGGGGCTGGGGATGTGGCTCAAGCGGTAGCGTGCTCACCTGGCATGCGTGCGGCCCGGGTTCGATCCTCAGCATCACATACCAACAAAGATGTTGTGTCCGCCAAAAGCTAAAAAATAAATATTAAAAATTCTCTCTCTCTCTCTCTCTCTCTCTCTCTCTCTCTCTCTCTCTCCTCAAAAAAAATACTTATCAATAATCTACATTTTCAAAAAAAAAGGAAGAAATAAGGAAAACTTTCAGTGGTTGTGCAAGAATGGATATTATTTGTGTTAGCAGAGGAGGGAATTGCAAGTTATAAGTAATTTCTTGGAAGTCTGAAAGCATAAAATAGAATAGGATGATGGGAAAATATCAAGTATATCTGGAGAACAATAGCATAGTTTGTTTATCTGCTGATGTGTGTACAATCTGTATATTCCTATAACGTCGAGAAGAAAGAATGTTAGCAGCTTGAGGAAATAGTAGTCAGTTCATTGGGAAACTTTTGAAAGTTTTAAAGTACATAAGCAATATTATAACTGTACAAAAAAATTACTTGGAAGGTGTATGTAAGATAAATTGGAGTTAAAAGGGACTAGGCAGACATTCAAGTTGGAGAGCAATTACATATAAAGGTATAAGAGCTGGTGTTAGACAGGTATCAGTGGACATTGAAAGGAAAGATCAATATCATAAGAGTTTGCAAGGCACCAAGCATTCAATATGCAGCTGACTGAATGTATAGGAAAACTATATATTTTTTATATCTATTTCATAACCTGTAACTTTACTAAATTTGTTTATTAGCTCTAGCAGTCTTTTGGTGGCGTTTTTGGATCTTCTAACTATACGACCATGTCATCTGCATACAATCACAATTTGACTTCTTCCACTCCTGTTTTCCCCATTTTATTTCCTTCTCTTGCTTAATTGCTCTGGCTAGAATTTCTAGCACTATATTAAATAGGAATAGTGAAAGTGGATATTCTTACTTTGTTCCGGATTTTAAAGAAAATCTTTCAGTTTTTCCCCATTGACTATGAGCTTGGCTTTGGGTTTTTCACATTTAGCCCTAAAGGGATTTTAAGTAGTAAAATGAGACTAGAAACATAACAAGTTTAATGTGCATATTTGCATGAAGTAAATCACTTAAACCAACTTAATTGAATGCATTGTAATGATTGTAAAGCATTTATTTCATGAAATATTCCCTTTTCTCAAATAACTTTCATTTACTGTGTCTTTAAAATATATTCTCTGTATATTCTTTTTAAAAAGTAGAATCAATAAATTGTTTGAATGTTTTTATATACACTAAAGTATAGAGTTAAGTGACTTGTGTTTTTTTACTTCTTTTACAGTATTAATCTATACCGCATTCAAGTTTTTATATTATGATACAATAATCATTCTGTAGCTATACACTAAATTTAACTTAATTAAAAGTCTGGGGGCTGGGGATGTGGCTCAAGCGGTAGCGCGCTCGCCTAGCATGCGTGCTGCCCCGGGTTCGATCCTCAGCAGCACCACATACCAACAAAGATGTTGTGTTCACTAAGAAAAACTAAATAAATGTTAAAAAAAAAAATTCTCTAAAAAAAAAAAAAAAAAAAAAAAAAAGTCTGAACACTAAGTTGGTGCATGCTTTTTTGAGGATACAGTAAGGTTTGGATTATTTTAAATTATTTAAGCAGCATGGACAAGATGAGGATTTTGGTGTTTAATAATCTCTAAATCAGATGGAGAAGAAAGGGGGAAAAAAGAGGGATCACAAAGACTTCTTTTTGCTACTAAGCTTAATGATTTTTTTTCGGGGATAAATTAAACATATTGACAGAAACATGTGGTGATATGATTAACTTGTAGTGACAAATTGCCCTTGTTTTCATGTTTTTAAAAACTGTTTCCAGGTCAAAGAAGACCTCTATCACTCTAATTATCCTCCAGCCCAAGATGAATAGAGTAAAATGAAGTTATCAGATCATAAAAAGGCTTTAAATACCAAGAGTCTATATCAAGAACTACTTTAATAGTCATCTGTGTATTGATATGTCATTTGTGTTTGAGAAAGAAAAAGGAATGACTATTATAGAATGTATAGTGAAAATGGAATTCAAACAATATTAATATTTTTTCTCCCTTCTACTTTAGCCATTAAACTTCTTTCACACTGACTTTTATGTAACTGGGGTTATAGGTTGGTAAACAGTTGAGTTAGGATTCAGGTGCGTGCATATTGGATGCAGAAGGAATGAGTTTATTCACTGTGCAGTCTCCCTGGAGTGGTGGTACCCAGGGAATGACTGTGCATGTGTAGATGGGCTGCCTTATCCTTTGACTTTGCACTTTTAGTAACTCAGTGTGTCACTGCATGTCATTAGTGTTAAAAGAAAATATAGGGGAACATGTGGCAGGTTAAGTAGGAGCAACATTAATAATGCTGTGCATTGTTTTTAAAGAACCATACAATTCAAAACTGCCAGGTAAGTTTCAGTTATTTAGTACAACTATCTTATTCCACATATGACTGGCAAATTATCTACAGGGATAAACTAACCAACCGAGTTTAACTCAGTTAAACTCGGTTGGTTAGTTGGTTAATTAGTGTGAGATCAAGAATTCTGGTTTTTAAAAACCTCTATAAAAACTGTAATTTTTAAAAAAAAAAATGTCAATAAAGAAGGTGTTGGGGTTGGGACTTACAGCTAAGTGGTAGAGTACATACTTGGCATGCATAAGGCCCTGGCTTCAATCCCTAGCACCTCCCTGGTCCCCCAAGAAGGGAATTTTATTTGTGGTATTACTTTATTTCAAGTAATAAAAATCAGTCAAATGTAATTTAAAAGAACATAAACTTTAAGACCAGAATAACTGGATTTGGATATGATTTACTCATTACTAGTCATGTGACTAAGATCAAGTTACCTAACCTTTTGTGCCTCAAATTTTTCATCAATAAAACGGAGATGGTGCTCATTTCATAGGGTAAATATGAAGTTTAAATGAGATAATGTATAACTAGTACTTAAATAGTGGCTGCCTCTCAAAAATTGTTAGTTAAGATTTGAGATTGTAGTTCAGTGGTAATCTTTGCCATGTAGGCACAAGATACTGGATTTTATCCCCAGCTCCACCAAATAGTCAATCAATATTTTTTATCATATATATATATATATATATATACACATATATTTATAGTTTGTTTATCATATATATATTTATCATTTCATTTTTTATTTTCAACTAAAATTGGCTTTCTTTTCCCCTACTAGGACGAGGTTATAATGACTTAAATCAGTATCCTGTATTTCCCTGGGTCATCACTAATTATGAATCAGAAGAACTAGATCTTACCTTGCCAAGCAACTTCAGAGATTTGTCCAAGGTAATTTCTCAGTAATCATCTGGAATATAATTGTCTTCCGTATAACAATAAATTTGATTTTCTTTAATTATTTTCACATGACTTTTAAAAATCTTTTAAATGTATTTATGCCTTTGATACATTTGTCTTAATTGAATTTTCAAGCTTAAAAGTAGAATATTGAATATATATAATAAAATTGATAATTAAAATATTTATTTTCCCATGTATATTCAAGAGTATTAGCATTTGGTAAAGCAGAGGAATAAATCATGGGCGGTACTACTGTAAGTGACTCTGTGCTACTCCAAGTCACTAACTTTTCTCTATTACCACTTGTCCTTCTGTGATACATTCCTCACTGCAACAATATGGATCTTCTTTAAGTCTGATTTTGAATCCTGTAATTCCCATGCCTGAACTTAACTTCCTTGACTTAATATTGAATGCAGAATAAATCTTTCCCAGTTCAGACCTTTTCTTCTCTGCCTTAATGCTTCATCTCGACTTTGCAAGTAACATACCTTCATCCTCTAGGTCACCTCCTTAGGGAGAGCATTACTGACTCCTTTTTTTTTTCTCAGGTTTGACTCTGTTTCTTTCATATTACCTACCATATCTTGGGTTTTACATATTCTTCTACCACATGTTTTGGTTCTTCATATCTCCCTCACTAAGCTCCTTTAAGACAATTCTTTTTTTATGCCTTTATTTTATTTATTCATTTATTTATATGTGGTGCTGAGAATTGAACCCAGTGCCTCACGTGTGCTAGGCGAGCGCTCTACTGCTGAGCCACAACTCCAGCCCAAGACAGAATTCTTGTTCATCATTCTCTTTCTCCCTCTGACTAACATGCTACTCAATAGATGTGTTAAAAGTTCTCAGAATGCCAGATTTATTGCTCTTAGTACTGGCTTCCTTCAAGAACATATATATCTTCCTTTTTAAAAACTTTTTTAGATCCATCTTTGGCCACAGTACAGTATTTAAATAAAGTTCTACTGGTACCAATCATAGCAGAAGTGCAAGATTCTCAGTGATATTCACTCAGAAGATTGTTGCTTAGTTTCTGCAGGTCCCAATATCACTGGTACCAGCTCACTCACCTATCCAGTTTCCTTTACATAGAATCCTAGGACTTGCATTTTTGAGAGGAAGAATGCTCCTTATTTTCCCATTCCTGGGGTATACCCTTTGTTTCCTTGCCATGATTAACTTTGGAAGTGTTTGGAGTAACTTCTATGTATCCAGAGAATATGATCTTCTGCACAGTGCAAACGCAATAGTACACACGATGTCAACACAAAGATTAAAATTTTTCTCATAAGGCCTGGGTTGTGGCTCAGTGATAGAGCACTTGTCCAGCATGCATGAAGCACTGGGTTCGATCCCCAGCACTACATAAAACAACTAAATAAACAAAGGTATAGTATCCATCTACAACTAAAAATATTTTTAAAACATTTTTTTTCCTCACAACAAACATAAAATTTAGGATCTGGCTATTGCCATTGTATAACCACATCTCCGTGTCTATCCCTATCTTTGCTGATCTCCTGTTCCTATAATACCTTATGTTCACCTCTTGTACTTTTGCTATTACTCTTCCTTTTATTTAAAAATGTGGACTCCCATAGTGCTCTCAGTATTTTTCTGTTGTAATACATTTCATAATTTGTTATAATGTAAACATTTTCTTGGGCTGCAGATGCCGCATAATGATAGAGCACTTGCCTTGTACTGCACACTGCCCTGGATTTAATCCCCAGCATCACAAAAGCAACAACAAAAACATGTAGTCTTCTGTTTTTCTGTTAAGCGAAATTATTACTTTTAAAAAAATGTATGAATAAACAAATGCAAAACCTTGATAACATATAAGTATTTTATTTGTTCTCAGACCCTGTAGTTTCTTACTATAACCTGTAGAACTCTCTAGGCTAATAAATGAGGACTGTATTAGTTTGACTTGTGTAATGAGCCATGCAGTAGGTCAATAGTAAAAATTGGACAACTCCTTAATCCTTGGGCAGTTATAACCTACTCTCCTTCCATTGTTTGAATTTTATGCACATAAAAGTACAAATATCCTTTTCATGATATTTTTTTAGAATGTAAAATATACTTCACAAAATGAATTATATTTAAATAAATACCCTTTCTAGAGTTCCAGAAAAATTGCCACCCATTTTATGACTGAATCCTTCATTTTGGACTTCTATTTAAGCACAGGGTTTAGAATTATTTTATTGTGCTTCATCTGATTTTTCTGAAAGTCTCTAAGATGCAGTGGATAGTATGGTGGCTTGTGGGCTGCATTCATGTTTCCATTTGATGAATAGCAGCAATGATGACAGCTGGAAGACTCGTGATATTTCTTCTGAGGCCGTATTTCACTCAGCTACTGTCATTGCACCTGAACAAAGCTCCCCAAACTTACCTCCTCCTCCCACCCCTATTTCTTGCTATTTACCTCCATTCTCTGACCCTTGTTTTATGTTCTCTATGCCACTAAAAATCTTATATAACCAGAAAAAAGTCTACCAAACAGTTGTTGTATGATTTTTTGTTATGAATATTCATTGAAATAATAACAGAAAATGATATTATAGATTATTGGTCAGCTAAAAGATGTTTTTATTAAAATTTAATTTTATCTTATAGCTCTTTCTAAAGAACTTAACAAATAATTTTGTTGCATGGATAAAATATTAACTAATTCATTTAATGCTTCTTTTCTGGATATGATAAATAAGCCTGTGTTTACGCCCCACTGGATCAACAATAATTTTGCTTTTTTATTTTGTTACAATTAAAGTGAAGGGCGAGGGGCTAGGGTTGTAACTCAGTGGCAGAACACTTGCCTAGCATGTTTGAGGCTCTGGGTTTGATTCTCAGCACCACTCATAAATAAATAAAATAAAGGTACTAAAAAAATAAAAAATAATTTTGTAAAAAATGAAGGGGGAGAAGCTCAGGGGGCTGAGGCAGGAGGATCGCGAGATCAAAGCCAGCCTCAGCAACAGTAAGATGCTAAGCAACTCAGTGAGACCCTGTCTCTAAATAAAATATCAAAAGGGGCTGAGAGTGGCTCAGGAGGTAAGTGCCCTTGAGTTAAATCCCCAGTGCCACACACAGACACAAAAACAAAATGAAGGTGGGAGACAGCAAAACCAGAAAAATGAGTTACTTTCATTAGTTTCAATCCATCTACAACCATATCCACTAAACAAACACAGAAGAAATATTGTTTGTGTTTCTAGTACCTCTAATTGTAATGGCATTTATTTTTATATTTTGAGAGATTTTATAAAATATTTTGTACTTTTAACTAGAAAGGAATATTTGTAAAAAGTACTTTCAATAAGAACTGACTGGTGCAGATTTGAATAGTGAACAGTAGTGTCAGTGCAGGCCTGGGGGGAAGTGGGGAGCCTGAGCACTCAGCCACATATCTTACAGCTAATATCTCCTTTCCTATAAAACAGCAGTAGTTCAAATGCTGCAAAAGTCATCCAGGTTCATGAAAATGGGATTCCACTAGTACTAATTGCTTTCATTAAATATTGATGAAATAAGTGAGTTTGGAATTAACTACATTATTTTAAGTGAAATAATGAAGAGCACATCAGATATTTGAAAATTGTACTTTGTACCTATAACGTAGTGGTGGTTGTTTACTCAATAAAAGTATCTCATTCCTTTTAGTAGTAAGATCTGCCAAAATATTTGCAGTATGATTCACATGCACACTTTCAGAAATACATCTCATATATAAATGAGCCATATCAGTGCAAATAACGATTGTAATAGAATTGTATTAAAATCTGTCCCATAGTATTCATTTGGCAAACATTACTATTTGTTTAAATAAACTTGTGAAATCCTGGAAAACATTGTGTGCAAACCTTAATTTAGAACATAAACAGATCTTATCTCCCATTCTTAAGTAGATAATGTAGTCTGACTGGCTTTAAAAGGTATTGAATTATTTATGCATATTTATGTCCATTTAATTTCCCCAAAGCTGGTTTTCAGAGGAGTTTTAGTAGCTTTGATACAGAGCAACAATTCTATTTGTAATCTTTTGCTTGTTGCACAGAGAATTTTCTTTCTGAAACTGAATTAATTTAACCAACACTCTGTCCTCTGAATTAACTTTTCTGATCATTCTTTAAAAACAGAAAAAGTATGAATGGAACAATGTGGAAAAAAATGTGTTCCTAGAAGTGTTAGATTTTATTCCATGTATAATATCTCCTTATAATGATTGCAAACTAGTATTGTCAGTATGTTGAAAAGATCAAATCTGCTTTACTCTGAAAAGGTAAAAATAAAAATATTAAATCATTTTTTTAATTTAGAAAGTACTTATTATCATAATGGCTTAATTTTTTCTTCCATGGCTGGAAAAAAATAGGCATCATTATGAAGAAGATTTCCTCCCATGTATTTTCCCAGTTGTTTCATCACTAATCTAAAATTCTGACTGATGAGAAGACAGATCTAACCATGCATAGAATTTGGAGTGACATTAATCTATATTTTATAAATACATAGAGATTTTATATTTTGACAGCCTCCTTGGAAGAGATGAGACTCAACATTTTCTTTTTGTCTTTTCTTTATTCAAAATTATAATTAGAGCAGGAATATATTTATGAAATGTCATGCCATAAAAACAAATTACGATGGCTGAATGTTCCATATCAGGACTTCTTTGTAGATTTGGAAGATTTTCTTTGCAACTATGATTTATTTATTCATTTCTTTTTTCTTTAATTTCAAGAGTGATTGTATAACCCAGTTTTCTAATTGACAAAAACCAAGTCAATGTGAGGCAATCATTTTTCTTCTAATTGATTTGCATAGTTATTTTAAATATGTATGTATTTGTGCTGTAAACTGAATATCTATTCCACAACTTTAATGGATTGTTAGATAAAAATGTTATTGATAATCATTTGTGTGGAAATGAAAACCATATCATTTTGGGTATGGAATTCAAGAGGCGGGAACATTTTACTTTGTTATTACTAACTAATATTTGCTGAAGGCTTACTATATGTCAGGCTCTTTACTAAATATTTTACCAATGTTAACTCTTTAAACCATAAAAAGAAAGAAAGGGAGGGAGGAAGGGAGGGAAGAAGGAAGGAAGGAAAGAAGGAACCAACCTAAGACCATGAGATTAATCAAGTTGCACAAGGTCACACAGTTAGTGAGTAGAACCTGCATTTGAACATTAAACCAGTGGTTTTCAAACTGTAACTCATAACTATTTTTTAAATGAATATGAGGCCCTGAGTTTGATCACTTTTAAAATAATGAAAAATACAGAAGAAAGTTTGAGGTAGAGGGTGAAGAAAAACCCATATTTCATCTTTAGAGTGCAAACACAATGTGAGCTGTTATTTTGGATCAGAATGTAAAAACAAGAAAGGTAAATGGCAGGGGAATAAAGCAGCAAATAGAAGAGCATCACATAACAGAAAATAAAGTGTCAGTGTGCAGAAATACTGCTTAAAATTGTGTGTGTATACTTGTATGTAGTGTGTTGTGATTTAAAGTAATTTATTTATTAGTATGGATTTTGGCTCAGAAATTTTGAGAAACACTGCAGCATGCCATACTTTCTTTTATTTGGGCACCAGTTGCTGAGTCTCCTTTAATTTGTTTTATGAACTTGCCTTTCACCTCTCTTGCAAAATTGATAGTCAAATATAAACAACATTTTGTTGCTGAAAACGATTTTTCCAGTTAGCCTTCTCTTACTGTCTTTGTCTTAGGTTATGCTCCAAGCTTTTAAAATTAAAATTATTTTTAAAAAACAAACAAACAACAACATCAACAAAACACTAAACATTTGGTTAAAACCAGAGAATCCCTGATATTACTGCTCATTCATCTGTTGTTGTTTTTCATTTGTTGATTGTTAATTGGGTACAAATATGTGCAAAGGATTCTTTAGTTTCTAGAGATATGAAAGAATAAAACTAAGTAGTTACTATCCTATTTAAAAAAATACTGAAGACTGGAAGAATAAAAGAAATAATCAAGTTAAAAGCTCACATTTTTTTAAATGAAGAAACCTAATGAAGAGACTTTGAGCGAGAGGACAAAGAAAAACCCATTCTTTCATCCTTAGAGTGCAAACACAATGTGAGCTGTAATTTGGTCCAGAGTGTTGAAACAAGAAAAGTGAACAGCAGAGGAGGATGCACCCACATGGTGATCTCCTGCCTTGCTGTGTTAGCAATCAGTAGCAAGTTGTCTTTTATAAATTTTTTAGTTGTAGATGGACACAATACCTTTATTTTATATTTTTATTTTTGTGTGGTGCTGAGGATTTAACCCAGTGCCTCACATGTGCTAGGCACTCTACTGCTGAGCCGCAACCTCAGCCCAGTGGCAAGTTTTCTAAAACTTAATTTTAAATTTTTGCCCAGGCTCTTAAGATATCATAACTTGTTATATTTTTAAAACCTGTTACAGTAATGAACAATCCACTCCCTGTTAATCCAGCAGCTTCTATAACCCTTTTCTAATTTAAAATGTTTCTAAGTAAGAGGGAAAAAAAAAAAAAACACCTTCCATAACAAAGATATACTGAATTTACTTATTCCTTGCTGAGTAGCTACTGTTTGTCCTTAGTATACATTTTCTACTCCCCAAAGGAAAAGTAGCTGCTTTCTCTTTTATTTATCTCCTACTATTTGTCTGTGTTTTTTTTTATATGTGAGATATTTCTAACACACACATTTAATATACAGCATGCATCTTGACCTGGAATTGACTACCGACATTTAACTGTTGTTGATCAGACAGCACTTCTTTATCTCTTTAAGTTTTAAGTGCTGTTTCTGACGAATGCCAGTCCTTTTAGTCTGCTCTGTAACAGATACACTGGGAATCAATATACCATCTAGATGTCATAGAAGAAAAGGAACATTCAGGGTGGGGGGTACTGTTTAAACATGGGAGGTATTATAGCTTTTATTTTGTTTTTCTATTTATTGGGCTTCAGTAAAATCAAGGAATTAAAAAAAATTAAAAATACAAATTTATGGTACCACAATAGTAAATAATGGGTGTTAAATTGTTTAAATAAAACATAAATGCTGAAAAAGAAACTAAAAATTATTCCATAGTGGGGTATACTTTATACATTTTTTTCTTTGCTAATAAAGTACATTAAGTATTGTAGCCTCGGCACTAAACTTAGATAAAGTTATATGATTTTGATTTTGTATTCCACGGCCTTGGGAGTTTTTGCACTCTCATCACCACAAAAATGATTTCAGAAGAGTTCATCCTATATTTGTGAGATTCTGAGGGAAGTCACAGTAGGTGCTTTTCATTATAACAAACATTTACAGATGCTGTGTCCTTTAATCTCCCCCCACTGTAAATAATATGTAATTATTTTATTGTAAGGAGACTCTGATTTAGTGAGGTGCAGGAGCTCTCCAAGATCATGTATTTTGGGGTGGTAGGCCAAGAGTCCCCTCAGTTCTGTACCTCTTAGTGAGCTGGTCTATTTTAGGTATAACCAAAAAAAAATATTTTAAGTTCTATACTTTCTTTATATTAATTTTGTTCCCATATTTAACTATCCTTCTGTCTATATTGGCAAAAGGCAAGAGATTTACTTTTTGGAGCAATTGCACCATAGAAGCTTTTGATATGAGAACACCAAGCACAGAGGAGAAGGGTTTAAGGTAAAGATGGAAACCAGGAGGATTAACTGAAAGCTTTGAGTATAGAATAGGATGGCCCCCAGGTCCTATGCATTGTCATAGTATGGGAACTCTGGCAGCCAGACTATACCAGCTCCACTTCATGAGACAGAAGGGTGTATTACTCTCTGGCCACACCAAGTGATTCAAGTGAAAAGACCTAAAATGTACTAATATTTAAATATTCCAGTTGAATCTCATCTGATCTCTCTTCAGTGTAGTCTACCAGTTCACATTGCCACTTATGCTCCATGTACTTCAATGGGCTCTTACTATCCCTTGTTTGAAGTGGAGGTGCTGCTAAGTGTTAGTGAACATTTAAAAGACAGCCTCCAGTGTGAACGATGACCAAGACTAAGGCAAATAAAATGATAAAAATAAAACAGAAGAAACATAGGCAATTTAGGAAGCAAAAGTGCCTTAAAATAACAACAACAAAAATGACCTAGAATAAATAACCCTCAGAGAAAACTACCACATTAATAGAACAAGAAAATGATGTAGTGGAAAATAGATAATCAAGAAAAAGCAGTAATAAAATTAGTAAAAGAGTTGGAAGGTAAGTGCAGATGTCTTCTGAAAAGAATATCAACATGATGTGGGGAAAATGGCCTGGAAAGATGCAATTAGAGGACTAGAGCAGGGGGTGTTTGGATTCACAGACATACGCTGGTCTGCTTCCATTTCTTAGTAAATTACTTAATGTGGGGAACCATGTATAGCAAAATGCTGTAACTTTATATACAATCTTAATGAAGATTCTTCTTATTCAATGTGAGGTAGTAGTTTAAAATATGATTATGGAACTCTTTCCCTAGAATTTAATAGAAGTGCAGCAAAGTATGAGCATATACTACACACACACACACACACAAATACAAATACATACACACTTATCTATGTATGTGGACTCTGTGGTTCATTTATAGGATTATTGAAGCTTTTTTTAAGCTTTGTTTTTAACATAGGAAATTGGTGTAAGTAATTTTGTGTGACTGTGTTTCTAAATTTACATCTATTAAGCATTTGCACTGTGTATAGCAGATTGGTTTTCTACTAGCAATTACCTACTTGTGGAAGTTTTAAATGACTCTAACAGAGGTTAACCCAACACTTAATTTAAGCAGCCTCCAATGACATTGTTTTTTAACATTAGTCAGAAAATGATAAACTGAAGCAACTGAAATGGATTGTGGTTAATATTACTGTCAGGGTGATGAATAATCCTGACATACACCAGCAACACACTGCCAGTCAGTAATCTTTCTCCAAGTTAGGTATTTATTCCCTAGTCATGTTAAGTTACAGTGGTATAGATAAACTATTTATTGTGTTATTCATAAACGAATTATTTTATTTGCATAGCATTACAAGTTTCTTAGGGTAAAACTATTAACATACCTTCTATTTTCTTAGTTTAGTGTAGTCTGCACAAACTCAGGTGAATATGCGGTAGGGAATATCTATTATGGGTTTACATAAAAAGTGTTTTCAAAACACTTAGGAAATGTTGTGAGTTTTTTAAAAGTTTAATAGTAGTGCTATACTTCTGATTTCAGGCTGGAGTATTTTTTAGTCATAAAAATAAATTTATGAGCTGGGGCTGTAGCTCAGCGGCAGAGCACTTTCCTAGCATATGTGAGGCACTTGATAAAACAGACTTTCCTTTTGAATTGTCTTGGCACCTTTATCGGAAATTCATTGGCCATATATGTAGGTCTGTTTGTAAACTCTGTTCTGCCCACCTGTATGTATTATCTATCCTTGTATCAGTACCACACTGTCTTTGTTACTGTAATCATATAGTACATCATGAAATCAGGTTAAATGAATCCTCCAGATATATTCTTCTTCAAAATCTTTTGGCTTATCTAAGTCCTTTGCTTTTGGAGAATTATCTTCTTAATTTCTAATTTTACAAATAGTTTAGTAGAATTCTTGAAGCTGTAGACCATTTTGTTTACAAAAATGATATGTTATCACCTTTTCAAATATTTTCTCTCTTCTATTTATGTAGTACTGCTTTAATTTCTTTCCATTGTTTTGTGACTTTTAGTACCCAATTCTTATATTTTGTTACTTCATCCTTAATAATTTATTCATTTTAATGCTGTTTAAAATTTTTTAATTCCAATTATTCATTGCTAGTGTATAGAAATGCAATTGAATTTGTATACCAACCCTGCATTCTGCAACCTTTTCTAACTCAAATATAAGTACTAGCTGCCTTTTGTGAACTTTTTGATACTTCCTGCATAATATGAACATGGCATCTTAGAATGCAGACTTCCTGCACTGTGCAGTGTAGACAGAGTGTTTTGTCTTTGGTCTTTGGTCTTGAAGAAAAGCATTCAGTCTTTAACCATTAAGTATGATATGATATTAGCTGTAGGTTTCTTGTAGATGCTTGTTTTTTCATTTTGAGTATGTTTAGATTTTTAATCATAATTTTGTATTGAATTTTGTTACATGCTTTTTCTGAAGATGATTGTATGATTTTTCTCTTTTCATCTGTTAGTGAATTATAGTGATTGATTTTTGAGTATTGTTTTCCTGGGATAAGCCAATTCTTGATGTAGTATTCTTTGAATAATTGGCTGGATTCAGTTTGCTATATTTTCTTAAGAATCTTTGTACCCATATTTATAAAAAATATTATATATACTGTCTTCATCCAATATTGGCTTCAAGGTGAGGCTTATATGATAGAATGAATAAGTGATTGATTGATTTTGATTTAGTGACACTAGGGATTGGAGCTACTATTGAACTACACTCAGCCCTTTTAACTTTTAATTTTAAGTTAGGATTTCACCAAGTTGCCAGGGTGGTCAATAGCTTGCTCTCCTTCTATGTCAGCTTCCCAAGTCTCTGTGCCACTGTACCCAGCTTACAAAATGACTATTAAAGTTGTTCCCTCCTATTCTGTTTCCTGGAAAAGATCTAATTATTTTATTCCTGAATGTTTCATGGAACTCCTTGGCGAACTCATTCAGTCCAGAAGACTGAACAGGGAAGGTTTTTCAATTTATAATTTAATTTCATTAGTATATCTACGTCAATTCAAGTTATCTCTTTATTCCCAGATAAGTTTTAATAGTGTGCATCTTTTATAGAATTCATTTATTTCATCCTAGTTGTCTCTTCCCTCATTCTTGGTATTGATGACTTGTTTCTTTTGCCCCACCTCCCAGTCTTGCAAGATAATTTAGTTTTCTATTGCTTTTTTTTCTATTTTCAATTTTATCGATCTTTGCTTTTCATACATTTTCTTTATACTTGATTCAGATTTGATTTCTCTTCCTTTTTAGTATTCTAAGATGTAAACTTTAAACTATTGGTTGAGCCTTTTTTTCCTTTCTAATATGAATACTTAATGCTACATTTTTTTTCTTAAAATACTGATTTGGCTGGCTTCAAGAAATTTTTATATATTCTGTTTTCCTTCAAAGTATTTTCCAGTTTCCCTTATGACTTTCTTTTTTGACCCATGGGTTATTAAGAAGTGTGTTATTTAATTTACGCATATTTTGAGAGATTTGTCAGGTATCTTTCTGTAATTTATTTCTGGATTAATTCCATTATGGTATATTGTCAGTTCATTTAAATTAGTCAAAATTTGTTTAATGGCTTAGAACAGGGTCTGTCTTGGTTAATGCTCAATGTATACTTCAACAGAATACACATTCTTCTCTTAGGTAAAGTAGAATATACATGTCAATTTGGTAGAGTTAGTTTTAATATTATTCATACCTTCTATATCCTTACTGACTTTCAATCTACTGGTTTTATTGGTTATTGAGAGAGGAATGTTGAAGTCTTCAACTATAATAGATTTGTCTGACCTCCAGAACTTTTCTATTGTTTTAAGTAACCCAGGTTGTGGTACTTTGTTGTAGGAGCTCAAGGAAACTAATACAGTGCATATTTGTTTGGGATTGTTATATTTTCTTGGTAAATGTATTCATTTATAATTATATCATATCTCTTTTTATGCCTGGTAATGTTTCTTTTTCAGAAGTCTGCTTTTTCTGATGTTAATGTAATCACGACAACCTCATTTTGGCTATACTTAAGAGTTTCTTTTTTTTCATGATTTAAGAAACATCTATGGCTATATATTTAACATTCTTTTCTGGACAGCATATAATACAGTCTTTTATATCCAGTGATAATCTTTCCATTTTAATTGGGAAATTGAGACCATTTATATTTAATGCACCTTTTTATACAACTGAATTAAATCTAGCTTCTTGCTTTTTTTAATTTCATGCAACAGTTGTTTGTATCTACGATTTTTTTATCTGCTTCTTATAAATTATTTTTATGAATCCATTTTATCTGACATTAAAAGAATAGTAGTAAAGAAATAATATGTATTTTAAATTTTTCCCATTTTAATAAAAACGAAGTGGCAGCTAAAGTATAGGTAATAATATTAGAATGATTCATTTGTTCTTGAATGAACAATAACAAATACATAACTATATAAGGAAATAACTGCTAACAACACATTCTGGAATTTGGAGTAATTGTTCCTTAACTTGAGCCTGTCTCTCAAGGGAGAAATTAGACAAAATGCTTCATTACCACTTCTTTTTGACTAGTAGCTTAATTTCATTGCCTCTTGGTTTGATGTGTTAGTCAAAATTCTCCAGAGAAAGAGAACCAGTAAGATATCTAATATATCTTTATGTTTATCTCTATATGAGTTTTATCTGTAACCTGGCGACCAGGCATGCTGGTGGTATAAGTCAGTCTGTATTCTAAGGCCTGAGGACCGAACCAGTAGCTAATGGCCTCAGTCTCAAGAAATGAGATCTCAGCTTAAGCATTGAAGCATGGAAAGAAGAAAATTCCTCTTCCTCTGCCTTTTGATTGATTTCAGTTCTCAACATATTGGAAAAGGCAATCTATTATACTGAGTCCACCAATTTAAAAGCTTACTTCTTCAGAAAAGAGCTTCACAGAAACACCCCAAAGTAATGTTTAATCTGGGTACCCTGTAGCCTAATAAATTTTGGTGCACAAAATTATCACATAGTGGTTTGTGTTCATGAAAGTATTTTTCCCCAGTTGATAAAGGTAAATTAGTAATCCATAAACTAAACAAAAGATTATTTTGTTTTATTTTTATGTAATTTTATGCTACATTTAAAAAATCTTACCTTGTATAGAGACAGACCAGAGTCTCATCCATCTATTGCATGCAGTGTTTAGGGACACCAGTTTCTAACTCAGGGCTTTACTCGGAGGATCACAAGTTCAAGGGTAGCCTGAGCAATTTAGCAAAGCCCTAAGCAGCTTAGTGAGACCCTATCTCAAAATTAAAAAAAAAAAAAAAAAGGAAAAAAGTTAAAAGAGCTAGGAATGTGGCTCAGTAGTTAAGTGTTACCAGGTTCAAACCCCATTACAAACACACACACACACGCACACACACACACACACACACACGCACGCACGCACACATTGATCAGCACTATCCCCAAATCAGATGATTAAATTTAATTATCCCACCAGCTTATATACAGGTGTAGAGGAAAAATACAATAATGTTTTTACTTTAAAAAGGATAAAATGTAATTTCTATGTGTTCCTGACCATCCAGCTTATCACCTTGTGTAGGAAAGGAAAGTAAGGTATGTACTTTTCTCCTGAGCACTTATGAATCTAATGGACTTCAACAAAACTGATCTCTCCAGCAACCGAATAATTTCTTTGGCCAACAATCTAGCTGTTTCCACTTGTGCAACTGGAGGATTTTGCTTGCCCACTGTCAGGACCATCTTTAGAACAGCACTGGGGAGGATTCAAGGGCTCAACTATTTTAGCTGTCCACTTCTGGTTGGTATAAATGCTTTAGCCTGGGCTGTTTAATAGATTATCACTGATCATTGCTTGCTGGGAGTGCCTTTTTCTGGCAATGTAACTGCCTAACACACTTGATCATTTGCCTATTAGATCTTTCATTGCTAGAAATCAATTCCAAAATCATTGCAACTTTTGAATTATTAGAAGTTGCAATTATTCCAATTACTAAATTACTAGAGGTTATTGTACTAAGTTGATTTTACCCCATTGAAAGCCAACACATACCTCCATTGATACTTTTTTTAAAAAGTATTTTTAGAAGTAGATGGACATAATAATACGTTTATTTTACTTATTAATTTTTATGTGGTGCTGATCATCAAACCCAGTGCCTCACACATGAGGGGCAAGCACTCTACCACTGAGCTACAGTGCCAGTTTCTTCCTCCATTTATACTTTCCCAACAATATTTTGTGTCCTTGTTTGATATTTTAAGTCCAGTAATGGTTTTAAAATACTTTACTACTCCTTAGATTTTTTCCTATTTATTGACATTTTAAGCTTGTCCTACTTTATGTCTAATTTTTATATTGAGGCTTAATATTTTTCCAAAAATTCAAAAGAGAGACTAAAACAACTATCAGTTTTCATTTTTATAGATCTTGGGTTCTTCTTCCTTTTGTAATTGTGATATTTTGTTATTCTCCATATGTAAATCCTTGAAGTGTTTAGGGCTGTTAACTCAGATTTATGTTAAACAATAGACATACAGTTTCCCCACTTAGGATTGAGTTGAACAGAATAAATATAGAATTTCCCAACTTGTTTTGTTATATTCCCATAGATTTTTAAACAAATAGAAAAGGAAATTCAAAACCTGAATGTTCCTTAAGTAGTTTCTAATTTTATGTCTCCCCATTTTATAAAGCTAGAGGAAAATGGATATTTGTATTACTAATAACTTATTTTTAAAACCTATAGATGATTTGATAACTTGTAGATAAATTGATATTAATGATCTTAACTGTTTTTAAAAATGGGTAGATGACTTTACCTGTAAGTGAATAGAATATTTATGTCAACATTGGGTCTCTTCAGTGTTTTTCATTTTCATAATTACTTAAAACATTTTTATTAAATATCTTTGGATTTTTAAGGCTCTTTTTTGGTTCTTCCAGGCATTTGGTTCAGCACTGGCATTGGTTTATTAAATTATTTTTATCAAATTATGTGACTTTCTCAAGTGGAGAGTATCAGTACTTACTGCAGCTGATTAACAGAACCATGAAGGCATCACTACTAAATCTACCAATATGAATATCTGAAATGATTTAGGTTCTACCTTGGCACAATAGATGAACTGGAATGTTTTGTTTTTCCTGGGATGTGTTTGTTAAATTGAAATGGAAAGATGGCACTTGTAAGAAAGTGTGTTTTTAAGGAATTAAAAAGGTGTATCAAACTTGAAAGCCAAAGTGCTTATTCATTAACTCTAAAAGCCACAGTAGTGTGTTGATGAAAAATTTTTTTTCTTGACAATATTAAATAAAGTCTAGGTCATGTGAACATGAGTGCCAAACTATCTCAGTCACATACGGCATATAACAAAATACCCTAAAAGCCAAGGTTGTATAAAAATGCTGATCACGCTGCTTGTTATACTTGTCATTTAGATGAAAGAGCTGCTATGCTAGAACTGAAACAAAATAATCGCTATACTCCCTAGTAACAGTGGCAGTGTGGCTTAAGTGACAGAGACGCGTATTTTCTTTACTAGAGGCTCGAGGAGAAAGGCAAGTGGTGATACAACCAGAATCCATTGTTTTCTTTAAATTGCTTCAGCAACACAGTGATTCAAAGCTCTCCTTTGAGTTCTTTGGTGTGAGTATACAGATAATGAAAGTTAAGAGGGAAGTGAAACAATAAATTTTGGTGGCAACACTTCTCTTTTCTGTTCATTATTTTTTAAAGCTTTCTACCAAACATCTTTTCAATTTCCCCAAACAAAATATGCATTTTTCTTTCGATTTGTGAAGCCCTCCTCTAAAGGGATATCCATAGATGTTATGTAAGTGAGGATAATAAATAATGTCTTGTCGAAGGGGGTATTTTATCTAAATTTCCCATTCTTCTAACCAGTTTTTTCATTGCTTTGACCAAAGGACCTGACAGGAACAGTTTTAGAGGATGAAGAGTTTATTTGGGGTTCACAATTTCAGAGGTGTCAGTCCAAAGATGGCTGACTCCATTGCCTCTGGGCCCAATGTGAGGCAGAACACCGTGGCAGTAGGGTGTGGAGGAGGAAGGCATCTCAGGACATAGCAACAAGGAAGCAAAGAGAGCTTGGCTCACCAGTGACAAAATATAAACCCCAAAGGCATATAGCCCTCAGTTACCTATCTCCTCCAGCCACACCATACTTGCCTACAGTTGCCACCCCATTAATCCTTATCAGTGGGTTAAAGCATGATTATGTTATGCCTCTCATAACTTAATAATTTTCCCTCCGAATGTTCTTGTATTATCTCACACATGAGTTTTTGTGGGACACTGTTTATCCAAACAATAGCACCATGAAAGGATCTTAACTGCCTTGCAACTTCATCACTGATATTTTCATCAGTCTACAACAAGCCAAGGCGTCCTAGGACCTCTGGTCACTTGGGCTGGAGGTAGCTTGGAATCTTGCTGCTGCCTCTTGATAGGTAACCATGATTGGCAGTTACTTCACGTTTTCCAGACTTTTCCCCCCACCTGTTAATATGTCAGCATATTAAGGAGTTGTAAAGATGAGATGATTTATGTATGACTCTTAGAACCCTCCAGTGGATAGTGATCTTGTCATCAGAAGGAATGGCCCCTTTAATCTTACATAATAGTGTTTTCCTGAAGTGTGCCCAAACCCAAATCATTATTCTCTAATCGAGAATGACCATCTTTATGGTGTAATGTTTCCTGATAGTATAGCCTCTTCATCCTCTGAATCTGAATTTTTTTGTTTAATTTATTAATGTAAATCAAATAAACTTACACATGGCAGTACTCTCTCCTATAACCTGCATTTTTATAACATAGACCTATGAAAGAGCATTGGGTTCAGCCACCTTGTTATCTGTTCCTTTCCTGTCTTTGCCTTCACTTTACACTGGCTCTCTTTCAATATCTATAGGCCTACCCACTTCCAGGACAGAAGAGAACAATGTACAACCCCTGTTTGCATACAGTCTCTTAAATTTATAGGACAGGCTTTGTCTGTAGCCCTAGAACTAAAGAATATTTCCAGTTTCCCACTCATACCAAATGATGATGACATTTACAGATAGCTGTCAGACTGTCATCAAGATCCTAAGTAGAGATGGAAAGCAGTCATACTCTTTCACATATTCTTCCTGAAACCTTTTCTTCTTTTGACATCTCTTCTGACATCTCAAAAATGTATCTTCATGAAACGATATCCCTCATATCCTTCTGTGTTTCTAAGACCCCTGTTTCTGAGTTTTTTTTTTTTTGCTCCCAGGGTTGCCTTTTCTCTTTCTCTTTAACCCTCTTCTTATCTTCAGATGTTGAGGTTTAATGATTTTTCCCAAAGAAGCCTTCATAAAAAGTATGAAAAACTCTTTTGAGACTTGTGGATTTTAGAAGTTTGTTAATTCAAACAAATATCTGCTATGTAGAATTCCTGAGATTTCTTGGCAGTCCCCTATAACGTTCTTGCCCACTGGAACTATCAGCATGGTCCAGTAGTTTGGAACTTTACTTCTGAAGGATTGATATAAATTGTGGCAGTTCATATATAACTCTCAAAAGGAGAGAAGGAATTATGGTGCTGGCAACTGCAGTAGCAGTGCTAATCACAGCTACACTTAATGAATGTGCTCTATGTGCTCTTTGTGCCAGAGCTCTCCTAAGCACTGATGTCTATCTGCCTTTTATATCAACCTATTCAATAAAGAGCATATTTGAAAAATGGAAATTGTCAGAAATTAGTTAAAACAACTTGTAAGATAGCATAGATGGGTGGATAAAATGGCCAAAAGAAGTGGTTTTGATACTAGGTTTGAGACTCCTAGATAAAAGTTGATTTTGCTTTAGATTTCTTAAGGTACTTTATCTCTTTATTGTCCAAATAGGGATACCTAACTCATATATTTATTGTGACAATAATCATGTTTTATTAATTGCAAAGTTTAAGCTGTTGGTGTTTTTTGTTAGGTATTTCAGGTTAGGGTTCTTAAAATACCAAAGAAAGAATGAAAAAAACCAGATTCCTTTTCTATTTTTTATCCCTTTTATTAGTAATTAGACTTTGTTGTGTGCCTCTTAAGTGATCTGTGAATGTAAAACTGTTTTATTTCAGTTAATGTGATAGAAGATGATTTTAACTTCCTTGATATAACATATACATTTTAAACAACAAAATTGTAGTTCCTTGGATTTTTTGCTTTTGATTATGTTCTTACAGTAGGAAATGCCATTGATTGGGACTACTGTGCACTATAAAGCTTCTGACAGTTAATATCAAGTTCTATGTGTTTTTTTTATCCTGCTTTGGCATTAGAGGATTGTGATGTTTAATTATGTTCTTTTTTATTAGACTCTAGTAATTTCATCAGGCTTAATCGATGGTCTTTTTTCTTAAATATTTTTGATCAAATCACCCAAAAAATAATTATTATGATCAATAATACTTTAAATGTGACATTTTTATTAATTAGCAAAATTACTTCTCAAAGAAGTAATAAAAGTGTGTTTTTATTATAAGATGTATTTTTATTGTAACACTCTTCCAGAAATGATTGTAGAATTTTGTTTATCCTGTCTTGAACAGTATCATTACTATCTCATAAGCAGAATACTTACCACGCTACCAGAGATGTCACCGTTGTTATTTGTGAAATTATTTAAATATTATAAATAATTTTTCTTTGTTTTTCATGCCATTTTCAAGAATTTGAGGGGCTGGGGATGTGGCTCAAGCGGTAGCACGCTCACCTGGCATGTGTTCGGCCCGGGTTCGATCCTTAGCACCACATACAAACAAAGATGTTGTGTCCGCCGAAAAACTAAAAAATAAATATTAAAAAAAAAAAAGAATTTGAGTTTTTTTGCTTTTTAAAAATGTGTCTTTTTCTATTTTATTCCGAGTTCTTATTTCCATTTTTTAAACAATAATTCATCTGTTGCTAGTTTTGATATTCTAAATCTTAACTGTTTTGTTTTATTTGAGACTTTCTTTCATACTATTGTGATGGACATTTTTGTTTTGTAAAGTTAAAATCTTACTTAATTATCTTCATTAGTTATTTGTGGTGTTCAAAATTTTAATTTTTTTTACTTTTCAGTTTTCTAGGACTCTTTTTATTTGCTTGATTATGAACCTGAATTATACCACTCTTATAATCTCTAATCAATACTCGCTTTTTATTGATTTTTCCAATCACCTATGACCATTTTTAAACAGTATTTTTTGTTTTCTTTCTTTAAAAAATTTTCTGATTAAAAATAAATCCCCTGTCAAACTTATTCAGTTGTACAATAAAGCTCAATATAGGATGGTAGTGCTTGGCATCTTCCTGAACTGCCTAGTAATTGTTACTCATAATATAGTGTATAAGCAAGAGGAGCCATCAGCATTTACTTTGAGTTCTCCTGTGGTGATGAATAAACATCTTGAAATGCTGATTTAGTCAATCTTTTTAAAAATGCTATAGTGCACTTTGGTGTATGACTGACTCTTGCTTAGTTAAATGTTTTGCAGCATTATAACATAGTTGGATTCAGCTCATTTTTTAAAGCAGTTGTCAGAAAAATATGGGCCAGCATGGTAGAATGTATTAGCTCAATACATTGTCTCCATTTTATTATGAAGCTGCTGAGGAAGCTGTGATATACAGCACTGTCATTACAGATCTATTGTTAGGACGGTTCCACAGTCTTCTTTGCACTGCCATTAATTTATAGCAGTAAACAATATGTAGCCTTCCAACTGCAGCAAAGCAGAATCTTTTAATGAGGTGGATGTTATTACCACAATAAATCAGTGCTTTCGCGTAATGTATAATTCAATGTGTGTATTCCCACTGTAACTTCTCTGAGTAAGCTGATAGTGTATCATTGTCATTGCACAGCACCACTGGTCTTTTTTTTTTTTTTAACCTTCTTTTATTTGGGGACTTCTTTTTTATATGCTTGCAAATAAATGTGGTATGTCTTGATAGCCGTCCTATACCAGGATTCAGAAACCAACTGTAACAATAACAGCCAGAATCAATACTGTGGGTTCTGCCTACATGGATCTCTGCATGATGCCATTTTTTTCAGATGCTAGTGAAATCAATCCTAATTGGTTTTAACATTATATTCAAGAAACGTGATTCTATAACTATTGATTTGGGGGAGGGGATATTCATTTGGAGAGTAATAAAAATAGGAGCAGATAAAATGAATGCTTAATATGCTGCAGAACCATACAAAAGGAGCATTGATTCTGTTTTTAATTCATATAATTTGTCTTCTAGTGATTTTATTTCTTTCTTTCCTTTTGCATGGCTCAGTCTTTAGGGACAACAACTACAATACATTTAAAGGCTTTCCACATTGGTCCTATAACAAAGAAAGAATTCTTGGAGTCAATTCCATTCTTAGCTGGCATACATTTAGCAAGTCATATATAATTCTTTTGTACAGAAATCAGTGCTTTAAAATATGTGTCATTTTAAAGTTAGTATACTATAACACTGACTTAAAATGCTAATCAACTAAAGACTTTAAAAAATCTACTTGTAAAGTAAAATAATGACTTAAAATAATGTTGATTAGAACCAGAGCAAAGAAAATAGTACCAACAATAAATAGTAGTTCTGGAAAAAAAAAAAACAAAAAAAACACTTAACAGCTACTTTAAGATAGCCAAAAGATGAATTTAAAATGTTACTTAAAATCACATAACATGAAAAGCAGTTCAAAAACTGATCTGCATATTGCTTTATTTTCAGTAGAACATTTCTGAATTTATTCATTTTAGAACATTATATTTTATTTAGTTTAGCATTTCCCTTTAATCCTATATATAAGTAATCAGATTTTTTTCTTTCTCTTAAAAATGAGGAGTGATTAACTCCTAGGATTTCACAAGATTTAAAGCAAAAGACATTTCTGTATCTTCTAAAAGAAGTCATCTGACATATCTTTTTTTTCAGTGAATTGGTTTTAATATTTTGAATAGGAAGATAGAGATCCTCTAACAATCAGAATGTTTTAAGAGAATGTTGTTATTTAAAGTAGTTGCTCTTAACATTCTTGGAGCCCTACTTAGTTCATTCTTATTAATTTTTGTTTTAGTCTTTAATTTCTGATTTTACTCATACTAGTAGAAATTTCTGGTCACATCTTTTTCTTTCATGTGTGCGTCCGTGCGTGTGTGTGTGTGTGTGTGTGTTAGTTACTGGGGATTGAACGAAGGAGTGCTTTACCATTTAGCTACTCTTCAAACTTCTTTTCTGTTCTTTAATTTTTTAAAATTGTAGAGGGAAACAATACCTTGATTGATTGATTTTTATGTGGTGTTGAGGATCGAACCCAGTGCCTCACATGTGCAAGGCAGGGGCTCAACCATTGAGTTACAACCCATCCCTTGTTCTTTAATTTTTTGAAAGTTTGAGGTAAGATCTGGCTAAACTGCCCAGACTGGCCTTGAACTTGGGATTCTCCTGCCTCAGCCTCCCAGGTAAATGGGAGTGCCATGACACCCATCTTTTTAATTTTTAAAAAAATTATGGATGGGGCTGGGGATGTGGCTCAAGCGGTAGCACGCTCGCCTGGCATGCGTGCGGCCCGGGTTCCATCCTCAGCACCACATACAAACAAAGATGTTGTGTCCGCCAATAACTAAAAAATAAATATCAAAAAAATTCTCTCTCTCTCTCTCCTCTCTCACTCTGTCTTTAAAAAAAAATTATGGATGGATACAATACCTTTATTTTATTTTTTTATTTTTATGTGGTGCTGATGATGAAACCCAGTGCCTGACACGTGCCAGGAAAGCATTCTGTCTTTGGGCTATAGCCCAGGTCCTCTAGTTGCATCTTAATCCTTTTATAATCTCTTCTTTTGTACTAATTACCCCTTCCCCAATTTTGTTGCATCCTCTTCCCAAAGCCCATTACAGTGCAATCCTCCAGCTTCAAGACTGAGTCTGTGGTTGTTGCTTCAAATTAACTTAATAGAATTTTATAGGTAATTTCTGAAGTATTGTATAGCTAATGTTCACTTCATGTAGTTGTCTTTATGAGATGCTTATTTTAGACTGATTAAGAGCCTATGTGCAGCAAAAACTTGACTTATGGAGAAATAACAGGTTTATCCATCCACTTACTTATATGTATATTTTTAACCTGTTTTAAAAAATAAATTTGTTTTTTCATCCACCCTAATTGAAATACTTTGCTTTCGTTTAAGTAGTCTATATTTTTAAAACTTATTTTCACACTTACTAATAGGATAACATTAGAAGAAAGGAAGAGACAAAGGATAATTTCATTTATGTGTCTTGTTTTCTCTCCATTGGCAGCCAATAGGAGCTTTGAATCCAAAAAGAGCAGCATTCTTTGCAGAACGTTTTGAATCATGGGAAGATGATCAAGTTCCAAAGTTTCATTATGGTACTCATTACTCAACTGCAAGTTTCGTTCTTGCATGGCTGCTAAGAATAGTAAGTTCTATGTAAATAATAAACCATGACTAAGTATATTGAAGGTTGTAGAGACTATGCAATGATTAGAAATTATCAGCACCTTTTATGAATGCTAAAAATCTTTTGAATGATTGAGGTTCTAGTTTTAAGTAGCTCTGTATCTTATGTAATATGTATTTTTGTAACGTTACTGTAGAATTGCCTTAAACCTATTTCACTTAGAATTCTTTGAATTTTTTCTTCAATTTGTCTCTTCAAATTGTTGCTTTCTTATCAGATTAACAAGTTCTTTTTTCAAAATAGTCTGGTAAAATAAGAACTAAATAGGAGTTCATTAATACAGGCATATAATCTTACATTTGGGTGCTTCAGTTGCCCCCCGTAGAATAAGGTATGTTTGTAGGTAATCAACACTATTGCATGTATTGATAATATATTGGTCAAACAAGAAATATTTCTCTAAAATTTAAAGGTGATTCATCTACTGAAAAGTAATTTCTTTGGGAAAGCATTAGCAGCACATCATTAATTAAAGCTTGTTACAAGGGTACAGGCAGACATAAATCCTAGAAGTAATTTATAGTGCTTAGCTAATTTCAAGCAATTAGCCACTAATATGTGTTTAAGTGTTTTTTAACTAAGAGGAAGCTTTTAAATGTTTCAAACATTTTTCTTTTCTTAATCATAAATTAAATATTGGTAACAATAGGAAAATTGCATATTGGACTATTCCCTTGTACTATGAAGAAAATGCATTTAATATATCTGAATGTTATTAGTAAATTGGTCTTGGTAAGGAAGAAAATCTGAAGAAAGTGTTTCAATTTTTGGAAATATTTAGAAATATTTCTTCTGAAACTAAAACAATTTAAGAATGCTAATATAATAATTTAGTTGTAATTCCCATTATATGTATACCTGTATATATTTCTAGCTAATACCTATTAGTAATTAAAATATTTAGTTGCAAAGATTTATAAAAAAACATATTTTTATGCTTGAGGGAACATATGGATTCTTTCAATTGCTTATTTTTATTTTTTATTTTTTTTAGGAACCTTTTACAACTTATTTCCTAAATTTGCAAGGAGGAAAATTTGACCATGCAGATAGAACTTTTTCATCAGTTTCCAGAGCATGGCGAAATAGTCAGCGTGATACATCTGATATTAAGGTACAAAAAATGTTTCATTGTACAGTGTTTACTGCCTATGTGTTCCTTGTTCAATGAATGTTAAAATTTCTCTCCTTCAATAATGCCCCATTTACTGAGGATAACCTCAGAGGTTGAGGCATTAATTAATGGCCGAAAGCCACTTAAAAGAAATTTCTCTCAATTTTTTTCTGTGTCTGTTTTCACCTGCCTGTCTGTATATTCTGAATATTTGTCTACTGCCTGTAGTTGGAGAATGTTTTTTTTTTCTCTCTCTCTTCCTTGAAATCATTTTTTTTTAAGGAAAAATAAAGAAAGTGTAATCAATGTGATAGATGGCTTGTAAGGCATTACGCTCAACAGAACTTCAAGCTCAATAAATCAATTACTATTGTCTGAAAAATACTGTGAGAAAAATCTTAGGCATATCCCATGTCTCCATTGTTTTTGATGAACACATATTAGTTGTATATATTAATGAGGTTTGGTGTGGTATTTCCTACATGTATACAGTGTTCTCTGATGACATGCATCCTCCCTTTACCACATCCTCCCATGCCTTTCTCAGTCTCTAATAATCACAATTCTACTTTCAGGTTGACTTTTTTTAGCTTACACATATGAGAGAAAATGTGCAGTACTTGCCTTTTGGTGTCTGGCTTAATTTCACTTCACTTGTCCTCCACTTTTACCCATTTTGCTGCAAGTGACAGAATTTTATTTTCATGACTGAATAATACTTGATTGTGTGTATATACCACATTTTCTGTATTCATTCATCTGTTATTTGGCACCTAGGCTGATTCCATATCTTAGCAATTCTAAGTAGCGCCACAATAAACACAGGCATGCAGGTTTCTCCTTGGTATGCTAATTTCATTTCCTGTGGATAAATACCCAGGAATGAGATAGCTGAATAATATCGTAGATCTATTTTTAGTTTTCTGAGGAACCTCCATACTATTTTTCACAGTAGCAGAAATAGTTTACATTCCTACCAGTAGTGTTTAAGAGTTCGTTTTCTACACATCCTCACCAGCATTTGTTATTATTATTTTTAACATAAGCTTTCTTACTGGGATGAAATGGTATCTTATTGTATTTTTATTTGCATTTCCCTGATAGCTAATGATAATGATAATTTTTTCATGCATTTATTGTATTTGTATTTATCTTTTGAGAAGTGTTTGTTCAGGTCATTTGCCCAGTTTTGAATTGGATTACTTAGGGTTTTATTTATTTATTTATTTATTTTGAGTTCTTTATGAACCCTCTGTCATGAAAAGATGCAGGCTGTCTCCATTCTGTGACTGTTTCCTTGCCATACAGCAGCTTTTTAGTTTGACATGATCATATCTGTCAGTTCTTGCTTTTGTTACCTGTTTTTTTAGGGCCCTACCAAGAAAATAATTTCCTGTACCAGTGTCTTGAAGTATTTCCCCTGTGTTGTCCTCTAGTAGTTCCAACCTTCCATTTAGGGATTTGGTCCTTTTGAGTTGATTTTATATGGATGAGAGCCATATTTCTATCCTCTAAATCATCATCTTTACCTGCTGCTTATTCTAAGCTTGTACCAGTCTCTGCTTGGTCAAGGACAATACTATTACTAAAGGAAAACCAGAGTTCTATTCAGGGGTAGAGGGTAGCTCAGTGTTTGAGCACTTTCCTGGCATATGTGGGACCCTGGTTTTGATCCTGTATCAAAAAAATAAAATTAAAAGAAAGAAAAAAAAAGAGTTCTTCTAACTGTATGATATGTGCCTACTACTACAGAACATCAACATTTTGCTCAGTAGCTAATGTAATCCTCATTAGACTTTTGATTCTACTTTCAGAAGTAGTTATGTATTTTCTTGGCATAGTCTCTTTAGCAGAGAACTGTGTTAGGTCTCACTAAGTATAATGAAACAAGCCTATGGTTTTTTGAAGTTCTTTATAGTCACACAGAAGAATGTGACTTATACTTAAATAAGTTTACCATGTGGGAGAAAACAGTAAGTACCACAAGAAAAACATTGGAGTTCAAAAGTAGCAAAGTTACATTACTGATGTTGTACATTACTATAGAGTACTTTTTAAATGTTCAGTACAATGATAATTATATTTCACTTTTAAGTATTTAATTTTTAAAATATATTTATATCATTTTACTTATTGTGGAATACAACATTACGCATACCAAAAATACTCTATTGCAGAAGGTGCCATTTTATACAAAAATAATCTTTATGTTGGGTATCTATCAATACATTACAAATAATGTTTTCTAATATATTCCTGAAGTTGTATATCATACTTTTTAAGAATCATTAATAGATAATCTTGAAATGGATAATTAAATAAAATTCAATATGAATAGTTAAGAGATTTAATAATTGTTTAATTCTCCCTTTAATTTCAAAATTCTTTTATTTCTTATTTAACTCATGAGAAATAATAAAAGATATAGATACATGAAAACATTGATAAGTCTTTTTGTCATCAAAATGAAGGCTTGTGAATTTCTTCTATCTAAATTCCTTCATTTGTTAAGTATTTCATGACCAAATTATAACCTCGCACTTCACTTTGGTCCTAAGTAAACAAAAATTAAGTCATGAATTTGAGAATTATTTTTTCCTGCTTTATAGAAGAAAAAGTAGATATCATTAGCTTCCTACCTCTCAGTACTAGATATTCCTGCTCAGTGTTTTTTATGGGTAGTTGGTATACATGATAGACCCTTATAGTTTTACTGTCTCTTTTTCCTATTTAATCTCAGCCTTTTTCTCTCCATATTCTTTAATCAGCATGTGTTTGGTTTTGTTTTCTTGAATGCCTTCCTTCAAATACCCCATGTGTAAAAGAGTAAAAAGAGACCTAAACTTACAAAACAACTAAAATAAATCTTTTAAAACATTACATGATCTTCTTCACCTTTCTCCTTCCTTATTTTTCTCATCATTCTTATTTCTTAAAAAAAAATCATAAGAACTCAAACCCATGTCTCTTTCCTTTGAATGCCTCAGTAGGATTTAATTATTCAGTCTCCATTACTAGAAAAATATTTGAACTTCAGTCCTTGTGAATGTACTATTGTGATTTCTAGTTTTCTGGCAGTACTATTTAGAGAATTGATATGAAGAAGTACAAAGTTAAGGGAAAAGTGGCTTTGTTTGATTTATTTTATTTTATTTTTTTGTTGAGTTAGGGTCAGTGTTGTGTGGGCTGACCTCACTCCTGGGCTCAAATGAGCCACCTGCCTCAGCTTCCTAATTATCTGGAACAACAGGTGTTCACCTCTGTACATAACTTAAGGGAAAAGTTATTTAAAAATAAAAGTATTTAAAATTCGGAAGTATCAAGGTGATTGGAAACTGGTTAGAAATATAGCTGTATCCTTAAGTGTCATTTCATGTTCAGAAGCACAGAAATTTTCTTTGGTACTAATTTTGCTGAAACCTTCATATTCTTCTAACCAATATGTATATTCTTTTTACCACCCTGTACTCCATTATCCATAAAGTGGTGGTGGGTATGGCATTGATAAGTTACTATCATTTCCCATATCAATAACCAGTTAATGTAGGCCTCATAACTCAGTAGGTTTTAAACTTTGAAAATTGTGTAATTCATGGTTATACAGGACATTTAAAGAGCTTCCTGATAGTTAATCTTTCAAAAATCTGAGGGATTTAATCAGGTCTCATTTTTTTCTCTGTTTCTTTATAAAGTATTATAGTTTAGTTCTATAGAAAGCATATTTAAAATCATTATAATAACATAATTAATAAGAACAAATTAGTATAATAAGGTAACATTTCATTCATATATAACATTGTATTTCTGATTGAATCATTAATTATAGTGTTTATTCATATTGTCTTATTGGAGTTTCTAGAAATAGAGAAATGAGAGTAGAGAAGGGATGATAAAATATGAGGATGGAGTAATGGAAACCATTTTTGAGTGGATTCTAAAGTAATCCTTGGTTTTTTAATATACAGTCTCTAAAATGTTTTTGTAACATTTTACAAAAAAATGAAATTCTGTGAGGTAGACAGAAATTTTAATTTTTTTCAGACAGAAAAAGTAAGACCATAACTTTGTAGTACTTCAATCTTTTTTGCAGAGGGGGAATTTGAATATCTTAGAATCCCTATTTTATTGAATTCTACCAACAATAATTTTACCAAAAAAAGTTATTCCTATAATATAATTTAAATATGAATTCTCTTTTTTTAAAGAAATATTTCTTATTAGATGATATCAAAGCAGTCTTTGAATTCTAACATGATTTACCATTTTTCAAGTTTGGGGGATCATTTGTAATCTGTGCCAGATTGGTGATCCCATTTTGGGTCTAACTTCTGAATGATGTGTTTTCTTCTGCCTAAAGAAACAACTCAAATCAATTCACTAACTAGGCTTATTACTATCCAATAAAAATTAATAGGTACAAATGTAAGCCACATACGTTATCTTAAATCTTGTCACATCTTAAAAAGACAACATAAATCATGAAATGAATTTTAATAATATTTTAAACTTAGTATGTCAAAATATTATTTTAATATGTAGTCAGTATAAAATTGTTTATTGATATTTTACATTTCCAGATCACAACTATTCACACCAGCCTTATTTCAGGTGTTCTGTAGCCATGTGTGGCTAGTGACTATTGTATTAGGCAGTACAGAGTTACAGCATTGTTTTGGAATCACAGGAAGGGATGGCTTTTCTGCTTATGGAAAGAATGCCTCATCCTCTTTGAACAAGAGTGTTTCTGATGTGTACTTTATCTAATATGAACTGGCAAGTAGAAGCAATAATATGTAGTCTTGAGGACTGAAATAGAAAGTGTTGAAATTGGTTTGGAGAATCACCACTGTGACATTTTAAGATCCCCAGTAGAAAGTTGTGAAAATCGCCCAGGGGTAGGTAGAGTGCTTGCCTGGCACGTGCAAGACCCTGGGTTTGATTCCCAGCATTGCACAATAATAATGACAATTTATTATTATTATTATTATTATTATAAATGACATGAAATAAAATTCTCAATTGATTCTGTGTTTCAGATCTTAAAAATTCATTTAAATTTAGAAACTAAGGTTCAGCATAGATTATTATCTTTAGCCTTAACCTTGAATTATTATCACCAGATTTTGTGGAACAAATCATAGACATATAAATTGTAAATGAATTTCTCTAGACATTTACATCTAAATATGAGATAAATAATAAAGCTTTTTCTAGGCTGTTCATTGTCATGGATTTCTTTTCCCATCTCTTGAGGAATCTGTTTTCAGATACCCTCAGTGTCCATAAACTCAGTCTAATAGTTAGGTCTTACTTGCTGCAGTATAAACTCCTTAACTTCTTTCCTGTAGAAATGATTAATAATCAGGCTTAGAGAGTGGAAGGAGTCATAAATGTCATCTTGGTTCATTACTTTGGAAAGGAGGTAGTAGTAAATGGATCTAAAATGGAGATTATTGGAGAACCATATTTTTCCAGTAGCTGAGATTTATAGAATAATGTATTACTAAAACATAACTGAAGCTAAAGTAAAATGAGAAGTAAAAGAGGAATCCTGAGATAGCATTTGCTTACCTAAATATTTCAAAATTTACTTATATTTTTTTAAAAATTTAGTTTGTCCAGAGTCCGGCCCTAGTTGTGCTAGCATACCAGATGTAATCCAACCTTTGTCTTCAGCATACTTTTTCACTAGGGGAGAATCTGGGAATAAACAAATCCCTGTGATTAATGCTGCTCTGTGGGCCCATTGCTATGGCATCTGAAATGAAGAGAAGAGAGAAAAAGAGAAAAGTCAAAACCAGTGATGAGGACCCTTATACTTTATTAAGGAGGTTGAACTTTATTCGGTTGGCAGAGGAAGAGAGACCTTGGTAGGGTTTGGAGTGAGGACAGATTTTGTGGTTTATAAGAGACAACTTTGATTGGTATTGATACATGCACTATACTGTGGACAAGCTGTTAAGGTAATTAGGTAAGAGGTGGTGGAGGTTTAAACTTGAAGCAGGCAACAGGGCTACAGAAATGTGGGGGAACCTTAGACGTATAGAAAGTAACTGTTGGGATTTGATGATTGATTTTTTAGATGAGAGAAGAAGAGATTAAATTTGGCTTGGGTAGAAATGTAGAGAGCACAGAAGAAAGAGTACATTTTGTTAGGGCCAGATATTTAACTCCCTGTCTTCAGGCAGAAAATTTCCTGTAGGTGAATTAAAATCCCCCCAAACATGACGAATTCTTAGTCTTTATTGTTTATTCACTATATGTACTATACAGTAGAGAACATTTTTTGAAAGGGTAAGATAAACATTGTTTTTCTCATATCTCTAGATGAGGAAGACAGGTATACATGAAATGGTTTTAAATATAAGTTAGATTGTGACAAGTACTATAATAAAATAAAAACATTTATCTTATTATAGTACTTGAAATTAATTTTAACTAGTAAAGGTGGGATCACAGTGACTTCATAGAGAGATATTTGAGCTGTATCTTAAAGGATGCAAAATCCTTTTTTTAATTTGGGACACTAAATTAAAATTAACTAAACTCCCACATTTCTGTCTCTAGCCCCTATATTTCTTCTGATGTCTGACTCTGTCCTCACTATTTCCTTTTGAATATGTAAACATATCATAACTTTAACATGATCTTCATTCCTTCCAACCTGCTCTACTCAGTCTTTCCCATGTTAGTAAATGGTTTCCTGTTTGAAATTATGAACTGGAATCCTTATTTTCAGACTTTATATAATCTACCCTTCTCCAAAATCCTACTACCTCTTGCATTCTTCTCTGTTGCCCTCTCTTCACTCACTTCTTAACCAAGCAGGGTCTCCTTGTATACTCCAGGCATTTGTTCTTACTCTAGGACCTTTGCTTTTACTTTTACTTTCACCTGAAAACATTCCTCCAGGTATCTTCTTGGATCCATTCTTTATTCTCTTCAGATCTTTACTCAAATGTCATCCTCTCAGTAAGGCCTTCTCCTCTTTCTTTCCTATATAAAATTACATTCCTCACCCCACATACTTTTACTTTCCAATTTCATTTTTCTTCATGTCACTTGCCATCTGACATACATTTACAGTTGTTGATTTATTTATTATGTTTTTATCAAAACTGAAACATGAGATCCATGAAATTTGGGAAGTGTTCTGCTCATTGGCTTATTCCTAGAGCTTAGAAAAATGCTTGAAATATCATAGGCATTAAAGTAAATACTTATTAAATTAAGATTTGATGAATTGAGAAAGAGTATTCTGAGCAAGGGAAATGACATGAACAAAGTCCAGAGAAAATACTTGGCACATCGAGGAATGCTTACTGATTTGCCAATCAGTCTATGTTCTTGAAGTGTAGTAAACACTGAAAAGGGGAGATACTGAAAGGCATTCAGGTCTGATTTAAAGACCTTTGGTAATAGCTTAAAGACATTTGGCTTAATTCTATAGGCCAGTTCAGCAAAAATTTTTGGTAAGCAGTTAAGTGATATTTTTGGCTGTAAAATCTTTGAGCTAAGCTCTGCCTTAGCTCCTCCACTCTACTGTTGTAGCCCAACAAGAGCTGAGAACAATATCTAGGCAAATGAAAGTGACTTAGTTCCAATGAAACTCTACTTGCCAAAACAAGTAACAGGTCATATTTGGCCTTATTCGCATATGTAAAATAAAATTAAATCCTAAAAGAGATTACTAAATAGTATTTTAAAGTAAACTACTGTGCAGCAATATTACATGAATTAATATAAGCTATGAAAATTAACCCTTAAAGTTTTAATTGTACATAAATGTTAAATAATAATAATACAGAGTCAAAGTGATCATAGAATAGTTTTATCTACCTTTTGTGGTTTGCCTTCCTCTGCTATAAGTCAATGAGGAACCATTAAATATTTTTGAGTGGGAGTATGATATCAAAATTTCTATTATCAAACAAAGAATTTTGGCAGAAATTTGAGAAACAGATACAGGAGGTAGACAAAAATGTTAGGAGGCTCTTTTAGTTAGCTTTTCACAGTTGTAACCAAAAGACCCGACAGGAACAATTTTAAGAGGAAAAGTTAATTTTAGAGTTCGCAGTTTCAGAGGTCCTAGTCCCTGTGTGGCCAACTTCATTGCTCAAGGCCTGAGGGCAATGGACAGAAAGGCATGGACAAGGAAGGCATCTCAGGAAGCAGAGAGAAAGCTTCTCTCACCAGGGACAAAATATATACCTCAGAAGCATGCCCTCAAGTCCCATCTACTCCAGCCACACCCCACCTGCCTGTAGTTAACACCCAGTTATTCACAATCAGGGGATTGATGCACTGATTTGGTTAAGGCTCTTATAACCCAGTCATTCCACCTTTAAACCTTATTGCATTGTCTCACACATGAGTTTTTATGGGACACCTCATATCTAAATGATAACAGAGGCTATTACAGTTGGTTTCAAGGGAAGATGGTAAGAGCCTCAACTAGTTAAGAAGCCAAGAGGTTGAATTCAAGAGACAATTAAAAATCATTCTTCAGGATGTGCCATTTGGTTGACTGTAGGGACAGAAAATCATGAAGATTTTCTAAGGATATGTGGAAGAGTCTGAAAAAGATAGGTTGACAGTTGGAGAAGTAAGAGAGATAATTTGCTTAATATGGAATGGGGCTATTCATAACATCTTCCTGGAGATTGGGAGGTCTGTCCACATTGGACCTAGTAGCTTCAAGTCATATACTAAGAGTTGTTAATAATTCACTTTTCTACATTGATACAATTAGTACAGAATGAGTTCTTACTGTTAACTTTACACAACAGCCTATGTGGACATCCTATGTGTGGTTGTTTTGTATAATCCATTTAAATTCCTATTTTGGGGCTGGGGTTGTGGCTTAACGGAGAGCCCTCGCCTAGCACATGCAGGATGCTGGGTTTGATCCTCAGCACTGCATAAAAATAAAATAAAGGTATTGTGTCCAACTACAACTAAAATAAAATATTTAAAAATTCCTATTTTTGTAATTAATTGTGTACTGTTAATGGTGAATGTAAAATTCATATTGTTATCAGATTAGCAGGGCAGTTAAATATATTCCATAGTTATCACTAAGTAAATATAATACAATTAAATCCTAAGAGATTACTAAATAATATTTTAAAATATACTATTGTGCTGTACTATTATGTGAATTAATTTTAGCTATAAAAGTTAACCCTTAAAGGTTTTAATTGTACATATATGTTAAATAATAATACAGAGTCGAAGTGGTCATCAAATAGTTTTATTTGTGTCTTGTGAGATTTGTAAAACATGAGACCTTTGACTTGCCCTCTACTACCTTTGAAATCCCAGGGGTCTGCAATCTGAAGATAAATTAGGTTCCATTTTCCCCCTAGCAGCACATCTTTTACATGGTAATACATTCCATGGATGCTGATAGCATCAGTGTTAGGCCCATTTATAAGGAAGTGTTTAGCTACAGTTAATAGAACTTCTTAATGAATTTTTAAAAGCCTTAAACTTTGATGGTATGATAATTTTATTTTCCTATTAAGAAATACTTTTATCATTAATACATCCTAATATCAGACATGGTTTTAATTTAAAATTTTTTAAATGCTAAAAGAAAATAAAATCTTACCCTTGTTCAGACATTATTTGCACAGTGCTGGGTTATACAATCCTTCTATTCTCAATTCTTTCTTTTTACCTCCTCTTCTGCTTCCCTCTGTTTCCTTGTATTTCTTTTTTCTTTTTCTTTTTTTTTGACATACTCTTTCCGTCAGACTCTCTCTCACACTCACAATGAATGAGTGAGCTGAGTCACTCCCACTTTTACTGCAACTGTGTCTGTCCTTTGCTTCATACATAACTTCAACAGAACTTGCATATGTGATGATACTCATAGTTTCCTGAATGATTATAATGTAGACCCAAGTAAGTTATGAATTTTTTTCTTGGCTGGTGATCTTATGATAATTTTTGCTCTATTAAAAAATGGGCCTAACACTGATGCTATCAGCATCCGTGGAACGTATTACTATGTAAAAACACAATGTATTACCATGTAAAAGATGTGCTTGGCATCCATTCATTGTGTTCATAGATATTGATGTAGCCTGTTACCCCACTCATATTCATGTGTGTACACACACACACACACACACAGATTTTTAAACAACTTGTTCCAGAAAAAAATTAAGGTGGGAATTTTATATGTGCCTTCTCTTGTGGGCATTTCAGCTAACCTTTTCTTTGCATTATCTCTTCCCAAATTACCCTTTCCTTGAAGATTAGGGCCTAGAACAACAAAAGGCCCAAAGAAAATCTCCAGTGCAAACATGGAAATGAAAAAATGTTTTGAAAGCAGGGGAGAACTATTTAGAGTATCATAAAATGAGACATGCTAAGTCCTATTGTCTTCTAATAAAAACTAGTGAATTTGTATAAAATCTGATGATGATTAGTAGGAATTATTGTCTTAAATATTTTTGTGGGCATTTTTATTTTTATAAGTAAATTTTATTAACTATTATTAGAATTATGTTAAAGCTTTTATAACTGTGTATAATTCAGTGAATGACCTTTTTGCTTTAAGAATTTGGCCGGTTGACCCTATAATTGGTACTTCTTATCAGGGGTCATATTAATGATAATTATAACAATATCTTGTATGTATGTTGAACACTCTGTTCTATCTCACATTAGCCTCCCAACATTCCTATGTTGGGAGGCTAATGTGAAAAGATAATTGAGGTGAGTAGGGAGTCACAAAAATTAAATTAATTTAAGAACATATGACAGTAAATTGAGTAGTCTAGACTCAAACCCAATTATTATTTTTACTATATGAGATTGGAACAGATTATCTATTATCTTTTGATTTGTAATCCATGATTTTTCTTTATATTATTTTCTTTATGATTTCTAAAGTCATACAATATTTACTGGGCCTGTCTAGAAGGATTATAGATTTTTTATTCTCCAATTTTAAAAAGTGTTGTTTTTCTTAGCACCTTACCTACTACAGAAAGAGACCCCTCCCCTCTTACCTACTAAATAAGGAAAAACTAAGTATGAACATCAATTTGAAAACTTTTAGATATGTAGTTCATATATAGTGACTATTATCAGTACAATTCAGTGTACTTGACCTCTAGTCAATTTTTTTAAAATTTTTTTATTTGTGGATTAACAAAGTAAGAACTTACAAGTTAAAATATATCAGGACATGTATATTATCTTTTATAACGTACTGTTCATCTACTCTTTTTTGTTCATTAAGAAAGCTTATTTGTAATTTTTTTGACAAAGTATCTTTATTTATTTTTATGTGGTGCTGAGGATCGAACTCTGGTGCCTCCTCATTTGTGTGAGGCAGGCACTCTACCACTGAGCCGTAGCCCCAGCCCCAGCCCCAGCCCTATTATTTATAAATTTTACCTTCATAAAAATGTGTCATTTTTCCCCAGTGGTGAATTATTGTATTACTTTTATATATAAAATTTTCCTTTCACATCTTTTTACCGTCATTGTTTCCAGAGAAGTATACTTGCTATCATACGTATGTTAGTTACCTTGCTATTATATTTGAATTATCAGGATTTTATATTATATAGAGAGGAAAATATTACAATTTTGCTCTGAAATAACACCTATTTCTATTTGGTTTCAATTATCTTATTTCTTTAGGTTAATAGATTAGTATTTGGCATGTTTGCCCAAATACATTGAAGTGATGATTTTAGTTCAGTGGATAGGATTGGTAACTAGTAACAGGAGAATCACAGGGCCTGGCTGCAAAGTCCTGTCATATCAGTGGGGATCATACCTTAATGAAGAAAACTAAAGCATATGTGTGGTCACAACCAATCCTTGTCACTATGCTGTGAAAGCCTTGAGAATTTGTGATCAAAGCAATGGGCTTATCCTGAGCAGTGGAATACCCTCTGGTTGAACCCCTCAGATCTTTATTTTAGGAGACGATACACTATATTTTTGACCATGTCACCTGCCTCTAAGACCCAGCTGCCTAATTAACCAATAGAGATTAAAATTATTGTCAGCAAGACAGAAGAAAATGTGAATTGTGAATATATCTGTCTTCTGTCAATGTTGTTTACTTATCATTTTCCACTGATGTTTTAAAAAATTGCTGAACATGTGTTTTTTATCCAGAGCTGAAAGTTCTGTTGTGATGAATATAAAACATACTTCACTTTGTAAATGTGCATTAAAAGTATTAGAGAGACATGATCTTTGACTGCGTTACTAAATTTCATCTGTCAAAGAAGATAATTTTGAACTGGAATGTTTGGTATTACATCAAGGAATGGTTCTTAGATGCTTTTAGGAATAAATTGAATTCTGCTGAAGAACGAATGTCACTGTCATCTATGGTAAAACTTGGGAAGTGTACATACATATTTCTTTTGTTAACATATTGTTGTTTCTGAATTGAGTTCAGCATGTTTATTGAATATTCAAAGGAGATTCAATTCCCATCAGCAGATTTGTTTATGCAGTATTTTCTTATAATGAGATTGCAGTATGTTTTAGTATATATACTCCCTTCTTTACTAATTTAATTATACTTATTTGATGATGTCCTTTATACTACATGTAGAATCTTCATAATATTATGAAAAATTGTTAATTTGGGGGGAATGTTTATACTATTTTAAATTCATGTTTGTTTTTAAAGTTCTATATGAAAACATTTTTTTTTCCTTATAGAATAAAAGGCTACGGCTTTGCAGGCAATCCTTTAAGGCTGCCCACACCTTGACCCTACGTACTCCTCCAACTTTATCTTTCGTGCATGCCTAGTTTCCTCTCTAAAACAATTGAATTGTTCTTCACTGATCATTAGAAACAAAATATATGCACACTTCAGTCTCTCTCTTTTAAGGATTTCCCTTGTCAGGAATATTCTTGTTTTTCTTGTTTATTTATCAATGAGCTTGAATCTTATTTTTCCATCATACTTATTCAGTGTATTTTTACTCAGTGCCCAGTGTGTGTCATTCACCATGGCTGGACTTTAGAGTTTAATGTTGATCAAAGTACATCAAGTCCTCAGACTCATGGAGCCTTCAATTTAGAGTGAGATACAAACAAGACAATTACAGATTGAGGAGTTCTGTAGTAGGGAAATATGTATAGTGTTTCTTTCCCTGAGCGTTCTCTGACCACCCCAATTTTTACACATTATGTTCTCTTTTAAACTCTCTTTAGAACTATTTGTTTCTACCACTTATTTTCTCTTGATAAGTATATCATTTTGCTGTTTTTTTATTAATCTAGATCTGTATTCTATAGAAGGAAAAACATCCTTCTGTATTACAAACTCTATCATAGTTTACTACAAAAAGGAAGAACTAAATAATTGATTACTGAAATAATGTGTTATATCACCTTTCATACATATATATGTATGACTTAAATAATCAATTAAAAAGAGCTTCTAATAAGTTTTATTCATTAACAAAAGATAACATTTATATTCTATTTGTATTTTCTGCCTATACTGAGGTCTTTCTACCATTTAGTTTTCTAAAAATACATTATCAGTTAATATATTGGTAACTTAATCACTACTGAAATAGACATAATTTCATTTCCACCAATTCAAGTGTACAAGAAACCCTTATTCATATTAGGGTTGTGGAAGATTCATCTATAGACATTAGATTGAAGGGCAAAGACCTTCATTAATCAAGACAGGAATGAGAATTTAGGTTATGTAAATTCTTGAAAATTGATCCTCACATCTTTAGTCTACCTTTTTTATGAGTCATATCACCATTGTCTAAGATACATGGTCTTTTGGAGGTGGGCAGCCCTCCCAGTCCAAGTTTAGATTGGAAAATTGGTGGTGCCGGGGGATTTGCTCCACTAAGTGCAACCTGCATGTTCTGTTAATTGGTTGCTGTAAAGGATACCTTTTTTTGGTATATTTTGATACATTTACTGTATGTCCTTGATTTTCAGTTGAAAAAAACTAAACTCCTGGTTTTAAAACTTGGGAAAAACTAGCTAAAATTTAGCTATTGTAATTGTTGTTTTAAATCTCAAGAGGATTATTTCACAGGAGCATGGTGGATACAACAGACAAAAGAAGGACCTCATTTTCTGATCAGGAGAGGGTGGAGGTGTTATTGAAATTGAAAGAATAAGTATTTAATTAGAACAAATGCTGCTTTTGATTTTGAATAAACATGGAAAGTCTATTCCTTATTTTTCATTGTAAAATAAGATCTGAGTAGTAACATTCCTCTTTAATAGCACAAGTATGATGGGGTGAAAATAAGTTATTTTTGCAAAATCCCTCAAAATTTGAAATTTATTGAATTTATTAGCAAATTAAGAGTAGAAAGTTATAAATTATCTTCTTCTCATTAGGGTAAATAATAATTATTGCATATTTTTAAAAATTCCTTTTTGTACTTTATTCATAAAATAATTACTATATATACATTATATGTAATGGGCTTATTTTCAGAATAGCCAATTATTTCCTTTGCATGAAAAAACTAAAGTTATTACATTCAGTTTTGTTTTTTTTGAAAAATCACTTGGAATATATGTTAACAACTCCTTTTACAATGTTAAATGCTCAGGCTGGGGTTGTAGATCAGCAGTAGAGCGCTTGCCCACCAGGTGTGAGGCACCACACATAAATAAATAAAATAAAGATCCATTGACAACTAAAATGCATATGAATATATATTATATATAAATGTTAAATGTTATATGTACTATACAAGTAGAAACCAAGCTTATTTGATGATTAAGTACAGAGACTTTAGAGTTAGAGAAGTCTTGACCCAGGTTCTAAAATTACAATATATTATGCAACCTTGTGTAAGTTTTTGAACCTTAGTTTTTTGAGCATTAGTTCATTTTTAGAGGGAGATGTACCTTGATTTGCAAAGTCATTGTGAGGATAAATGTGGAAGGGTTTGTTAAGAGTTCATTTTATCACCTGACTCATACCATGCAGTAAATGTTAGCTTTTACAAATTGGTGATGGCTTTTTGCTGCATAAAACAACATAAAGTATTTTTCCCTTTTGCCAATTAGACTTTGAGTCATTGTTTTTAAAGATGAGAATCGTAAAGGTTTTCTGTGAGCACTGTCTAATTTCATTTATGGTTAAGCTTTTAACAAGATTTTTCCTGTTTTAAAATCCAGTTTAAATGTTTTTCAAATCTAATCATCATGTGGATGTCAGACATTTGGAGGACAAGCTCATTTCTGCTCTGCTTAGTTGATTATTGTGATTGTAAACAAAAGATGTACAATTCAAAGCCGAGCAACATTTCACGTGGATGATGGAAGTGATAATAGCTTAATTCCTGCTGGATCTTTTTTCTCTGCTCTGGCAAGTTCATACTGACCTTGTCCAAAATCTGATGACCTCCCTATTTTACTCAACTATTTGGAAAGCCAGGCCTGCCATAGCTGGCCCTGAGGGGGTATCTGAAAGACCACTGAGCCACTGACCCATGTCAAGACTGGATTTCAAGTCTGATCTACGGGGCCTCTGAAATAGTTATATGTAGGGCTTATTGCACACAAAAGCCTAACCAGCTGCATTTTTCTGCTTATTAAAGTGTATTTAAAATGTCATTATTAAAGTCTCATATTTAGTTTATTCACTTTCTTATGTAGGTGGTTTTCTAAACTAATTATAAATTTTCATTTTTTATAACAGTATTTTAAAACTAAATTTGAATGTTTTGAAATTTGAAGAAAGTATACTTAAAGCATGGTAAAAATGTAATAAATTATCTTTTTGGTAGATGAGGAGACTTAGGTAGTAGCATTTTCTGGCAAAAATTCTGTGTATTTTATTAAAAACCTGGTTTAGGTTGATGTTACAGCATAGAAATCTCTCTTTATATCTTATAAAACTTCAGTTATTACTCATATATTGGATTTAAGAATTTTTGAGTTTATAAGCCATATAACATGGATATAGACTAGGAAGATGTTATTCAAATTTGCTTGGATAGGATCTGTCTGTATGAAAAGAAAAAAAATTCTATATTTATTTTTGTTCTTCTGCACAATAGTAAATGAATATCTAGTCAGTATCCTACATTTTATAACATTGTCTTTTTTTATATAGGAGTTGATTCCTGAATTTTATTATCTCCCTGAGATGTTTGTCAACTTCAATAATTATAATCTTGGAGTGATGGATGATGGGACAGTAGTGTCTGATGTCGAACTTCCGCCTTGGGCCAAAACCTCAGAAGAGTTTGTTCGCATAAACAGATTGGTAAGATAGTAATCATCTACTCTGTCATGAGCCTATTCTCAAAGCATCTCTCAGGTGTTGGTGAATAATCATTAACCTTTGCTCTTCTGTACAAAGCTGTAGTTGATAGGGATAACTGAAAATGGCATAAAGGTTCACTAACTGCCATATGCATTTATAAAATTTTGTTGGATTGAAAGGTATGGTGGTTTTTTAATTCCTTTATGCAGAGTTAGGTTACTTTCAGTTACATATGACAGTTTAAAATTATAAGTGAAAGTTATAAGTGAAACTAGAATTATTGGCTTTTTCAAATATGGATTTCTCTTATCAAGAAAGCCACGAAATTTTGTGTGCCAGTTGGAAGGCTATTGAACATTTTGGTGACAGAAACAACATTTTCAAATTCTATTCTGTATCTACGTGTTGAAGGAAATCTTCACATTATACTTGGAATATGGAAACTTAAAAACTTAAAAGCATTGTACTCAGTGTTGTTATACCTCTTTAGTGTCCTCTGTAATTTCCTGTGTTATATGGATTCTGTATTGTTTATGAGGAAGTATGATGACTTTTAATTTATAATCAAGGAAAGAAATTATTGTATTTTGGCTTTCTAGGTGGCATTCCTTACCTTTTATACCAACAATTTCATTTTTACCTTCCATATCTTAATTATAATCCCATTATTGAAATTTCACATTTTATACATATTGGAAGCAATGCAGGGGGGTGTGGAAAGAAAATAGGCTTTGTAGTTAGGCCGGATTTCCCAGTTATGAATTATATTTTTTATTATGGTACCCTGGGCAGTTTCACCTCTGAGCCATAATTTCCTCATTTGTAATTTCAAAATTATAAGATTGTAATTTTGTATGTAAATTCGTAATTTTGTATGTACCTAGAACATTCTATGATATATAGTAGATGCTCATAAAATAGTATATAATATTGTGTATACACCAGTAAGATGTTTTTTGATATAGGTTGGATAGTATCTGTTTGTCCTATTATGAGGCACATAGCATTTTCCTTTTATCATAAACTTTTTGGAAGATTCTAAGTTATTATAATTAATTGAGAACCCAAGACAGCATTTAACTCTGAAAGATTTAGAAGGATATACCAAACTTTTAAATGTGACGGTTGCCTATGGTTGTGTGCCTCTCCCAGAGGCATACACAAGTGAAAAGAAGATGTATTTATATTATGACCTTTTTTTCTTTCAGTAGTTGTTCTCTCTTTAGAAAAAAAATTGTAGTTATAGATAGGAAGTGTGCCTTTATTGTATTTGATCTATTTTAGGTGGTACTGAGGATCCAACCCAGTGCCTCACATGTGCTAGGCAAGCGCTCTGCCACTGAACTCTAGCCCCATACCCTAGTGGTTGTTCTTTTAAAATAGATTTTTTATTGTTATTTTTAGATATATATGACAGTAGAGTATCTTTTGACATACATACATGGTAAAATAGATTTATTGAGATATAATTTTCATGCCATAAAACTCAACTTTTAAAAGGTATTATTTATTCCAATTTAATACATTCCTGCAGTTGTGTAACCATCACTACTATCCAGCTTTAGAACACTCAGACCACAAGTTTTGTTGTGCTACTTTGTAGTCAGCCTCTGCTCCCACTCCTAGCCCAGGTAACCATTGATTTTCTCTATAGTTTTGCTTTGCTTTTCTAGGAATTTTATATTAATTGTATCATACAACATGCCCTTTTGTGCCTGGCTTGTTTCTCTTATCACAATGTTTTTGAGATTCATCCACCTTAGTTCATAAAGCAGCAGTTCCTTTCCTTCTATTGCTGCATGGTACTTCATTGTACCACATTTTGAACCTCATAGATACATCACATTTTGTTTCTCTTTTTACCGTTAATGGACTTTTTTTTTTTTTCTCAGTGTGGGGTATTGTGAGTGTTTGCATATACATCTTAGCATCAGTATCTGTTTTTATTTCTGGTGGAGTGAAATTCCTAGGTTACATGATAAGAATATGTTCACTTTATATACGATTTTGTATTCCCACCAACAATGTATGAAGGTCTAGGTTTTCCAAAGTCCTTCCCAAGACTTCGTATTTTTAGCCTTATTTATTTTAGTCATTCTAATAGCTATCTCATTGTTATTTTATTTATACAACTCTAATGACTAATAATATTGGTCTTCTTATAGGCTTATTTGCGAGTCATATATGTTCTTTGGTAAATTATCTGTTCAGATCTCTTGCCTGTTTTTAAATTGGACTGTTTCCTTTTATTATTAAATTATAAGAGATCTTTATATGTTCTCCATCATAGTCCTCTATCCAAAATAGGTTTTGCAAATATTTTTCTACTAGTTTATGTCTTATCTTTTCATTTTTTAATGGTGTCTTTTGAATCAGCATTAAAAAAAAAAAAAAAAGTCTTAGGGGACCAGAGATGTAGCTCAGTGGTAGAGCACTAACCTAATATTCATGCAGCCCTGGGTTCAGTCCCTATCATGGCAAAAATATATATATTAGACATAAAATAATGTTTACATAATAATGTATGAAAAAAGAAAGTATCCTCCCCATTCTTAAGAATATTTAAAAAAAACATACTGATTGTCTTATTATTAAAATACAATTTAAAATTCTAGGTCTCAGACTGGGGATGTAGCTCAGTGATTGGAAGCTAGCATAACATGCATGAAGCCCTGGTTTTGATCTCCAGCACATCTTAAAAAATTAAATAAAATGAAAGTTTAAGTCTCAAGAGAACTAACTCTATTAATCATTACCATGATTAGTATTATAAAAAGTACAACAAGATTTGGTGGTGTGTTTGCTTCACTTAAAAAAATCTGAAAAGCAGAAACATTTGAATGAGTTACATTTAAAAATTTTCATTGACCTTTTGACAATTAAAATTTAATTGTGTAAATTGAGGTAAGCCACTTTCCTGACAGTATCACCCTCCTCTGCTCCACTGCCCTCAAATCGGAAAAACTAGGTCTTTTTGAAACAGGTTTCTCAAGGTACCAAGGAAACAACTGCAGCTTACCCAATTGTTTTCCAATCAGATTTGGGTTTTGGCTACCCATGCTCTAAACTCAGACGTGACTTTGAAATTATATACAAAATAGTATTCTATGAAATGAACTACCTGTTTATTGTCACTCATTATTGTTTATTTACCTAATTTTGCCAGAGATTTTTATTCCAGGAAGTTTCATAGATGCCTTTATACTTTAGGTTCCAAATTACCTTGCATTCTGAAACAGAACTGATTAAATTCACTGCAAATCAAATGAATTTATAGTTTGGAATTGTATATTTATATCTCTGATCATTTGCATTCACAATTAGGAAAGGTATCAATTTTATATATGTGTGTGTCTTCATGAAAGAATTTAATCGTTCAAAAATATTTGTTATTCACTTATGATGAACAAAGCTTTCCCACAGTACAGTTCATATTGATGCATTTTATAATTTCCTATTAACTTTCTATCAGTGACTAAATTGTTATTTTATGTATCTGTTAGCATGTTATCACATAAGGGTTTTATCTCCCTCCTCTTTTTGCTTTCCCTCTTCAGTTCCACAGATTTTATGCAATGATTGTAGCTCATGAAATGCATACTACTTTGATCTGTGACCTTTTTGTGGTGCTAATCGGGTTCCTGATATCATTATACCTTACTCATTAATCATATTTCCTGCAGCCCGTCAGGCAGCCAGACAGCACAAGTCCCTGTTTTCAGCCCTCTGTTGGCAGGTTTCTGCTTTTCCAGATTATTACAGACGATACTTTGGCTTCTCATAGCCAGAGCCACATCAAGCTGTGTGTTACAATTAAAGTCAGATGGTCCTCAGGTTGAACAGGGATATAGTGTTGCAGCTGTCTCTCTTCCTGGAACAAACCAGCACTAAGAACAGATGATCTATAGGACAGTGAATAATAACAGATTGCACAACACTTGGCTGGTAGAAGGGAAGCACAGAATTAATTAACTGACACACTTAATTTAAGATACTCAGCATATCTTTTAAAAGTGTTTGGTTGCCTAAATATTAATTCAAGGTGATAGGACATTTTTAGGAGCATGATTCCGTGGATGAACTAGTAGTGTTACATTTTCAATTTGTATTAGAGGTACATAACTACCATCTTACCTAACTGTTTTCATCCCCAGAGCTTTCTGTAAATGAAGTTCTAAATGTAGCATTGACAAATTGGCTAAGTGATGGACCCATGAACAGAAAATACAATCTTACGTATTTTAGAAGGAAAACTTACCTAAGTTTGTTAAGTCTTTAAAACAAATAAATATATTCTCTTTGTTCTGAACAGTTGAAGTCAGAGTAAAATCAAGGCAGTTTTAGTTATATTCCTGAGATTGGTCTGTGTTATCTGAATGGGGGTGGGGAGGCATCTTTATTCCAAATACTACTTTAGAAATATAAATAAGAAACAGACTTTAATACTTTAAAGTAATATAAACATGTATGAGTTCAGAATGCTCATCAGTTATCTCTGATGATATAATGTCAGTGTTATGCATCTGTATTAAATTGCCTCTTATAACCCTGAAGTTTTAAGTAAGAGACCAAAAAAATCACACTGAGCAATAGGACTACTGCTAAAGTTTTCAAAGTGGAGCATTTTGTTTTAGTCAAAATATACATAATTTATTCAAATTATAACAACACTAATTCATTCATTTACTGTGCACCTATCCATGACTCAGTACTATTAGACTCGGTGAATAAAATGGATGATATGGCTACTCTTTGGATATTACCTCCTTTTAGATGCCTGTTGAAATAGAGAGCTTCTCCCGGCTGGCGGGTAGCAGGAACCCAGGAAGGGAGTGATCTTCTCGAGGTTACCACTTAGAATCACATTACTTTCCTGTATCTTCTCTCTTGCATTATGGTGACACAGTCACTTGATGGAGAAAGTAAAGTAAAATAAAATTAGTATGTTATCTCCTTTTCATCATCATCAGAGGATATATGGACAAATTAAAATTGATGTGATCTTTTTATAGTATTATAGTATTATTTTTCCTATCCATTGTTAAAATTAAACTTATTCAGCTTAAACCTTCATAGATATTATGTCTCAGAATGAATTAGGTCAGTCTTTTATAACTTTTACTTTTGAATAGAAGTGCACAATTCTCAAGTGATAATACCACAGTTGAGAATCATGTATCCCTAATGAAAAAGTGTGGGTAAACGGCATATAAAAACCTTTCTTCCAAGCAACACATTTTCTCTTTCTTAGACTTGAATTGCCAGAAGTTAACATGCTTTTTTTTTTCATATTGTTCCTTTTCTAGTTTCCTTTCCATTGTCCACATTAATGATGATATAAAGAATTTAGATAGCCGTGGTGCTGCAGTGGATAACTGAATTTCTCAACCAGGGATCTCACCCTTCTGTCCCCTTTCCCTCCCCCAGTGCAGTAGTCAGGTCTGAATCCCTGGGGAATGTGGGCAGAAGTGTATGCAGTTTGAAAAACATAGAAAATGACTATTGTTTGGTCCTGACATGTAATTGCTGTGCAATGTTTAGTTTAAAACAGGAGGATGCCTAAATAAGTGGAAAAAAAGATGTAACATGTTGATAGATTGTTAATTCTCCCTAAAGATATTTATAAATTCAACATAAAAACAAATCCAAGTATCATCAGGTGTGGTTTTGTTCTGACAGAACATGACAAACTGATTCTGAAGCAGAGGGCCAACAGAGCCCAAATCCTAAGAACAAGAACAGGTTTCAGAGGGACTTGCTTTATCAGATATCAAGAATTATTGTAATGCTATAATAGTTAGTACAATTTAGAAGTAACAGACTAAGGGAAGTGAATTTTAAAAATCTACAGATTGACCAGGACATTTAAAGTAACTTCATCTATTATAGAGCTGGTATTACCTATGTGAGGGGAAAGGAAGGACTTTTCAAATTGTACTGAGATAGTTGGTAATTTTCTAAGGCTGCTGTAGCAGTAGAAATTTACTATCTTATAGTTTTGGAGGCTGCAATTCCAAAATCAAGGTTCAGCAGGGTTGGTTCCTTCTGGAGGCTGTGAAGGAAGGATCTGTTCCAGAATCTCTTGGCTGTGTTCTCCTTGTGTTGCCTTATATCATCTTGCCTCTATGCATGTTAGTCTGTGTGCCCAAATTCTCTTTTTATAAGCACCCCAGTTATATTGGATTAAGGACCTAAAAATATGAATTTTATGGGGGACGCAATTCAACCTTTGACTGGTTTTTGGATGTTAAACCAAGCTTGCATTCCTTGAGCATATCACACTTGGATGGTGTAATTATTTTGATACCTTCTAGATGTTTTTGTTGTTACTATTTTCCTGAAGAATTGCTACTTTGAGGATTTTTGCATCTGTATTCATGAGGTATCTTGGTATGTAGTTTTCTTTTCTTGTGATGTCTTTGACTTTATTGTCAGAGTAAAACTAGTTTCAGAGATTGAGATAAAGCAATGTTTCCTCTTCCTCTTCTTTCTGAGAGAATTTGTGAACAGTTGACATTATTCTTAATATTTGGTGGAATTTATCATCAACACCCTTTGGGCATGGACTTTTCTTTGTGAGAAGACCTCAGATTACTAATTCAATTCTTTTCTTTTTTTTTAAAGAGAGAGAGAGAAGAGAGATTGAGAGAGAGAGAGAAGAGAGAGAGAGAATGTTTTAATATTTATTTTTTAGTTTTTGGTGGACACAACATCTTTATTTTATTTTTATGTGGTGCTGAGGATTGAACCCAGCACCCTGCACATGCCAGGCGAGCGTGCTACTGTTTGAGCCACATCCCCAGCCCTACCAATTCAATTTCTTTAATTATTGTATGTCTACTCAGATTTCCCCTCCTCCTCCCCTCCCCCTCCTTCTTTTCCTCTTCCTTCCCCTCTTCCTCCTCCTCTTCTTCTTCTTCTTCCTCCTCCTCCTCTTCCTTCTTCTTCCTTCTTCCTCCTCCTCCTTCCTCCTCCTCCTTCTTCTTCTTTCTTTCTTCCTTCTTTCTTTCTTCTTCTTCCTTCTTTCTTTTCTCCTCTCCTTCTTTCTTCCTTCTTTCTCCTTCTTTCTTTTTTCTTCTTTTTCTTCACCAGGGAGTGAACTCACAAGCCTTAAAGCACTGAGCCACATCTCCAGCCCATTTTTATATTTTATTTAGAGACAGGGTAATTGCTTAGCGCCTCGCTTTTGCTGAGGCTGGCTTTGAACTTTCTATCCTCCTGCCTCAGACTCTGGAGCTGCTGGGATGACAAGCAAGTGCCACCATGCCTGGCCAGATTTTCTCTTTTTCTTGAATCAGTTTTAGTAATTTGTGTCTCTTTTGGAATTTGTTTGTATAGTCTAAGTTGTCTAGTTTACTAATATGAAATTGTTCATAATATGCTTTATTATTATTTTAATTTATCTAATATTTTTATTTGAATATTGTTTGTTGGATTTCATTCACCTTAGAATATTTTCTGTTATTTCTTGTGATTTTGTTTTTTGACTAATCATTATTTAGATATATTTTGCTTAGTTTCCAGATATTTGGGAATTTTCCAAATTTCTTTGTTTTTTATTTCTATTTTCAATTTCATTGTGATTGAAGAATCTACCATATATGAGTTTTGGTTGTTTAAAATGTCCTGAGACATGTTATATGACCTACCATATGGTTTAGATTGGAAAATTCTCTATATGCTCTTAAAAAGAATGGGTACACTGATATTATTGACTCTTTTATGAATGTCAGTTAATCAAGTTGGTTTATTGTGTTTAGGAACTTCTGTATCTTTGCCAATTTTCTGTTTAATTTCATCCATTTTTTGCTAATGGGATATTGGAGTTTCCAAGTGTTGTCAATTATGTCATTTTTTGTTTTATATAATTTTGGGCTCTGTATTAAGTGTGTGTATTTGTTCCCTGTGGTTTTTGTAACAAATGACCACTAATATTTGGTGGCTTAAAACAACAAAAATTTATTCATCATTGTTCCAGAGGCTAGAAATCTGTAATCAGTATCATATTCCCTCTAGCAAATACCTGCTTCTGACTTCACACTCTCTTCTTTCTAGTCAAATCTATATCTCCCTCTCCTGCCAGCTCCCATCTTATAAGGATACTTGTGATTACATTTAGGGTCCTTCCTGATTATCCAGGAGAATCTTACAATCTTAAGATCCACAGCTAAACACATTGCAAAGTCCCCTTTCCCATATAAGGTCACATTTACAGGTTCCAGGTGTTATAACCTGATGACTTACTGATTTTGGAGAGTGTCATTTTTCAACCAAACATAGTGAATATATGCTCATAATTGACCTATTTTTCTAGTGAATAAATTTTTTGTCATAAATTGTTTCCTTTTTTTCCTGTTGATTTCATTGTCTGTGTTGCCAGATGTTATGGAGCCACTCTCGTTGTCTTTATGGTTACTATTTGAATCGTATTCTTTGCTCCATTCTTTTATTTTCAGTGTATTTTGGCTTCACAACTGAAGTGTGTCTTTTGTAAACAGCAAATTGTTAGATCATGTTATGTATCCAGACTGATATTCTCTGCTATTTGATGAAATGTTTACTCCATCCACATTTAATGCTACCAGATTCATGTGTTCCATTTTGCTAGTTATTTTTTTAGTATTGAGTCTTTCTGTTTATTCCTCCTTCTTTTGTATTAAGTGTATATTTATAAATTATTTTACTTAAGACTTTTTTTTTACTATTTTCTTCGTGATGGCGACTAGGACTACAATATGAATCCTAAATTTTCACAGTCTACTTTGGATTAATATTAACTTAATTCCAGTAAAATATACTGACTTTGATTCAGCTCCACCCCTCCCCTAACTTTGTATTGTTATTTTCATACATATTACATCTATATACTCACTGTAGTTTTATATGTACTACTTTATATAATATTACATATAAAATTACTAAAGAATTCAAGAGAAGAGGGCTGGGGATATAGCTCAATTGGTAGAGTACTTGCCTTGCATGCACCAGGCCCTGGGTTCAATCCCCAGCACCACCCCCCAAAAAAAGAATTTAAGAGAAGAAAGGAGGAAAAATACCTGTTAACTTTGTTTACTACTTTTACTTTGATGGGAATATTCTAAAATGAATAGAAGAGTGCCTCAGACATTCAGTATCATCTACCCCATAAATTACAGGATAATCTCATATATTGAAAGTTCCATAGGCTACGTTTCTGGGTTTACAAGTGTTCCCACCACCCCTGGCTCACCATTTCCCTTTAAATGAGTCTCTTTATGAAATGTATTGCACGGAGAATTCTCAGCTTACATTCTGACACTCAATTTCTGGACACTTATATTGTGTGTTCATTCATGTGTTTCCTATGGTGCCTTGAAAAGTTACCAAGATGCATAGAATTTTTTGTTCTTCAACTAAAATGACCCATGCTCCTCTGCTTACTTTTAGCTTTTTGTCAGTATTCAGAGTCAGCTTCTGTGTAAGCTGTCATTTTTCTCTGTCTGGGGTTTCCACCTTCTCTTGATCTTTCATGTTACTTAGTACATACATGGCAAGTTTACAAGCCTGAGACATGGCCCTGCCTCACCATTGAAGTTCATAAACGTAGTACTTGTTTTCCTCCTAACCTTTGGTTGCTTTGAATTTGGTTTTATTCTGGGTTCTCTGAACACTTGAAATCTGAGCTTTGAATAAATGAGACATAAACCATAGTTTTGTTTAGTGACACATTATTGTGCACTGTATAAGTGAAATGAAATGTTTTTTATATTTTTATTAATGCATTACGGTTATACGTAATAGCAGAGTTCATTTTGACATAATCATACGTGCATGGAATGTAATTTGCTCATTTCAGTTCCTAGTGTGTCCTCTTTTTCTCCCTGTTCCTCTTCCTCTATTCTTCTGGTTTACGTTCTATTTATTTTTTTAATTGGTGCTTTATAGGTATACCTAAAGGTGGAATTTACTGTGGCGTATTTATATGTACATAGCATAATTTGGCCAGTCCTGTCTGCAGTTCCTCCCTTTTCCTGTTCCTCCTCCTCTCCCCACAATCCTCTTCCTCTATGCCATTGATCTCCCTTTTTATTCATGATTAAAAAATATTCAAATCCATTGTTTATTCTGGAGTAATTTCTACATCTTCCTACCATATTATCACTTAATATTCCTTAAAATATCGACATTAAATAGTAACAAAACCTTTTTTTTTTTTTACAGTGTTAGGCAAGCATTTTATCACTGAGCTCCATGCACAACCCCAATGAAAACATTTTTAAAATTTGGAAAGAAAAACATAAAATTCTATTATATCCATTATATCCATGTATATTTCATCTATATAATTGAAAGGGTTGTATGATAATGACTGCTCTCCCCATAGTTTCCAGCCTCAATGATAGCACCAGAAGTGTGGGGGATGCCAGCTTTCTTCCTCTTGCTGATGCAGTAACCATCATGGCTGTGCTTCTTGCTTCTAGCCAGAGTTACTCCACATGCTTTTCTTAAGCACAACAGTGCCTGCCACATTTATTCCTTCTCATTGCAGTATAAGCCTGCCCTACTCCTCTTTTAACAAAACGATATCCTAACACTCATAACTTTATCTTTCCTACTACTGCTCCCTCAAAAAAACAAAATAATTCAAAAACCTGAAACAGCCTTTCTCAAAAGACTCATCTTCCTTGAAATCTGTGAGAAATGCCCCTGTATCCTATGGCCTTTCCACCAATCCATTCTCAATCTGATTTTGTATCCATGTGAATTATTAGCTGTTATTCTCCTTACCCAGTAGACCTCTGTGCTTGTTTTGTATGTACAGAATCCTGGTTTCCAGTGTAAACTATATCCTTCACAGCAATGTGGTGCACAGAAAACAATTTGCATCAGAATTTCCTGAAGTACATTAATTCACTTATTCAACAAATATTTATTGAATACCTATCTTATCCTAGTGAATAAAGTCTTGATCAGGGAAAATAGAGATAAAAATCCACCCTACATTCAAAACAGTAAAGAAAAAGATGAACTTATATTAAATAGTATTGGTTAGCCATATAGAAAAAATAGCCTTAGATCTGTTTCTCATACTAGCAACCAAGTGATTAAATACCTAAATGTGAAAAAGCTCAACAAATGCTAGAACACCACCTTAGTGACTTTTTGTATAATCTGGGAGTAGAAAAACTTTCCCAACTATTATTCAAAATCTAAAAGTCATTGAAGAAAGGACTGACCTTTTAGATTACATATGAATAAGTAACTTGGGAAAATGTATCAAAAGAAAAGTCAAAAGATAAATGACAAACCAATTTAAAAATATTTAGAATTTAAAATTTAGGAAAAATTTATGTAAATCAGAACATTCATATAGTATACTTTATTTATGAAGAACTCCTAAAATTTGTAAATAAATAAACCCAACAATCTAACAGAAATAGGGGCAACAGTTGACTAATTCACTGAAAATAAATGTCACCATTCTTTAAGTATAGAAAAAATATGCAACTTCACTCATAATAAAGGAAATATAAAATACACTAAAATCACATCTTTACCTTTTAGACTGGCAAAATTTCAAAAATTTACCTAAATACTCTTGATGAGGTGGTAGGAAAGGAGACATTTTCCTACACTGCTGATGGAAATGTAAAATGTTCAAAGACCAAAGCACAAATGGCATATTCACAGTTGAATCTGTTTCTTTTATAGTTTTGATATAATTTTAATAGCTTTGAATAGATTTGATATATTAAATGTTTTGATATAAATTTAAAATAGAATTTAAAAGGGGGGACAATTAAATTCCTAAAGTGAGGAGACATTGAAATAAATGACTTTTGTCAAGTTGATGGCATAATTGCACAGAGAACAGTTATTTCGATAACTTTAAAATGCAGTGTTTTGACCGTGTTCCTTGTAGGGCATGCTCTAATAAGAACCAGAAGAAATTTTAATCTTGTCCTGATTTTATTTTCTAGGTAATTTTGGTATAGTCTTTTGAAACTATTCAGTGTATTATAGATTAGGCAAACAAGTGAATGAATGTGTTAATGTCATCAAACTCAGCATTTTAGAAAAGGGAAATTGCATGGAAATGAAGGGAGACCCTCATTGCTCTACAAAATTACATATAAGAGGTTGTGAGGGGAACGGGAAAATAAACAAGGAGAGTAATGAATTACAGTAGATGGGGTAGAGAGAGAAGATGTGAGGGAAGGGGAGGGGGGATAGTAGGGGATAGGAAAGGTAGCAGAATACAACAATTACTAATAGGGCATTATGTAAAGTTGTAGATGTGTAACCGACATGATTCTGCAATCTGCATTTGGGGTAAAATTGGGAGTTCATAACCCACTTCAATCTAATATATGAAATATGATATGTCAAGAGCTTTGTAATGTTGTGAACAACCAATAAAAAAAAAGATTAAAAAAAAAAAAGAGGTGTAAGTGTAAAATCTGTAAAAACCAAAAAAATCGCAAAGCGGTCTGACAGTGGCAACTTTTTTACACCTGAAACTTGATTATTTTCATGTACCAATTTGTTGATGAATATTTTTATTATCTTGCAAAAAACAAACTTGGAAGTGGCATCAAAATGATTTAGCATGAGGAATTTAACTGTTAAGGAATCATTTCTTCTTTCTCACCCGCAGTTTCTCTCTAAGCCAAACTGTGTGGGGATCCAAATGTAAGCAAAAAATCACTTTATAGTAACATTGATTTAGAATACAAGGGAGCGTTGGATAATCTTAATTCATTAAGCAGTGTTTATTCAGTGTTTACACTCCTAGGTTCTGGGGATATAAAGGCCATAAAACAGACAAGCTCTCTGCCCTTGTGAAATGACATGTAAATTCCAAGGACTATTTTTTTTTTTTTTTTTTGAGTTGGAGGTCCTCACTATGTTGCCAGGCTGGCCCTGAACTCTTAGGCTTACACCATCCTTCTGCCTTAGTCTCCTGAGTGGCTCAGAGTACATGTGTGTGCCCTGTGCCTGGCTACAAACTCCAGAGGAACATAATGGCCTTGTTAGCCTGAAGCTTCTGTTTCTAGTACACTCGTGCAATGTCTGCTACGTAAATCAGAACATTCATATTTATGTGGTGGTGCACCCTGTTTTCTAGGGCCATTGAGGACACACTGTCACCTTTACTTTCTAGGCTTCCCTTGCCTCCATGTTGACTGCCCCCCTTTGGTTAAGCCTTTCTTTAAACAGGGCATGATAGTCTTAAAACACATTCATTAAAAACTCACTCCAAAGACTATGACTGGAATTTGGATATTCTTCCCAGATTATTACTTGGAATGTTATTTTACAGCTGGCTGATCTTATTCAAGTGCAGTTTTTCATAATTTCTTAATTTCAACATTTTAAAAAAATCCTCGAAATACCTTCATATACTGACACTCAGGGAAATAAACAAAACCCCATTTGTAGTTAACAGTGCTTGATGAGAGCATGTAAAGTTCTTTAGATGTTAAAAGTAAGAAAAGGAGAGGGTAGAAGGACAAATACTTTTTTACAATGAAAAAAGAGAGGACTAGGAAGTCCACTCTTTGCTTTTTCATTTTTAATCTTCATGTAAATTATCACAGGAGTGTGCTTCCAGTTCCAGCTGGAAGTCACCATTTCTGCCAGGAGCTAATGCTAATGGCTGTAGACTAGAAGTGAGACCAGCGGCTCACAATATGAGACTGGAAGTTTAATTCACAGAGGAACCCTTGCTTGTACCTCGTTGCCACCAGTGCTTTCAGTGGTAGTACTCTGTGGGGCTGGGAAGAAAGAATTTGCTTCCAATCCTCCCTTGCCTTTGTTGCTGGCCCCGGGCTATGTCACCTGCAGCAGCACTATTTCTGAAAAGCAGCATCTCTTCTGTGAGTTTTATTCTGTTCTGGATGCTCTCATGCAGCTCTGCACAGGGTTACCCAATAAATGACTGCTTACTGTGGTATTTATGTCTGTTTGATTTGCCGGTAACTGGTATATATCCAACAGATTTTTTTTCTAGCAAAGAATTTTGTGTATACTGGCAAATTTCCTTGAATGTAGTAACCAGAGAGTGACCTCCCCCACTCTCCCCACCCCAAGAAAAAGAAAAAAGGAAGTGGATTGCCACATGCTTTTCCACCATGACTTTTTTATTATTATTATTTTTTAAGATGGTTGAACTGTTTCCTTTCACTCTATATTCTAGAATTATCATTAGAAGATGAAGAAACTTTAGGATGGATATCATAGTACTTGCAATGCTAGGAAACAATGAGTTTTGTGTATAAATATAAAAGATAGGCCTTTTTACTTAACATTAACAGTTATTCCAAAAAGTGTTAGGATACTTTTCTATACTAGGTAGATATTCTGATCCTTATTTTTAAGCAAAGGTAAATTTAGTTTTCATTATTTCTATAACATTAAATAATATGTTCAATTAAATGACATGACTATAGTATCCAATTTTTATTTTATATGAACATTTATCTCTCAAATTGCTAGATCAGTTCCTGAATTTCTTTTCTTCTCTCTCTTTATCTTTTGTTCTTTCTTTCATTTTGAGTTTTTTGCTTATATACCTATACCTTCCTAAAATAATTTATTTCAAACATTAACCGTAGACATTATTTTTAAATAAGTTCTTTTTAATATATTTTATTTAATAAAAATTTCAAATTTATAAAAACTTGCAAATATAACACGTTGTTTATCCAGATTCACTATTAATAACATCCCCCAACCCCTGCTTCTTTTATTATGGGTTTTCTCCCTTCCTCCCTCCCTCTGTCTTCCTCTCATTAGTCTCCCTGTATATACACACACCCCTAATACAGAATATTTTTACTGAATCTGCTCAGGGTTAGTTCCATACTTCTTAGCCTCTTACCCCTAAGTATTTTAGCATCTCCTAAGAATAGTGAATTTTTTAAATGTAACTCTGGTTTACTTAGCCATTTCATAAATTTGAGGTAATGTTTTTGTCTCACCTCATATATCAATACTGTTAGTTGAGCAAATAATGCTTTTTATAGAATTTACTCTAAGATTGAAGCTCTAATACAGACTGTTAGTGCTTTTAGTTGACAGGCAAATCCTCATAACTTCCCCCAAAGTAGTAACTTCCCCTGCAGCTGTACTTGCATTAATCTCCTTAGGCTTCCATACCAAAGTACCATACACTGGGTAGCTTAAACAACAGAAATGTGTTGCCTCTCAGTTCTGAGACTGAAAATCTGAGATGAAGGTGTCTATAGGACAGCTTCCTATGGAGGTACAGGGAATAATCTGTTCCAATATTCTCTGCTGGCTTCCAGTAGGTCCTTGGCTTGTGGCAGCCTTAACTCTAGTCTTCCCATGGCATTCTCCCTTTGTCTCTGACCCTGTTTTATAAGGACAGCAGTTATGTTAGATGAGGATTTCATTGTAACTTCATTTTAGTGAGATTACCTCTGTAAATAGTCTGTCTCCAAGTAAGATCCCATTCTGAGGTACTGAGGGTTAGGATTCCAACATATGGAGTTGTGTTGGAAAGAGTGTCACTCAACCCACAGCACCTCCTTAATTAACTGCCTTTCCCAAAACATTCTTTGAAGCAGTCTTTTGATAATGTCTTCACTTTGTGTGTGTGTGATTGTGTATCTATGCATGCATGTGAATGTTCGGGATCAGACCCAGGACCTTCCACATGCTAAGCACACACTCTACCACTGAGTTACTCCCTCAACCCCTCATTTTTATTTTCATTAAGTTGTATTACAGTTATTCAATTATGCTATATGCCAAAAAACAATATATAAGGGATTCTGATTCAATCCCTTTTAAAAATTAAATGACATAATTTGTGATCCAGATTTTTTTGAAGAAATTTAATCTGCAACTCAATAGCAGATCACTTGTTTTAAGTTTCTGGATCATCCTGAGAACATCCTACTTAGCACTGTAGGAAACCATATAAAATCACTAATTTTATTTAAACAACTTATAAGTTGGGATACTTCCTAAGTTGGAGGCTTAAAAAATTCTGCTCAAAAATTTAGTGGTTACTTTTAGCCTTCCCAACTATATGTCCTTCACAATCTATCTGCATCCTTCCCAAACTTCATCCCTTGCAAAATGTGGTCCAGTTGTACTGAACAACTTACACTTCTTTAAAAGTGCTATAATCTCTCATATGCTACCTCCTTTACCTATAAATCCCATTTGCTAGCCAACATACATACACACATACTTATCCTTCTGCTTTCTCTGTAACCCCCATCCCTTTTACTTGACCAACTTCTGCTTGGTTTTCAGGATTCCCCTGGGAAGGCTTTAATTATACCTCCACCTACTCTCTAACACTGCCCCACCATCAACACATCAGCATGCTTTGGATGGGTGGCCCCCATGAGCTCTTTTATTTGTACTTACATTCTTCTAGCATTGTAGTGGTCTTTGTACTTGTTTCCTCCATTCGATGCTGACACTTCAGGACTTCTTATGTTTCTTTGAGTCTCCAAAGCTAACATAATTATCTAACCCATATGGAGCCACTTTTGCTGGAAGAAAATGGATGAGTCTTCAATAAATTCAGAAGTGAACCAAAATTTTGGACAATTATAGAACCCAGGCTTCTGTTTGAGAGCCAACTACTCACTTGGTAGTACCTACCAAGAAAATACCATGAATAATTACTAGTTTCTGCCAGAGTCACAGGAAAGGAGAATTCAGGGCTTGGTGTCCTGTGTGTCGTACCTGAGTATGAGTCCTTTGGTGTGAGAGATATATCCTGTGGTGAAGTATGTGATACACAGCATCTATGAAGGATAGGCATAGTATTTCAATGAAATGCAAGCAGTCCAATAAAGTAAATTTCTGCTTAGTAGATAAATTAACACAGAAAATATATGAGTAGCAATTCTAAGGAGTATTATAAAGAAAGATAAAGAATTTATAAAGTAGCAAGAATTCTGCAATTATGTTTTATTTGCAGTTTAAGGATCTATATTTTAATTTCTTGGCATATATTTATATTTGACAGTATTGGTTGGAATTGTCAAAAGTGATATTGAAAAACTATCCTAAATGATTAGATGTAAAAGTCCCACCACCACAAATATGTCCAAATTAATGTTTTTCTCTAATACTTAAGAAATATATTTTTAGTTACTCAATAGTACAAAAGACTTTTTTTCATAAACTGTGTTTTGTGCAATCAAAATTAATAGTTATTGTCCAAGAAAAGCAAAATAATTCTTCTGTGTAGCATAGTACAGACTCTGAGAGCTGAAGTAAGTGCTACTGTCTGCAGCAGCATCTACTTTGTTTCTTTTGTGGGTTCATCAAATGTCCCTCTTCTAATTGGCTTATTTTCTTCCGTGTTCAACAGCAATTTCCTGTGAAAATGTTTTACTGCATTTCCCTGAGATCAGATTTACTTAATATGAAGTAAATTTGTGATTTTTTTTTCCTTTATAAATGAAATCTTCCATGCATTGTACTTTGTTAGTCCCATGCTTATTTAGGGCTTTTGCTTTCACAGTATACTTAATTTCTATCCTCCCAAAGGGATGTCTGTGAAGAAAAACTCATTGGCAAACATCTTATCTTCCCTTAGTTTCTTCTTTCTACCCCTTTTTTGTTCCTTGCACTGGAGAGAATGCTAAAATATATTTAATGTCTTTCATTATTTTTAGCAATGTTTATTGTATATTTTCCACAAACATAGTTTATTCTTATTTTGCTTGGTTTACTTATATTTTACTATTTAAAGCTTAGATAGCTTTAAATAATTTTTTAGAAAGATAATAAATCTCATTGTTTGAGGACTTAATATGCACCAGACATTGTTGTAAGCAAGTTATGGATTAACTCATTTCACCCTCACAATAGTCTTGTAAGTGCTATTATTTCCATACTCTGTAGATTAGATGTCTGAGGCACAGAGAGGTTATATAACTTGCCAGCGTCACAGAACTAATAAATACTGAGCTGGGATTCCAATGCCAGAAGTCTGTTTTGTTAAATCTATACTGCCTGTGATGAAATTATACTACTGCATATCTATTTTAAAAATACATCTTACATCATGCATATTGAATGAAAATATGCACTTAATGAAAATAAATATACTTTCACTATCAGTATTCATAAAAAAACTAACATCTCAAAATTCATTTACTTGAATGTGGGACTGTAGCTCAGTGGCAGAGTACTTGCCTCACATGTATGAGACACTGGGTTCGATCCTCAGCACCACATAAAAATAAATAAAATAAAGGTATTGTATCCATCTACAACTAAAAAAAAAAACATTTAAAAAAATTTATTTACTTGGGAAATGGAAAATCTTGAATATAAAATGAAGAAGGAAATCTAAAAGGGAAAAGGAAGATCCTGGATATAAAAATGTAGGATATAAAATTATGTATTTATGTCTATAAATTCCAAACATAGTAAAATATTATATAATACACACCTATTGGGTGTTTTTTTGTTGTTGTTTTTTCTCTCCTCTCTCTCTCTCTCTCTCTCTCTCTCTCTCTCTCTCTCTCTCTCTCTCTCTGCCTTTCAGGTTATCTTTAATGGGTAGCTATTATTTTTAATAATAAAAGTAAATAGTAGATTGCATTTAGAAAATAGTAATAGGTAACATATTGTATATTAGAAAAAAATCAGTATTTGTATTATTCATGGTTATCCAGAAAAACAAAGTATGTATGTTTGTAATATACTTATCAAAGAAAAGATTTATCATGGGAATTGGCTCATGTGATTATGGAAGCTGAGAAGTTCCACAATTTGCTGTCTTCAGACCAGAGTCCCAGCAAAGCCAATGGTATAATTCAGTTCAAGTTGCATAGGCCTGAGAACCAGAGAAGCCAACTGAATAACTTTCAGTCTCAGATCCAAGTCCTGAGAGCCAGGGGGGCCACTGATAGAATTCCTGAAGTTTGAAGGCCCAAGAATCACGAGCTCTGATTTCTATGAAAAGAAGAAGATGTGTGTCCTGATTCAGGGAATGAAGTGAATTCACTCCCCCTCAACACACCTTTTCATTGTGTTCTGGCCCTCAGTGGATTGGATGATGCCTCTCCATGTTGGTGAGACTGGATTGTCTTCATTCAGTCTACTGATTCAAATGCCAATCTCTTCTTGAAACACCCTCGCAGAGACTCTCAGAAATAACATTTTACCAGCTATTTGTGTGTCCCATAGCCCAGTCAAGTTGACACATAAAATTAACTATCATGCTAATCTACAGCAAAAAGATGTTGAGGAGAAAATGCTTATTTAGTAAATATCGATTGAATTAAAATGTTCACTCATAAATCCTTCCCAGGCACTGACATTTGACTACTAGTGCCATATGAAATGAATAAGCTTTCAATCTAAAAAAAAAAAAATACAAATTGGTTAAGATAATGGATTGTTTTTATATGGCTACAACATGTCTTGGGAAAGAATAGTCAGGAATTAAGCTTGAAAGCTGACATTTCTTTCTCTTTTATATATATATATTAGTTGTAGATGGACACAATGCCTTTATTTATTTATTTTTATGTGGTGCTGAGGATCGAACCCAGTGCCTCAAACATGTGCCAGGCAAGAGCTCTGCCTCTGAGCTACAACCCTAGCCCAGAGAGGTGACATTTCTGAAGACGTGTTTATACCTTCCTAGGCAGTTGGTGTTCGTGTTACAGACAGCCAAGAACCACCAGAAAGACACAGGAAACATGTAATTGCATTTAATTTGTTCATTAGGAAGGCAGCACTGGAAATTTTGGACTAGAGTTTGGACAGAGTGGAGACAGGAAAACCTGTTAAGTAGCTTTTAGAGTTACAGGGAACTATGCAAGAGATGATGACAACCTTAGTTAAACCAGTGACAGAAAGAATCGAGAAGATATTCAGGAAAAGGACACATTCTATTCATAAAGTATAGAGGACGGAGCTGAAGGTGGTCTAGAAGTTTTTAATATAAACAGCTAAAGTAGGTATTACAGAAAGAAGAAGAAATAGACTTTTTGAGGAAAGTAAATTCAGTGTTATAGATAAGAATGTGTTTTAATATGGTGTTCAAAATATATTGTTAAGGAATAATAGGATAAATGATAGTTATTTTATGAGTATTTTTAAAATGCTATTTTACCTTCAGTAGGTAGTATTTACATATAATTGTTTGAAGTAATTAGAATATCTTTTCCCACACTAGCTTTTATGCCCCCCTACGGAAGTAGATTCCTTCTATTCTTTCTACTTCTTTTTAATACATTTGATATACTGCTGATAAATTTATCTTCCAAATGGACAATGCAGTCTTGTTACTCTGTCACATTAGTGTTTATTCAGGTACTCCCTAGTCTCAGGTGCAATTCCTTCTTAGGTTACTCACCCCTCACTATTATCATGACATCTCTATCTATAGAAATCAAGTTGATAGTATATTTTAACAGCAATTTTTCATCTTTGACATTCTGTTTTCAAACATCTTTTACACTGAGTGAAATTTGATCCCTGTAACTTCTACCTACTGATCCTCATTCTAACTCTAGGACCCCCAAACAAATTTAATTTCACGTTAGTATTGCTTATAATGCAATGCAAGTCTTTTATTATTTTTATCCTATGAGATTCCAAATGTACATTGTAGTTCTTACAACTTTCTTTTATGCTAACTTTTATTATAATCACTGCCTATTAATTGTTTTCTCTACCTCACCCTCAGTTACCTGTAAATGGTGACTTAACATTTGGTGAGATTACTGTGAACATTCATTGGTAGACCTACAAAACTCTAACATAAGTAAAATAACATCATTAATATATATAATGAATTTGATCATGTGTTGCCTCAGTAATTTTATTAAACTGTGTGATGCCTGTGTGCATACATTATATACTGACACTCTGAAGACTTGCTCCAAATCTTCCATATTAGCTGACTTTTTTAAATATTTATTTTTCAGTTGTAGGTGGACACAATATCTTTATTTCATTTTTATGTGGTGCTGAGGATTGAACCCAGTGCTTCACATGTGCTAGGCGAACAATCTACCACTGAGCCACAACCACAGCCCGGATCTGCTATGTACTGAATTGTCCTTCTCCAAAATTCAGTTGAAGCCCTAACCCCTTTGGAGTTGTAGCTTTGTGGAGGTAATTAGGTTTAGATAAAGGCATGAGAGTAAGGCCCTCAAGGAGGGATTTGTGCCTTTATAAAAAGAGGTTATCAGGGAGATTGTTCTCATGTGCATGCATTTCTGTGCTCTTTTTCCACCCTCTATGTGAGGACACTGGCAGATTTGTACAAGCCAGGAAAAGAGCCTTCACCCAAAATCAACCATACTGGCACCTTACTCTCAGACGCTAGCCTCCAGAACTGTGAGGACATACATCAGCAACCTAGTTTATTGTATTTTATTATGGCAGCTCCAGGTAAGATACCATGCTAAGATGAGTATTTGAAATAGGAGAAACAAAGTTTACAAAGGTATGTTTCATGAATGGTGATCTGTTTGGTGTAGCTTGGGTTAATAGCAACATGATGTAGGATTAAGACTAGAATGAATATTCTGAAATTTAAACTATCAACAATAGAAATGTGTCTAAGACTTTTTCTTAAAAGAAGAGTAGCAATCAGAATCTTATTTCAGGATTCACGTTACTTAACAATAGGTTAGAGGAATAAGAAACAGAGTAAGGAAACTGGTTAGGAGGACATGAGCTGAAATAAGAAATTTTAGAGACTGCACTAGAGAACTAACAAAAAGAAAAAGGAAAAAAATTAATATAGTAAAAGAGAGATCATTGTTTCTAGTGCTTAGGGCATTATCTAACATGTGATAATGTGTTCTCAGTAGTTTTAACCAATTAATTCTTAAAGAATTCCTGAGGATTTATTCTATCATTGTATAGAAAATCAATGAGTATAAAATTTTGTGTATTTTGTTTACTTAACCATGCTCACATCATAGTATTTTACATGGTATCTGGCCCATAGGAGGAAGTCATATGATTTCTTGTTATATTCTATATAATTTCAGTTATCATTCTGTCTCACCCTAAAAATGGCATTTAACATTTGAGGATAGCTGATTTTTTTAGGACTTCCATCTGACCATATTGCCTTTGTAGACTAAGGACACATTTCCTGTTTATTTAAATATAACCATTTTTACAGCCAGTTTTAAGATTTATAGCTTACACACAGTCTAAAATGTAAGGGTTAAATGGAGAAGCAAGTTTTCTTTCTGAAGTAAAGATCTAAGCTGATAGACAGTCCAAGAGTTTAGGTCTAATCTCATCCTTGATGTCATCAAAGTAGCCAGTTTCCTTCTCTTCTTTCTACCATTACCCAGGGATCACTTTGCTTTGCATTCATACCTCATCTTCACATTCTAGTTCTTGTAAAGAGGCAAGAGTAAGTAAAGGACAAGCAGCAGCTTTAAAAAAATTAAAAACAAAAACAAAAAAACAATGTGACTAGGAAGTTGGGCACTTTAGTTCTGCTTACATCGTAATGTCTAAAGCTTAGTAATTTGACAACTCCTAGCTGCAGGGGAGTTTGGAAAGAGTGGCATCAAGCTAGGTTGGTTCTCTGACACTGCAAGGAGGTTAGTAGGTCTGTTACTTAAAGACAGACAGAGGTAATAGATAATAGGAGACCACAAGTAGTTTATGTGACAATGATAAATGAAGAAATTGACATTACAGAATGTTCTAGGAGAAAATTCCTGGTTTTGCCTTAAGAGGTTCTAGTAGAAGAACTTATTTAGCCTTATTACTACCACAGTATTTTATTTCAATTGTCTTTGTCATCAACCAACTGAGGAGTATTGAGATGTTAATAGGGGAAAGAAATGGTCATCCGGTGACAGAAAAAAACTGTAGAGAATGAAACTGAATTTCTTGAAGAGACTTTGTTTTATATTCCAGAGCCAATGGAACAAGAAATATTTGTGGAAGGAGGAAAGGCCAAGGGTCCTAGAGTTAGATCAGCAAAACATAGGCAAGAAAGCTTTATTCACAGTTAGCAATAGTGTAACTCCTAAAATGAGATTGTTCTAGACTTCTGGCTATTATCAGAGAGTAGCAAAGGTAGGTCAGATGGGTGTGTGATGTGGCATAAAATATAGCATGTGCCAGGAGGAAAAAATTTACCATTCTCTGTTCTCAGAATAGACACTAAAAGCGTGAGTTAATCCAAGGAAAGCACAGTCTGTGGTTTGGATTTATCAAGAAAATTGATGTCTTAAGAAAGTTCAGGAAAAGTATATTCTCTGTCTCTGTGCTTATCAAGAAAATGGGTTTCTTAAGTATAAGGCCTATAAACATTTTTTTACAGAAAGAGCTCGACTACTATAGAAGGAAACTTCCTGTATTTAATTTGTATTGTAATCAAACAAAGTAATACACTGATAACATAAACTATCATGTCATTCTATCAAATAGAATTAGCAGTCAGAATACTTTGTAATGGAAAGAACTTTGTACATCTATAAGTGCTTAAAAGATTATAAGCACTTTGAATAAATGTTATTGTTAATTGAAGACAGTCCATCTATTCTCATCCACTGGCATGGAAGGATGGAAAGATGAATGGATGGATGGATGGATGAGTGATGCCAGGTGCCCAGATCTTAGTTCTCATGGCATATTGTCTAGGCTACATTTGTTGCCAGCAACATTGGCAATTTTACAATGGGACCTTGATAGTGAATCCAGTCATTTATCCTGCTACTATCAAGGGCTTGAGTAAGACTGATGGTACCTGACATTGAGACCACTGGACATGTTCATGTTATGTTCTTATGATTCAGATCATAAGAAAGTAAAACTCTGAATTTTGTTAAATTAATTTCCTTCATAAATACTTCTTTTTTTTGGGGGGGGGGGTAACTGGAGATTGGGTACCCAGGGGCACTCAATCACTGAGCCCTAGTCCCAGCCCTATTTTGTATTTCATTTAGAGACAGGGTCTCATTGTTGCTTAACGCCTTGTTGTTGCTGAGGCTGGCTTTGAACTTGTGATCCTTCTGTCTCAGCCTCCCAAGCCACCATAAAAACTTTTTAATGAAAAATTTCCTAGCTCTCCCTTATTGCCTTTATAAAAGTTAACAAGATAATCTTGTGTTGCATGTGATCCCCTTAGATTCTTTACAAAAGTATAAATTGAAGATGTTATTTCTCTTCATTTATCAGTTGTCTTCTTTTTTTAAAAAAAATATTTTTTAGTTATAGGTGGACACAATATTAGTTCTGCTTATGTCGTAATGTTTAAAACTTAATAATTTGACAACTCCTAGCTGCAGGGGAGTTTGGAAAGAGTGCTCTACCTCTGAGCCACAACCCAGTCCCAATTGTTTTCTTTTTAAAAATTTTTTTAAAAATATTTACTTTTTAGTTGTAGTTGGACACAATATCTTTATTTATTTATTTATTTATTTATTTATTTATTTATTTATTTATTTATTTTTATGTGGTGCTGAGGATTGAACCCAGTGCCTCACACATACTAGGCGAGTGCTCTACCACTGAGCCACACCCGAGCCAGCCCTATCAATTATCTTCTTAAACTATGAGTATCATTCACTAAAATTTTCAACAATGATGTTGGTATTTGCACTGTCCATAATGGTAGCCTATAGCCACAAGTGAGCACTTGATATGTGGGTACTAAGTCTTTAATTAAGTCAAATTTAAATAGCTACATTTGGTTAGTATTTACCATGTTGGCAGTGCTTTTTCTGAGTTACAGTGGTTAATAATAAAGTCACTGACTTGGGGCTGGGGGATGTAGCTCAGTGGCAGAGCATTTGACTAGCATGTGTGAGGCACTGGGTTCCATCCTTAGCATTACATAAAAATAAACAAATAAAATAAAGGCATGCTGTCCATCTACAACTACCCTTCACCCTCCCCCCAAACAAACAAAACCTCGCTGACATTTTTGATTTTCTTTGATGTCAGTGAACTCATTTGAAACCCATTATGTCCCATCATCTTATATAGACTTGAAGTTTTGGTACTTATTGAGTATGAACTTCATTTTATATGGCCTCACTTCATCCTCCAACAGCATTCAAAAAAATTGTTTCATTATTTATAATTTCCTATTTCTCATTTTTGAAAAGAAAAATGCCTATCCTCATCTGCCCCACCATTGTATTTGGAAGCAAATATCTTGTTTGATTTTATGAAGACTCACAACTGGGGAGGACTTTTCCTCAGGATTAATCTTACCCCAAGTTTCATCCATATCTGATTTGGGTGATATGGAGATGAGACTTTGGACTTCTGGCTTTAAAATTGATGCTGGAATGAATTTAGACTTTTGAGCTTTGGGAATGAAATGAATGCATTTTTGCATGCATTAAGAGCATAAATTTAGGGATGTTAGGGGCAGAATGCTATAAAATTAATTGTGTCACCTGAAAATTCACGTTATGTTGGGTTAGATTTGAGTTACCCGCTAAAAGTTCATGTGTGAGACAATGCCTAAAAGGTTAGAGATGAAATGATTGGGTTAAAAGCCTTAAACTAATCAGTGCATTGATCCACATGAATGGATTAACTGGGCGAGGCAGGTAGTGTGTGGCTAGAAGAGCTAGGTTGCTGGGGAAGGCCTTTGGGATTTATATTTTGTTTCTGGTGAGTGAAACTTTCTCTGCTTCCTGGTGCAGTGGCCTGCTGCTTTCTTTTGCCATACCCTTTTCCCATGATGTTCTGCCTCATCTCGGGTCCAGAGTAAAGGAGTTGGCCTTCTGTGGACTAAGACCTCTAAAACCGTGAGCCCCAAATAAACTTTCCTCCTGGACTTGTTCTTGACATGCCTTTTGGTTGCAGTGGCAAAAAAAGCTGAGTGAAATGTATGTTGAAGCTCTAACCACCCATGTGATTCTAATGGAGACAGGTCCTCTGAGGAGGTGATTAAGGCTAAATGAGGTCTAAAGGTAAGTCTCTGATCTAATAGAACTGATATCCTTAGAAAAGAGGAATAGATACCAGAGATCACTCTCTCTATCATGTGAGGACACAGCAAGTTGGTAGCCATCTGCAAGTTAGGAAGGGAGCTCTGACCCAAAACCAGACTCTACCACAACCTTGGTCTTGGACTTTTTAGCCTGCATAACTACATTTTCCATTGAATTCAGCCTTCAGAAATAACTTTCTGATGTTTCAGCCTTCCAATCTATGGAATTTTGCTGCGTAAGCAAACACCCCCCAGTCTAACTGTTGTATTTTAGTATCATGAGTCTACCATCAATACCTTCTATAATCTAATTATAATAACTATAAAATCTAATTTTCCAAAGATAACTTCACATGATAGTTACTTTATTTGTTCTGGTTCTTAAATTATTCATTTTATGTTTGCCTTCTAAATACTTTTTACTTCAGTGTTGTTTATGGTTTAGGGACCGTTTTAAACTTTACTTCCATGAGGCCCTTTTCCTCATTACACTTCTTCCCACTCCACGAATTCCTATAGAATTTAATCTGTGCACCACAGAACTTACTTGGTGTTTCTTACTTTCTACTTTGATTTCCTTAAATGCTTGAAAAACTTTTAGGGGTAGGATCTTATTTTTTTCCTAACTTCAATTTTTATTGCATTAATCCTGACAGAGAAATAAGAAAATTGACTTTTCTGAGGCTGGTAAGATTTATTGAATTAATAATAAATTTTAGTTTTTCAAATATATCAAGTCTAGTCATTTGAAAAATTTTGTTTGATAAATCTTGTCTTTGATTTTTTTACTGAAATTTTAGAGCAGATACTTATTTAAAATAAAAATTCTCATTGTAGGGCTGGATTATAGCTCAGGGTATAGCACTTGCCTGGCATGTGGAAGGCACCGGATTTGATCCTCAGCATCACACATATAAAAATAAAGGTATAAAAAATACAATAGCATTATTTTTTAAAATTCTCATTGTAGTGTTTACCTTGCATTCCATAACCGTAAAAGGCAATATAGATAGCTTCCTAATGATACTTTGAACCTTTCTTTTAAATGGAGGAACATGAATGAAGATACTTTGGAAATATATTATTTCAGAAGTTCCCTTAAGGATTTTCACATTTCTAGGTCTATGTACCATAGAGCCAGCCACTAATATATATTATAGGGAATATTGCCATGTATTGTTTTTTAGTTTGTTAAACTGCTCTATACATAATGTTTAGGAAACAGTAATGAAATATAGTATTTTGGCTGGGGTTGTGGCTCAGAGGTAGAGCACTTGCCTAGCATATGTGAGGGACTGGGCTCGGTCCTCACTACCACATAAAATAAAACATTGTGTCCATCTATAATTAAAAAATAAACATCTTTTTTAAAAATAAATAAATAAATACAGTATTTAGAAAAGGCATTTTTTTCTTTATTTTAAATATTTTGGAATACCATTCAGATAGTTAAGGAGAATTCTGGTGATAGTTAAGGGGAACTCTGCATTGAAAGTATTTTAGGTGTATGATCTCAGCAGAGCTACTGTTCCACAAGGATAAATCCATTCTTAATGTAATTTTGCCGAGTAAATTTCAATCTATTGCATTTCAGTTGTTGATTAGTGACCCATTGGCAGTAGAAAGATGGCAGTGTTATTTCCAGGCAGTTTGTTCCTCTAAATATCCAGACAAGGCCGAGTCAGCCTTATATGTCTAAAGCTGCCAATTTTCCTGTGGCTTCTTTATTTCTTTATCCCTTTATCCAGCTGCTGCTGGCTGCTATTGCCACATTTGCCCTCTGGCGTGGGGATAGCATGCTCAGCTTCCCCCGAGGCTGCTGTTAATGCTTCCTTTTTACTCTGCTGGCTGGGAATGCACTTGGCATCCTCAGTCTCAAACCTCTCCTCCCTTTTTTTTCAACAGACACCAGGCACTTAAGTAGCACTTTCAGCCTCCACCAGTTATCAGTAGTAGCTTTCAACCCCTCATTTCTGGTCTGGTAACTCAGCACACTGTCCCGGGAGAGCTGGACTAAGCTAATCTGCCCCCTCTTCCCTCCTTCCTCTGTCTGTCCATCTTCCTCTTTTCTTTCTCCTACTTATCCATTTCCTTTACTCCTTTTATTTTTTTTCTTACTTGCTTTTTAATCTTATAAGTGATTCGTGTTTTTTTTTATTTCTGCCTTTATTATTTGCCACATGCTAGGCAAATATTTTTAGTGGAAAATGAGACAATAGTAAATTTAAAAATTAAACAGGTTTGCTCCATATTTTAACTGATTCAACAACAAAAAGGTTATATTTTCTATACCTTACTCCACTTGCCCCTTGTGGGTATAATGCAGATTCCACATGGTAAGTTTATGGGGGTTTGTTGTTTTTGCTTTTATATACACAGGTAGATGTTTTATTTACATGTGCCTACTTACTCAAAGTGACGTCTGATGTGGGAAAGAGTCACTTTTTTTAACAAATGTTGGAGAACAGAAAAACCACTTAAATTGTGTTTTTGTTTATTTGGTTGGTCGGTATTTGCCTAGAATGATGAGAATATGCCGTTTGAGATACTTTTCAAACTACCTATTTTCTGGATATAATATGGATGTTTTTCATTTTTCAAGAAATGATTTATACACATTTTAGAATTCATAATCTAAGATTTGTGTCCCACAGATTAGAAGATAGGTAATGCCTGAGAATTTGGGGATCAAGAATAAGAATAGTGCTGTGCAAGCCTCTGTCAAGAACTGCTGACAAAGCTGAATTCCCAATGTCCACCAGAGAAAACATGAAACATTTATATTGATAGTTAAAGACAAGTCAGTCATCTTAAGCTCTTAACTCTTTCCTGCCCTCACTCCTTCTTTTTAAAATATTTTTTTAAATTGTTGATAGACCTTTATTTTATTCATTTATTTATATGTGGTGCTGAGAATAGAACCCAGTGCCTCACACATGCTAGGCAAGCGCTCTACCACTATGCCACAACCCCTGCCCACTCCCTCTTATTTCAATTCTTTCCTCTGGGAAGAAAAATCTTATGAAGTTTGTGTTTTACTAATATATAACCCAGTGTATATTCTTTTTCTATAAACTGGTATGACTAAAAATTTTAATTTTACTCTACGTCTACAATTAGGCCTTTATTTTAAAGGTACAAAGTTATCTTTTTCATCATCATGCCCTAATGTGTGTTTTTGTTTTGTTTTTTAGAGGCTTAGTGCAGAGGTTGATGTATAAAGGGAGCCTGTATCCACAGGAAGGTGCACACTGCTTCAGAACCTTAGCTGAGTCTCCAGTCTTACTCATTTGCAGAGTAAGGAAGGGAGGGGCAGGAGAGGAGGAAGGACCTGTTTATCACATTTCTATGTAAATTTTCTTAGTTGAAAGCACTATAGAAAAGAAGCTTTATATATCAGTTTCACAGCCTTTTAAATAGGTGTAAAAACTGCACTGTTCCTTAGTGCTTTTATTACAAAAACAATAAACACTAAATACATTATTTTAATAAATTAAATATGCTTTTTAAGCCACACATATTACCCCTATCAGACTGAAATGCCATACACACCCCTTCCTCTACCCCTGAGGCAGATAGATGGGTATTGGCAATTTTAGAATTCTTTTTGATAGTGTCTTGTTCTAATTTAAAGCTATTTTTAATAATTCTGCCCTCGGGAAGTTAGCAGTTCTACCTCCATTTCCTTATCTTGTTCAGTGTTGCCAGCAGGGGGGAGACGGTGATGCTGTTGAGCTTGCACTCATTTTCACATTTTATTCATGTGTGTGGCTCTGAAATTCATCGTCATGCAGGAGTTATGTGATGCCTGCCCCACAAGCTTCCATAAGTTATCTGTGTGCTGTATACCCTCAAAAAGATGTTAGCTTGTCTTTAAGTTACCTGTATAAAATTGACCAAAAAGCTAATTGGTTTAAGTCATTTTTCCTTTGGTTATATTAATGAACGTACTTTAAGAAAACAGTGTATATTCTTTTTCTATAAACTGTACTACATTTTTAGTACTACATTTAGAACAGAATTCTACATGCTATACTCCTCCTTACTAATGTTCATATAAATCCATAAGAAATGGTAATTATGAAGTGAGATACTAAGTATCATTTCTCAGAAAAAAAAACCAGAAATAGCTATCTATAAACCTGGTGAAGGTTGAAGAGGGTTTATACAGCTGTTATAAAAACAAACCATGATTGCATATTTCAAACTTACTTACCAATGATTTTGTGGCCCATAAAAAATTCACAGTTGGGGCTAGGGTTGTAGATCACTTGCCTACCACATGTGAGGCATTGGGTTTGATGCATAGCACTACATTACCAAAAAATAAAATAAAATAAAGGTATTGTGTCCATCTACAACTAAAAAAAAATTTCTTAATTAAAAAAATTTACAACTCATTTCTGTATTTGTTATTATGACCAAGGGGCTGGCCTTTTATAAGCATTAGAAATTTGAAAAAGTATTTTGTCAGATTTTTGTTTGGTTTGGTTTTGTGGTTCCGGGGATCAGGCCCAGGGCCTAAGTTTAGCAGCTGACCATGCAGATCATAAGGACAAAAGCTGAGTTGTTTCCACTTATGATGGTACTTATCTTTTTTGTTCTTTGTTTGTACCAGGGATTGAACCCAGGGATGCTTAACCACTAAGCCACATCCCCAGTGCCCTTTTACATGACAGTAGACTGTATTTCAACACATTATACATACATGAGTATAACTTATTCTAATTAGGATCCCATTCTTGTGATTGTACATGATGTGGAGTTTCACTGGTCATGTATTTATATATGAACATAGAAAAGTTGTGTCAGATTCCTTCTACTGTTTTTGTTATTCTCATTTCCTCTCCCTTCCCTTCATTCCCCTTTGCCTAATCCACTGAACTTTTATTCTCCCCTCTCCCGCATTGAGTATTAGCATCTATATATCAGAGAGACCATTTGAGTTTGAGTTTTTTGGGATTGGCTTATTCCACTTGTCATGATAGTGCCAAGATCCGTCCATTTATCCATGCTCCAGATTCATCCATTTACCAATAAATGTCATAAAATCATTCTTTTTTATGGCTGAGTAATATTCCATTGTGTATTTGTACCATATTTTCTCTATCCACTTGTTTGGTTCCATAGCTTACTATTGTAAATTGAGGTATCGTAAACATTGGTGTAGCTGTGTCACTATAGTGTGCTGATTTTAAGTCCTTTGGGTATATACTGAGAAATTAGATAACTAGGTCATATGGTGGTTCCATTCCAAGTTTTCTGAGGAATCTCCATACTGCTTTCCAGAGTGGTTGCACCTATTTGCAGTCCCATGAGCACTATATGATTGTACCATTTTCCTCACATCCTCGCCAATATTTTTGTTACTTGTATTCTTGATAATTGCTATTCTAGAGTGAGATGGAATCTCAAGTGTAGTTTTAATTTGTATTTCTCCTGTTTCTAGAGACATGGAACATTTTTTCATATATTCACATTGCTTCTTGTGTGACATGTCTGTTCAGTTCCCTTGCACATTTATTAATTGGGTTATTTTTTTCTTTGTTGTTATGTTTTTTTGGTTTTTTTTTTTTTTTTTTTTTTTTTTTTAGTTTTTTATATATCCTATCTCAGGTGCAGGTGGCAAAGACTTTCTCCCAGTCTGTATTCTCTCTCTTCAAGTTCTTATTTGTTTCCTTTTTCCCAGCCCTTTTTATTTTTTGAGTCATGGTCTCATTAAGTTGCTTCGGGCTCACTAAATTGCTAAGGCTGGCTTTGAACTTGTGATCCTCTTGCCTCAGGCTCCTGAACCACCAGGATTACAGGCATGCACCACTGTGCCTGGCTTTTGTTTGTGTTTTTTTTAAAAAAAACATTTTTCAACATAAACTATATATATGTGACTCTTTTTGCTAAATTCAATGACCTGTCTTTGAACATACATGGCTGATCTATAAGCTGAGGTCATTGCCATTTTATAATCCATTTTAACTAACCAACAATCATTATTTTTTCTAATGTAAACTTGTTATTTTGATTTTTATCTGCTGATGATGTTTCTAATTATGGAATTTTTATATATGGACATTTAATAATAGATTTTGATTCAACTTTTGTTTGAATATAGTGGCTTACTAGTACTGTTACTAATGAAATAAATTAATAATAAACATGTTAGTAATTATTATTCATATGTAAGTAACTGTAAGGATAGTTAAGATACTGCCTTGGTGAATTTATATTCTTAATCTAGCATTCTCTGCTCCCTGAGTAATTGCTAGTGTACAAGCCAGTCATATTTGTAACGTTGCCATTCTATTTCAAGACATTGTGCCCTTGCTTTCATCATCTGGCTATAGCAGGTTTCTACATTAGGTATATGTTAAACTTATCTTGGGATTGTGGCAGTATGTTATGTTTACCAGAACTGTTTTAGCTCTCTTACCTGTCTGTAGAGCAGCCTAACATCTTTGCTCACAATCTGCTTCCTGTCTCTGACGGTCACACACAAGTTGCTTGTCTGCTCCCGATGCTTCCCAGTCTTCCACATCTTGAAGTTGTTTTTAGTATCTGGACTTCAGTTTTAGAAAATTGGTTTGGAGAGTTTACATCCATTTACATCCATATACAATTAAGATCTTTGAAATTATAGCACTTTAAAAAAATAATAAAAGCCATCAATAAAAATGCTATTTAGTTTCTTCTAGAAGCTTGATTATTTACTCACAGAAGAGATAGAGACTGTGAATGACTATAACCAATTGATGAAAAGCAATGATTATTATTTGGTACATTTTAGGGATTGCTATCCAGTCAAGCAGAGGGGAAAAAAAATATAATATTCCCTATTTTGATGGGTGAATCTGTACTCAATGGATTACAAAAGCCAAAGTGGACAGGTAGTCAGTTTGTTGACTATTATCAGTCCTTGTCTTGTTATGTTAATGCTTGACATAATTTTGAATGCCACTTGAATGCATAGGTGAGAAATTTGGGAAAATACATACTTATAATTTTGTAAAAAAGGTGATTGTCAGGCACCAAAATACAGACTCAACCTGGAATGCCCATGGGGACTAAGAAAGATAGGCACTTTTAAATTGGTGTAGAACAAACACTTAAACAAGTGACAGAATCCAAGCTCCTATAAATGGGGCATTGGTTTGCAGACATGATTGATTACTTATATTAGTTACAATGTCTTATATTATAAAACCTGACCTATGATCTCCCAAATAGGCGTATGTCTTATAGGGACTTGCAGTACTGTTTGTTTAGTTGAGGGATATGACTTTTCTCGTCTCCCACTTCCAGAATTAAAACAATCCTCTGTTTCTAAGAATTTTTTAATCAAGTTCTACTTTTCTTCAGCTGCTGCATAGCACAGGGGTTCTTTAATTTACTTGGTAGACATGTTTACTGCATACTGTATAGTTTATGAGTGTTACCCTAAATGGTTAATTATGGGCCCAGGTTTCCATGTGTGAAGAATTGCATGAACTAATATAGTTGCTCTATTGTTTGCATATTGGTGGACCATATTCAGAAAATTACATCACATTAAGTATTTAAAGCATTTTTACTAAAACCAGTGATGTTTCTGCTTAAAAGTTTGTAATAACATTTAGCAGCAACTTTAAACAATAAAAAGCTGCAGTACCTAAACCGATTTTTTCTTCTAAATTATTAGTAGTAGTATTTCAAATATGCTGATTTAAAATCATGATCAAAGGATGCACGATAATTATAACTTAAATTAGTATAATATTAACATTTTATAAATAGCTTTCACCTGTTAGTCATTTAAGCCTCATAATGTCCTTACAAAGCTAGCAGGAAACTAGAAACCCAGAAAGGATGATAGGCAAGGTCACATAACTAGTAAATATCAAAAAGTCAAAACCATATTTCCAGAATCCAAGTCCATTACCCTTTCATTCTGCTCTTGCTGTAATACCTATTATAGCACTTTATAGGTTACAAAGCAACTTTTACATGTCGTATTTGAACTTTATTAAAACTGGATATGCACATGTGGAAGAGTGAAATTGAACGGTTACCATACACCATACATAAAAATCCCACTCACAGTGTATTAAAGATTTAAACATAAAACCTGAAACTGTAAAACTCCTAGATGGAAACATAGGAAAAACACTTCTTGACATTGGTCTTGGCAATGATTTTGTGTCCATGAGACCAAAAACTCAGTCAACAAAAGCAAAATATAGACAAGTATAATTTCACCAAACTAAAAAGCTTCTGACAGCAAAGGAAATAATCAACAGAGTGAAAAGCCAACCTAAGAAACAGAAAATATTTTTAGCCCACATGTCAAATCGGGGGATAATTTATAAAACATATAAAGAACTCCTACAATTCAATAGCAAATAACTAATAACCTGATTAAAAATGAACTTAACACTTCAATAGAAATTTCTCCAAAGACAAATGGCTAGCAGATATATGAAAAGTTTCTCAACATCACTAATCAGTAGGGAAATGCAAATGAAGTCTCAGTGAGGTATCACCTCATACCTGCTAGATTGGTTTTGTTAAAAAATAGAAACAAAAGTCTGGAGAGAGATACAGCTCATTGATAGAACACTTGACTAGCATAGGCAAGGCCCTGGTTTGATGCCCAGCACTGGGAGAGAAGGATACAAATGAGTATTGGTGAGCAGATGTTGGTGAGAATGTGGAGAAATTGGAGCCATTATACACTGTTGGTAGAAATGTAAAAGGGTTCAGTCATTATGGAAAACAGTGTTGGGATTTCTCAAAATATTAAAAATAGAACTGCCATATCAGGATAAATAAAATGTGGTATATATACACAATGGAATATTATTCAGCATTAAAAGAGAATAAAATCATGGCATTTGCAGGTAAATGGATGGAGTTGGAGAATATAATGCTAAGTGAAGTTAGCCAATCCCAAAAACACAAATGCTGAATGTTTTCTCTGGTATAAGGATGTTGATTCATGAGGGGTTGGGTGGGGGGAGCATTGGAGGGCAAAGGGATGGGATGGGGAGGAAGAGGGCTTGGGGGTAGGAAAGACGGTGGAATGAGATGGACGTAATTACCCTAAGTACATGTATGAAGACACGAATGGTGTAACTCTACTTTGTATACAACCACAGACATGAAAACATGTGTTCTATATGTGTAATATGAATTATAATGCATTCTGCTGTCATATACAACAAATTAGAATAAATTTTTAAAACTTTAAAAAAGAACTGCCATATGATCCAGCTGTCCCACATCTGGATATTTATCCAAAAGAATTAAGATCAGGATCCCAAAAGAGATATTAGCATGCTAATATTCATTGTAGTGCTCTTTATAATAGCCAAGAAATACAAACAACCTAAATAGTCATCAACAAATGAATGGATAAGGAAAATGGAGCATGTACATATAGTGAAATATTATTTGGCTTTTAAAAATCAGGAAGGAAAGCTGGGCACAGTGGCAGAAGCCTGTAATCCCAGCAACTTGGGAGGCTAAGACAGGAGGATCACAAGTTTGAGGTCAGCCTATGGAACTTAGAAAAACTCTGTCTCAAAATGAAAACTAAAAAAGACTGGGGATAGAGCTCAGTAGTAGAGCATCCCTGGCTTCAGTCCCCAGTGCCCCCCAAAATAAAAAATAAATAAAAAGAAGGAAATCTTACAATAATGCAATAACATGGATGAACCTTGTAGACATACTAACTGAAATAAGCCAGTCACAGAAGGGCAAATACTGCTTTATTTCATTTATATGAAGTATCTAAAATAATTAAGCAAAGAATTAGAGAATACAAGGATGGTTTCCAGGAGCTGGGTGGATAGATTGTTGCTAATCAATGATCATAAATCTCAGTTATACAAGATGAATAAGTTCTGTAAATCTGATGTACAATATTGTCCTTATAACGGAAATGTATTGTACATTTAAAATTTTGTGAAGATGGCAGATCTCTTGTTTAGTGTTTTTATCACAAAAGGTTAAATTTTTTAAAAAGAATGTATATTTTTTAAAAATTGTAATTGTAGATAGACTGCATGTCTTTATTTATTTTTTAAGGTGGTGCTAAGGCTCGAACCCAGTGCCTCACTTGTGCTAGGCAAGTGCTTTGCCACTGAGCTATAGCCCCAGCCCATGAAATTATATATATATATATATATATATATATATATATATATATTTACTTTAGATCATTACTTGTTCATGTCATAGAACAAGTAATTAGATGAAATAAATTAGTCAACTATTAAACAGAAGGCAATAAATGAGGATGCTTTATTGAAATGACAGCTATCTAAAGAATTAAGTTATAAAGAATGTAGTACCTTCCAACCATGCTTATAACCCATGGCAAACTCATCCTGGAAAAGCAAAATTTTTTATCTTTCTAGCATTACCCAAGTTGACCAAACATGTGCCAGGTATTGAGATAGAAACAAAAACCTGGCAATAATCAAGACATTTGTGTGTAATGATGTCACAGGCTCAATCAGCAAATGGATTTTTGGAACTCACCTTAGAATAGGACCCTCAAGGTGAGATTAGAGACAGGAAATGAGGCTGCAGATATACAAGAATAGGAAAGGGTGACCAGTACAGAATGAATGGAAGAGTGGCCAATCTCAGCGATGCATCCTATTCTCTGACATTGAACACACCAGAACCTGACTGCTAGAATTGTATTTTATTCCACCCTCTTAGAATACTTTTCTTTGACTATTTCCTTGATAAGCTAATTTTTATCCTTTTAGCCTCACCTTTCCAGAAGAACCTCTTCATCATCATTCTATTCCAAGTAGCTTCTCAGTTACTTCATATATCATTACCTGGTTGTGTAGCACTAATCAGTGTCTGACATTATCTTGTAGAATAATTTGTGTAATAAATGCCATTCTTCTTCACGAGAATGAGAACAGGGACTTTGCCTCTATATTTTAGTGTTTAGCCTAATCCATGATACAAATGTTAAATTCTAAATGAGTAGATACCAATAAAATAAATGAATTAATTTAGTAGGGCCATGGGGTTTCCTGAGTAAGGAGGGAAAGTAGTACCATTTGTTGAACACCTACTGCCAAGCATTGATTTAGGAATTCTTTCATATATTACCCATTTTATTCTTCCACTGTAGATATGTGCCCTACTTTGATGAAACTGAGGCCTAATAAAAATAAGTAATTTGTTCAATGTCACAACTGGCCTAGTAAGTCTTAAAGAGATCTTTACTCATGGTTGATGTCAGATTGAGTTTCTAGTTCCACTGAGGAAGAACCTACTCATCAGCGTCTTCCAAGATAGTCTCAGGTGCCGGTGTTGTGTTCTCCAAGGAACTGGAGGGAGAAGGAAAATACCACCAGGGACCACAAGGAAACCAAGTCTCCTTAGTCATTAGAGCCATCTCTTGGGCTTTCAGATTCTTAGTGGTTCAGGTTCTACCCCTAATAGCTTCTTTCAGTGAAGAAAAGATCAGAATTCAATTAATGTATTTAAAAGTTGTTTTGTGAATCTTAATCAGGGATCAGCAAATGTTGGCCCAAGTGGCAAAGAGATTCAGCTACCCATATTTATTTGTTTATTGTCTATGTCTATGTCTATTGTTTATTGTCTATGTTGGCAGAGTTGAATAATCATGACAGTGACCATGTGGCAAAGCCTCCATATATTTAGTATTGGATCTTTTATTTTCCTTTTCTGAAAATTATTGCAGTATGGTTATACATAACACTGGGATTCATTTTGACATAATCATACAAACACGGAACATAATTTGCTGCACTTTAGTCCCCAATACTTCTTTTCCTCCCCTCCTCCCTCCCACTCCCTGGTCTTCCTTCCTTTCTTTTTTTTTAAAAAAAATATTATATATATAATATTTTTTTAAAAAGATATTACTATAAACATTATAGTTAATATTTTTTAGATGTTGATGGACCTTTATGTTATTCATTTATTTATATGTGGTGCTGAGAATCGAACCCAGTATCTCAAACATGCTAAGCAAGTGCTCTACCACTGGGCCACAACCCCAGCCCCCCAGGATCTGGTCTTTTATAGAAAAAAAATTCCAACTTTTGCTCTGAAGTATAGTTTACACCAAATCTAATGCAAACATAAAACAAGTTCTCCCAAAAAGCCAATAATCAAAAAAAATCATAAAATTACAGTGATTAAATCTGTAGCTAACCTTGAACATCTAAGCCAAAGACTGTACAGCACACAATTCCCTTTCCTGTTCTAAATTCCTGCTTTTTTGTTGTTGCTGCTGTTGTTGTGTAACTGTTCATTCAGATGGGATAATTGAACAAAATGACTCTTTCGTTTTAATGTGTCTTTGACACATAATGTTGACATTGTGCCATCAAAAAGAACTTGCCACTCATTTCCTGGGATCATATGTGTTATATATTTCAAACCTGTCTCAAAACTGTCTGATCTTTTCAAAGTTTACTTCCCTGTATAATTTAGAATCACCATATATTGCAGCATTTCCAATTATATTCTCAAATATATTTAGTTAGAACAAAGTCATACTTTATTAATATACAGGGGAGGTGAAATATTTTGTTAAATATCACGCTCAAGCTAAAGCAAGCCAGAAATTGCATATTTACTTCTTAGGTAAAAATAACATAACAACATGTTATTTTTCTTTGATAGGGTCATTCATAGCTCAGAATCACTGTTACAATACTAATAGGAGCGTCAGTCTGAAAAAACCTGGAGTACCAAAGTTATTTTGCCCTGCTGTTTATGAAATCCAGTGAGCCTTTCTGCGTTTCTCATTGGGGTGATTACCTTGCTGATGTTTGAGCACTTTAGTTGACAGGTGAGCATGTATGAATGCACTGAACAGGAGAGTTGAAGGAAGTGGAGGTTGAAGGCATTTCTTCATGAGACTGAGAACAAGAACAAACTATTGCTGAGCATAGGATCTTACACATAAGAGACCTTCAAAGGGTGGCTGTGAATGTATATTTGAATTGAATTCCAACAAAGGAAAGAACAGAGAGAGAGAGAGAGAGAGAGTGAAAAGAACTAACCAAGTTATTTTGAGACAGCCAGTCAGAGAATCATTGAGATTTAAGAATTGTAAAAGGAGTTTAAGGTCAGATATACAGAGAGACTTAAATGCCATGACAAGGATTTACCCTGTGGGTGAAAACATGCATTTAAGAATTTTGTGGATAAAAGTGATATGACTGAAGTTCCAATCTAGGAAGTTGGTTCTAGTGATATCATATAAAGGATTGAATGGAATGGTACAGTTGGTATTGGGAAACCAACTTCTAAGTCTTTTTCAAATATCCACATAACATGGGCTTGAAGAAGAACAGTAGCCATGGAAATGTATGGCACAGAAAATAAAGAAATATATATGTAGAATTTATGGATTTTTTTATCTGAATAGAAATTAAATGGTATTCTAAAATATTGACTTCCAGATGACTGGGGATAGGAGTGAATTTAAAGGAAATGGGGACGTCTTAAGGAGGAAAAAGTTCTGGAAGCAAATGACCATAGTCACCCTTGGACAGATTGTTGGTGCGAGACCCAGGTGGTGGAAGTCATCCATTTAAGTTGTAGATGTGGAGCAGAAGTGGCAGACTGGTAGCCAGTGGTCAGCAAAAGCCTACAGAAATGTTCTCTCCATTCAACATGGTGGTTTTCTTTGTCTGAAATTATTTTTATTTCATCCTCACACTGTAGCTAATAAACTGACTATTATTTTCTCTCCTAGCATTTAGAAAATATTAGGACACTTCTGGCTTACATTGTTACTTTTGAGAAACAGTATCATTCCTTTTTAGTTGTTTTTGGTTGCTTTTAACATTTTTCCAACTATAATATTTTGCATTTTCATTGCAACATGTCTTAAGTAAGAACTTTTTAAATTTCTTCTGCTTGGGCTCATTATTCATCTTGAATCTAAGGATTTATATCTTACATACATTCTGGAAAGTTCTCAAGTATTAAAATTTCAAATTGCCTCTTTTCCATCCTCTCAATTTATTCTTGGTAGAATTCCTCTTTTTTCCTCTATATTCACACAGTACTTCTGAAAACAATTAGGGTGGGGTGTTTCTTCACCTTAAGCAATAATCAAGGGTTTTAGAAGCACTGTGCCAGGATTTGGAGACAAAGACCAATATTATTCTTATTATTTCATAGTAGCATCTCCTACTGTGTGTGTGTGTGTGTGTGTGTGTGTGTGTGTGTGTGAGAGAGAGAGAGAGAGAGAGAGAGAGAGAGAGAGAGAGAGAGAGAGAGAGAGAGAGAGAGATTGATTGATTTGGGCTGAGAGAGTGAGATTGGCTGTGTGTGCAGCCCAGACCCTTACACATGCTAAGAAGTACATACTCTGCCACTGAACTACATTCCCAATTCCTTGGCCTTTCTTTTATATTTTCCATTTTATATTTATTTCTTATCTGTTCTGCCAATTTTTTCATGTTTCTTAGATCACTAATTTTTTCTTCAGGTATTTAAATCTGCAGTTTTATCAGTCTACAATAAATTCACTGACTTTTTCATTTCTAGAGATTCTGTTTGGTTCTTTATCAGATCAACTCAAAAAAAATCAAACCTTATCCCTTTATCTCCTTTGTATATTTTCCTTCCTTGTATGTCTTTAACAACTTAAAACATTATTTTCCCAATTCAAAATTGCTCTTATATGAAGCTCTGTTTTTGTGCTGTCAAAATTTTTTATTTTACTTATTTTATGTATATGTATTAATTTTTGCAGTGCTAGGACTTGAACCCAGTACTCTACCACTGAACTATACTCTCAATCTTGATAATTGTTCATCTTTTTAATACATTATTTTTTAGTTGTTCTTTTTAGTTATACATGGCAATAGAATGTATTTTGATATATCATACAAAAATGGGAAGTATAACTTCCCATTTTTTGGTTGTACATGATGTGGAATTACACTAGTCATGTATTCATATATGTGATTCTTTATCTTGATAGTCTTATTGTGTAGTTTGTAGTTTTGGATTGTGTGATAATCTTCAGGAGAACTACTCTCTCTTAGACTCTTTGATGGCAGTAAGTGTATTTTGTATCTTCCATGTATCACAGCTTAAGATGAGTCTGCATGTAAATTTCAGACTCATTGGTTATACTTTTAAATCTGTCTATATAAGGGGCAGATCTCTGAGCATACATTTCTAGGAAAGGCTTCCCTACATCTAGCCCAAGTCAGGACAGATTGGTTTTCTCTTATACTTTCCATTGTCCTGTCCCTTGAGGTCATGGCTCTTTGACAGGTCCAGCTTTATGTATGAGGAAATCTTACTTCCACCAACCTAACAAAGGAGCCAAAGTCTCACCTTTTTCTACATGAGCATTAAAACCAAACCAGACCCCTGGGAGACTGAGACTGAGGGGCTGAGGGGAATCCCAGGATTTAATCCTTACTTACCTACCACTGTGTAGTACCTTCCTTCATTTGTTGCTATTGCTTGCTTGTTTGGGGCTCCTGGGGACTTTGTTTGCTATTTCTTTCTAATTCAGCATTTATCTAAAAGCTTATTTGTTCCTTTGTAATTGATAGATACAACAACTAAAAACAATGTGGGATTTGGGGTTGGATCCTGGAACAGAATTAAGCTCTAACCTCTATAGTTTAGTATGTTATTTGCTGGGTTTGATAATAGTACATTGATCATGTAAGTTGTTAACATTAGAAGAAGCTGATTGAGAGGTACACTTGAACTCTCATACTATTGCATTTTTCTGGAAATCTAAAATTATTTCAAAATAAAGTTCTTAAAAGCACATTTGTTTTATTCACTTCTGAATAACTTGTAATAAGGAGGTTTCCAATATTACACACAGCCCTCCATATCTGCCGTTCTACATCTAGGGGTTCAACAAAGCATGGATCAAAATTCAAAAAAAAAAAAATGTGTACGAAACATGTACAGACTTTTTTCTTGTCTTTATTCCCCAAAGATTATAATAGCTATTTATATAACATTTACACTGCATTAGTTATTATAAGTAATCTAGAAATGATTTAAAGTATATGGGAAGATATGTGTAATATGCAAATTAATGTCATTTTTAATAAGAGACTTGAACATCTGCAGATTTTGTTATCTTGAGGTTGATAGGGTAGTCCTGGAACCAATCCCCTGTGAATACAGATGAATGACTATATTACTATATTACTAAAATAAACGACCTAATATTTTAATAAAAGAAGTTACATTAAAAGTAATAAAATACAGACCTTCCTTCTCCAAAATATGGGATTTTTAGCTTCTTGTTAAAAGTTAAGACTGTCTGATCAAATCCAAGGCTTTATGCTTGCTAAGGAAGTGCTCTACCACTGAGCTACATTTCCAGCCCAGGAATAACATAGTATTTAGTCTTCTCTGGTAAAATAAAAGAAAGCATGTCACAATGGAGGAAAAAAGATAGTTAAGCCAGAAGAGCTAGAATTGGCACCATCATGAAGAAAGCACTAAGGGACAAGTTATAAGACTGTCAAAAAGTTCAAGAAAATATTAACATCAAAATTTACAGCATAGAGGCAGGAGGTCTGAGCCCTACTGTAACCCAAAAATGGAACCACAAGTTCAGGACCAGTCTGGGCAACTTAGTGAAACCCTGTGTCAAAAATAATAATAATAATAATAATAATAATAATAATAATATTATTATTATTATTATTATTTAGACTTAGAAGAAAATTCCACAGATAATAGTGAGGAACTCTTTTTAAAATTGCTCCCTTTTAAAGGTATGTAGAATAGTGTTCTATGGAAAAATATAGTCATCAACACCTTCAAGTGGGGTAGCAATTCAGAAGAGTTGGACTCTGAAATGTTTTTCAAATAACCAATTTATATCATTTTTATTTTTACAGATGTGTGATACTTAAAATCTATGTCTAAAAAGCCTTGCAAGCTCTTTTAATCATCAAAAAATTCAAATTCTGCCTAAGAAAGCTTTTATATAATTATTTTGCAGCTCTTTTTGTTTCTTAGCAGTACATAAAATAAAAGTCTTAGGTCTACAAAATTAGTATATTTTACTACACGTGGTGTGTTTATATGTGTTCTGTGGATCTTAGCCAAAGGTCGTTGAACCCCTGTAGCTGCCACAGCAGTTTCTAAACATTTTGAACATAGTACCTTTACCTGTGAAAGGCAATACGAGCCAGCTCTCCTCCCTGTGCCTTCAGCTAAATCATACCAGATCTGCACCATTGGTTATCTTTATCATCACAAGGCCTTCGTAGCCAGTTATACATTTTTGTTGGGTGTATTTGATAACATTTTTCAAAACATGCTGTCCATGGAAAAGAGAAATAATGAAATAATAAAACGACATTGAGATAACATGTCTTAAGATGGCTACTTTAATATGTAGCATTATTCACTTATTAATAGCTATTTTTGGATCTGAAATTCACTAAATTTTCAAACATCTACCCCTCTATTAGGAATATTGACTGTCAAACCTAGTGTTTAAGAAGATTCATTTATGTTTAAAAAAATATAGTTTCTGCTATCATCTTTTGAGTCCCCAGGCCCTCCTTTCTACCGCCCATACGCCATCAGATATTTGAACATTGGATAAAGTTTAATCTGTTTCAGGCTGTGTGCCAGGGATACCAAATGTGGTACGCAAAAAGACATCCTCCTGTTAGCCTGAGTGAGAGGAAGGGAACAATTAGATAACACAGTAATGTTTTTAGATGTGTACATAAAAAGCTCTTTTAGAATATATTTTTCTAAATTACTTGACATGAGCATGTGTAAGTTAAACAGGATTTAGTTCTCAGTGTTTTCTTCCTCTAGAGATGTCTTTCCTGGAAGGATGATTAAGTGAAATATAAACACCACATGAAAAGTGGACTGGTTTTCAAACATTTTAGTGATTTGTTTTTTTAAATAAACAACCTATCATTGTTACCTTTAGTGAAAAGTGTCTCTCCTGATTGCTATATAATGGAAAGTGAGTTTTAAATGATTTTGTACATTGGTAGTTCAAATGCTTCAGCAATGGTTCTGACTTAGGTACTGAGCACATGTAACTTTTTTGCTAGTCCTTAACCAGCACTCTGTACCCACTGTCCAGAGTGATATGATGCCATACTGTAGATAAAACTCATACTTTGATTTTAAAGTATGATAGTTTAATGGTCAATTTTTTTACAGTGTGAATTTATTTTATTCATTTTTAGAGAGAGATTCAAGTTTTTAAATTTGGGTTTAATAGTACTGCGGATGGAACACTCTGTGGAGCTCAGATTTTAAACAGTGGGTTTCTCTGATGGCAGGCTGTGAATTTAGGGGAATTATGACCTTTCTTTTCACAAGATGTAGGAATTGGAATCTCAGAGGAAACAGCACAGAGTACTATGAAAATCTAAAGGTGGGACTGGGGGAGAATGAGGACTGACTTTCATGTCTGAGGTTGAGGGAACACTCGCTCTTCTTGTGCTGTCTTAAGCTCTTAAATAGTACACCATGGCCTTTCAAAATGAAATAGTCTCTCAGTCTAAGCCTTCTCAATATTGCTGCTTCTAAAGTTATCTAAGGGTTATATTGACCATCTTAAATATGTTTATTTGTCTGTGTTGATATTCAATTTGTTATCAACATTCATAAGAATATTCTTCATAGAAGAACATGATAGAATTAGCTATGCCATTGGGACAAACAAATATCTCTGTGCATTTTATTGGAATGCATTGCTAAAAGTGGCTTAGGGTATAAGCAAATTACTTCATTTTGATTCTAGATGCTGAGCTCCTAATAGCTTTTAAATTTATACAGTTTTTGTTTAGCTGTCAAAACATTTAATTATATCATGCCCAAAGGTGTAAAGCTGTCAAATAAATCCAAGTTTAGGCATAAACATGTGCTAAGTTACATGTGCTACTGCACCCTAGTAGTCACTGGGCAGCTTCTGAACCTGTTTTGGGGGAGGGGTGTGCCCAGGAACATTAACTCAGCAGGTACAGAACAACATTGGCCCAATGAATTGATGATTACTTGTAAAACAGCAGGTAGTAATGCCCCCAAGTCTTTGTAATTCCTCTCTTCATAAAATAAAGCAGGCAAGAGAGTGTGTGGATTCTTTGGCTCAGTTTGCATCCTATGAAAGCTGTCTTTTTGAAAAAAAAATTTTTTTTTCTTCCCTTACTTTAACCTTATTCTTTGTTTTCTCGTTAACAACAAATGTACCTCATTCATTCGTTATACCCTTCTCTCTTAATCCAAAGTCTTTGCTCTAGGAAAAATGATTCCAGGAGCACTTATAAAGGAAGCCTTGTAAACTGATCAACAATTAGTTGCTTTAGGTTTCAAGTTTTCCATGTAAAACATCTTTTAAAGAAAGATAAACTTTTTAAATGTTAATTTTCATCAGTACTGGTTATTCCGTACATAAAAATTTTTAGTATTTGATGACATTATTTGGAGGTAGATTGTTAGCGAAAATACTGATGCAGACTTCACTAATGCAAAATTCACTAAGAGGTAGGGGAGTAAAGTAAATTAGTTCTACTTTGAAGCTTTTATTTTCTTCCCCTTTCAAAATGAATGGGAAGGCCCTTGAGAGGCCCTTGAATGAAAGCTGCTTTTCATTAGTGCTACCAAATACCTACTTGAAAGAGTGGAGTTCTGACTGAACACCCACACAAGAGAAAGGGAAAGCTTCCTTTTCTACTGGAGGACCATCAGCTAAATAGCTCTTGGCTTCTCTTTTCCAATCAGGTGGTTTCACATCAGAGTTAATTACTCCAGTCATTTATTCTAATCACCCTCCTCTTATGGCTAGCTGCATTCTGTCATGGGGTGGCATCGTTTGAAGCCAGTTAAGTTTGAAAACCACTGCAGGGTACTTGAGGCTCATTAGTGAGGCCTATCCATGCCTGGCTTTGGATTTGCTCCCTGATTAACTCTGCATCTCTCTGCCTCACCACCCCCAGCCCTCTCCCAGCCCCCACTCCTCAGTGCAGTCCTTCCAAAACAGGAATGTTTCAATTAACTCTTGCCATGCTGCTTGTCTTTTCACCTACATATTTAAGATAAATTTAAGAGCCTAAGTTGCTACTAATATATTTGATTCTGACCTTTTAACTATATCCTGAGTTGGTTTTAACTGCCTTGGTACACAGAGAAGTTGTGTTTTTGAACAACAAAGAAGGAAAATGGTGGTCTCCGCCGAATGAATACATTCATGTCCTTGATCCAGTTCTCCAAACCTAACAAGGATAACGATTCCAACTCTGATTTTATAGTATTTCAGTGTGTTTTACCAGGGTTGTCTGAAAAGCTTTAAAGAAAATCTCAAGAGATTTATTTCTTTGGCATCCTTATTTCTTATCAGTTATAGTATTTTAATAAAAAAGCATTTGTCACGGCTGGAATTGTGGCTCAGTGGTGGAGTGCTTGCCTGGCATGTGTGAGGCACTGGGTTCAATTCTCAGCACCACATAAAAAGATAGATAATCTACAACTAAAAAAAAAAACATTTGTCAAAAGGTGCATTTAAAAAATATTAGAATCACAAAAGCAAATAATGTTTGTTATATCATTTTAAAACTAAAAGAAAAACATGTAGTCAGTGTCCTGAGTAGATAGTTTGTGCATTGTTGTTACATGCAAGTATTTAAAACATTTTCCAAAGATTAACAAGATGCTGGGCACAATGGCACATGCCTGTAATCGAAACCCCAGCTACTTGGGAGGCTGAGGCAAGAGGATTGCAACTTTGAGGCCAGCCTCATCAATTTAGCAAGACCCTGTCTCAAAATAAAAAGGACTGGGAATGTAGCTCAGTGGCAAAGTATTCTTAGGTTCAATCCCTCGTGCCCCCCACCAGATTAATAAAAAGCATATAACCAGCATGAAAATGTTTATTGAAGTAGAAAATAAGGGACATTTTCTCTGTTCTTTGTACACAGCAGTTTCATTTAGAACCTATGAACAACTTTATTTATGAACAAATAGTTCATGTGTCAAAACAGAATATAGAAATTAAAATACATAAAATCTTATATAAGTTGCTGATGTTCATTGATATTTAGAAATTAGAAGAATGAACTTTTTTTAAAATTTTCTTTTCAAAGTAGTTTTTTGCTTAATGGATTATAGTCTTCTGTATCAAAAGTCTTTGAATCTAGTAACCAACAAAAACATTGCCATTCTCTATCATGATCTGAAGGCTAATTTAAAAAATTTAGATTTTCCCAGTTAACATGCATTAATATGAATTATTACAGTGTATACATTAATATATAAATATCCATTAATGTAAGTGAATATAATTTAATGAAAAATGATATATATTTCTTATTCAATTGAATAAGTATTTTATTACATGTATACTATGTGTTCCATTCCAAAGATACAGGTATAACCAATGCCTTCTATAAATTCATATCCTAGGAAAGAAGACAGAAAAGTAAACTGTAACACAAGGTAAAAATATTAGTTTTAAAAAGATAACCTGTCAGTGCAAAAACCAGTGAAAGAGCAGTCAAACCTGTAAATAATGCCTCTCAATTGACATGGCGCATTGATTTGGTTCCACTCTGTAATGCTTATTACTAGTGTTTCTAAGTTATGTATATAAACCAATTGTGAATAATTCTTGTATGAAATGGTTTCATATTTTTAGAACTTTCATGAATACTACATTTGGCGAGGGCGGTCATATACCATTCTGTATCCGAATTATTCAAAAGAATGTGTAGTGGTTAATAGCATAGCTCTAAGAGTCAGACAGCTCTGGGCTCGGGTTGTAACTGTGACATTTACTAGCTGTGTGACATCAGGCAATTTACTTAAGCATTCTAAGCTTCATTTGTAAAACAGCTTTTTAAAGTGTAGTGCTTATCTCCTAGGATTATTGTGATGATCAAATAAAACAATCCTTGTAAAACATTTAGCACAGAACTGGGCACATCATAAGCATTCACCAAATGTTAGTTTCACTGTTATCGTGTTGCTGTTCTTGTTTAGTTGGTCAGTACATTTCCCCAGGCTGATCTTCACATGCATTTTTCTTGCATAATGCACGTCTGTCTTTGTACTTTGTTGAGTGTATTATTGATGTTATTTGTATCCATCTTGTGGACGTTGTTGAAGAGAAAATAAAAGCTTGAAATATGATACTTTAATATCCACTTTACTTTTTTTCCCATGTAATCATCCTACCTCAAATTTGATTATATGGTTAACAAATTGTAGGTCTCTCATTTGCAGTGGCTGAAATCACAGAAATTCTTCACGTTTTTCTTGCACTGTATCAACTGGATAAAGTTTCTATGGTCAAGTTCATGCTTCTTATACAATGTTGAAAGTACAAGTGCTTCAGCATAGACCTTGAATTGTGTTAAATCAGAAGAATTTCTTAAATGTCATTCATTTGATAGACATTTATTAAGGCCTTACTGGATAATTAGATGTGTGATCACAGAATTGGAAGAATATGAAACCTGCCCTTTGGGGCTGTCATTATGAGGAGCAGACCCGACCAGATAGTAACTAATTAGAGAAATAGATTAAGTGATATATTCATTTATTCGTTCAATAAATGCTTTGTAGATGCCTACTATATACACGTCATATAGTAGAGACAGTATATAGTACCTGCAGTTTGGAATTTATTGTTTAGTAAGGGAGATTAACAACAGATAAATGCACAGCTTGTGTTAACACATAATGTAACAAATAATAAAATAATACTTGTGTTATTTACCATGAAAGAGAAGCAGGGCTACTTTGCAGAAGTGGTTCCCAAAAAGTGATTTCTGGACCAGTGGCATCATATCACCTAAGATTTTATCATAAAGGCAAATTCTTGGGATCCTAATCTAATGAAAGTCTATGAATGGGAGCCAATGAATCCAGGAGACTTTCGTGCATGTTAAAGTTGGAGATTCACTGCTGGGAAGGAAACCATGGAAAAGGTTTTTGTTGTTCTTGTAATTTATTTATTTATTTATTTATTTGATACCAGGGATTGGACCTAGGAGCACTTAACCACTGAGCCACATCCCTAGTCCTTTTAACTTTTTTTAATCTTGAGACAGGGTCTTGCTAAATTGCTTAGGGTCTTGCTAAGTAACTGACACTGACCTTGAACTTGAGATCTTCCTGCCTCAGCCTCCATAGTTACTGAGATTATAGGCATGCACCACCTTTCCCCGATCCATTGAAGTTTTAAGAAGAGTAGTTACTTCAAATTCAATGGCCATTAGTGGGATCAACGGGAGGAGGGATCAAAGGGGAAATTTTAAAGAAAGGGAACAGTATGGATACTGTTTGAATCATTGGGCCAAGAAATAATGAAGTATGAAACAAAAAGAAGGAAAGAATTTGTAAGATAGTTAGCAAGCTTATTGTCTGATTGGGTAACATTTTGGTGTATGAGAAGAAAAAGAAATGAAGAGGACCAATACATTTCTTACTTGTTTTTCGGGATGAAAGAATGAATTCAGGACCAAAAAAGTAGGGGAAATTATCCATCTAATTTTTTTTGTTGTTGTTATATTAAGTTTGGCTACCTGAAGCACACCAAAAGTCATCTACTAGACAGTTGACATTTTGGGTACCATGGTGCCTGGAGCGAAGGGAGGAAAGATGAGCATCTGCTAGACTTATACCTTAGCAAAACATTTTCAGTGGTGTGCCTAGAACAGAAAATGAGAATTCAGTTAAGAGGTAAACGAAACTGCTCTTTTTCATGGCATCTTGTGGACGATCAGCTGTACCAAGATGAAGCGGAACATCTCCTTCCCAGCCACTGGCTGCCAGAAACTCATTGAAGTGGACAATGAATGCAAACTTGGGTACTTTTAATGAGAAGCGTGTGGCCACAGAAGTTTCTGCTGACACTCTGGGTGTAATGAAAGGGTTATGTGGTCGAGTTAGTGGTGGGAACGACAAACAAGGTTTCCCTATGGAGCAGGGTGTCTTGACCCATGGCGCAGTTCACCTGCTACTGAGCAAGGGGCATTTCTGTTATGAGCCAAGGCCAACTGGAGAGAGAAAGCGCAAATAAGGTTGCATTGTGGATTCCAATCTGAGTGTTCTTAACTTGGTTATTATAAAAAATAAATAAATAGAAGAATATTCCTGGACTCATGGGTACTACTGTCATCTACTGGACCCAAAAGAGTTAGTAGTATCTGCAAACTTTTCAGTCTAAGGAAGATGATGTCCATCAATACGTTATCAGAAAACCCTTCAACAAGGAAGGCAAAAAACCCAGGACCACCAAAGCACCAAAGATTCAGCTTCTCATTATTCCAAGTGTCCTGCAACACAAGCACCAGATTACTGCTCTGAAGAAACAGCGTACTAAGCAGAATAAGGAAGGCTGCAGAGTATCGTCAAACTTTGGGCCAAGAAAATGAAAGAAGCCAAAGCAAAGATGCCAGGAAGAGATCACTAGGAGACACAGGCTTTCCTCTCTGAAAGCTTCTACTTCTGAGTCCAGTCAAAATGAAGAATTTTCAAGAGTAACAAATAAGATCAGACCTTCAAAAACAAAACAAAAAAGAGGTCAGGAAAGATGGTTTACTTTATTCCACTTCTTTTAAGAAATTTATATTATTGATCTTATATTGCCTATATATTCATGACTGTGTAAAAATAAAAAGATTGATCCTATAAACTAGCCATTATTCTATTGATAATGCAGAAAGAACCAGATCCATAATTTGCTGTGATTTAGAGACTCTTAAGAGTATTATTACAAATGTTAAGAAATCTCTTCAAATGGACAAAGAGACTAGTTCATCTGCTACTAAAACGAGATGCATTTTATGAGGATTATGAACAGTGTTCACAGTGTCTACAGATTTCAAATATCTGACTTTCAGAAAAGATTATGTCCCACTATGCCCAGTTATAGTCTGTGGTTATCAGTAGTTCTCTTTTTTAGTTGTAGATGGATGTGATACTATTTATTTGTTTGTTTTATGTGGTGCTGAGGATCAAACCCAGTGCCTCACACATACTAGCAAGTGCTCTACCACTGAGCTACAACCCCAGCCCTGCAGTAGTTCTCAATGTGAATAGCTGATAGAGCTCAGTGGCCAATATGTAAGAATTCTAACCCAGGACTCTTTAAGGATAGCAGATTTGCAGAAGAAAGACCTCACAGTTGGTAGTTTTAGCCCTTTAAACTTTATTGTTAAAAGAGGATGATCATAGTGCCATCTTTCAAATGCTGCCACATTTCTTCTGAGATCTGTAAGTAGCTAAAGAACATATATTGTAAAATATTATATCTGCTTCAGTCTTGAAGACACTAGATTTCTGTTGACTTGTCTCAAGGTCTAGCTATTCTTCATGGTACTGAGAATTGTAATGACATCTTCGAAACTATATTGAGGGCTAGGGCTGTAACTCAAAGGCAAAGCGCTTGCCTAGCATGTGTGAGGCACTGGGTTCGATCCTCAGTACCACATAAAAATAAACAAAATAAAATAAAGGCATTCTGTCCATCTGCAACTACAAATTTTTTTTAAAAAACTATATTGAGGATCATTTTAGTCTAGCAGGTACTTTGTGCTTTGTAAGGTTTTTTGTTGTTGTTTTTAGTAGAAGATGTATTTTGAAAGTAAGAAATATTAACTACTATGTTCTATTTTGTATCAAAATCTGGTACAGATTTAGTGTTCAAAACTGAATAAAGCCTCACTGTTTAATTTGTAACTGTTAGTTACATGTGGCTGTTGATCACTTGAAATGTGGCTAGTCTAAGTAGACCACTATAAAATAGTAAAATGATAATAAAAAATAATAAAATGGATACCAGATAGTTAATATTTAATATAAAATAATAATTTTATGTTAATTGCATGTTAAAGTGATATTTTTATATTCTCGATTAAGTTTATTGCTCAAATTGATTTGCCTGTTTCTTTTTAAAATGTGCCTAACAGAAAATTTTATATAATATATGTGGCTTACATATATTCCTACGGGACAGCACTGGGATGAAGTCTTGGTGGTCTTTTGTTAACTAAAAATGGAGGGGTGGGGATAAGGCATGCCATTACTGAGCATGAACACACTTTAGTTTATTTTAATATTGAAATAGTATACAAACTTCTGTTATAGTTTTTAGCCTTAGATCCTAAACAAAGGCTTAGGATTGATTTCAAGTCTATTTTTAAAAGTTCACAACATGAACACTAAATTCCAAACTCAACCCATCTTCTACCATCTGAACTGTTTCTACTCCAGTGTGCTAAAGCCTAAAGTTGAAACCAGGCTGTCATCTCAGATTCCCCTTCCTTCACCCCTCACAACAGTACTGAGATATCGGTAATAATATCTTAAACCTTTCTGAAACTCTCCTTTCTTCTCCTTTACCACTGCCTTTTTCTTAAGGCTTTCAGTTCCTCTCCCCTAGACCATTGTAGTCATCTTAGAGCTAACCTTGCCTTCTTTATCCCCTACAAAGGTACTTTTCATCTCAGAATCAAGCCCCACACAGGACACATAGTCGTCATCAGTCAGTGTCTGTTGAATGAATGGCCGAGAGAACTGTTAATGTTAATCAGTAGTTGCAAAGTGAAAAAGATCCTTAGTTTTACATTATGTACATTATATAACTGCATACACAAAGGAAACACAGATATAATTTGAACCTCTGACTAAACTTATCAATGCTTTAAAAATATTCTACAACTTTTGCATTTATTGTCTTTAACTCAGGTTTTTATTTATTGGATCTTCTTGGAAATGATGATATAATAAATGTTCTGTATTTCCATGGAATTTGATTTGCCAGCATAGGTTTATGGCGGTCAGTCCAGGGAATCATCGGTGCCATGCAGACAGCTCCTTGTTTTTGTCTGGAGTCCCCATGGGATTAAACTACATCTGGCAATAAGTAGGGACTCTGGTCTGGCCATCTTCAAAGGCAGGAGGCTGCTAGTATTTATCAGATCTATGTGGATAAGCTAATGGGGAAAGATTAAATTTTTTTATTTTGTTTTCCTTCCTTTTGTAACTTACTCTAAAATAAACCTCCAGGAGTTTATGTACCAAATTAATACATTTTTGATGGTTGTTAAAAAGGAAACCTATTTATTTTTGTAAATGTAAGTGGATAATTGAAAATTTTATATTAATATATTTTTGTAATCAGTTTATCTTTGTATAATAGCTATGTACAATCTTCAAAATTAATTTCCTAGGGATACTTTATTAATTTTTTTGGATTTGAGCATTCATGTTTATCTGTTTTAAACATCTTATGTCTGAAGGTACTAGGACATTGTGTTTGGCATTTGCAAACTTTTATTTATCTGTGTGGGAAACTTACCCAAAATTTCTTTCTGAGGAGAATCTTGGACCTGTATTGACATGGGCCACTACCTTTTCTTTCATTTGATGCTCCTCACATTTTTCAAAGGTTATTAGTCTTGTGGCTTGGTTTACCTCTTGCTGAAACACGTGGCCCTTCATTTAGCTGACAAAATAAAATGGCTGCATTCCAGGCACTTGTCATGAAGTATAATCTAGAACCTACCATTCAAAGCCTCCCCAAGAGGAATAATGTTTATTCAGGATTGCCTGAAGAGTCTCTAGACTCTTCATTTGTCTATACCTTAAATCTGTCCCAGGATTAAGTAAGTCCCTCTGCTAGTCACATACCTGGATTCCATCATATTGCCGAGGGAGGAATTTCTTATCTCAGGAACAGAAATAATGTGTTTTCCAGGCCATCTGGTTTGTTTTTACATTATGGTCATTTCTGACTTATAATTGTTTGTGTTTCTTTCTTTATGTTGCCTGCTAGAAAACTTAGCACCAAATACATGGCTCACCTCTAACAGTCTATAGAATTTCCCTGTGCAACACCTTCTTCTTATCCTTATTTTTGCTTATCTAGCTTCATTTTTGTTAAATGTCACTTACCAAATATACACATTATTGCAAGTTTTACGAATTTTTTTCTGAACAAACACTCATAAAATGCAGACAATAAATAAAAGACTGGTATAGTTGTTCCCATCCATTCTTAACATACTAGAATTTAATATACCTCTCTATTCCTGTGTGTGTTGTACTACAACTAGTTTAACATATCTGTATGTTATGAATTCCTAAATTTTAGATTAAGAATGACCTAAGGTTGAAATGTTAATTAAATATTTTAATGTTCTATAGTTCTAAAGAAAATAGTGGGATAAAATGTCAGCATACAGGAGTATTTTAAACATTAAAAAAAAATCATCTCTCCAAAAAGGAGGGTAATTGTACAAGTTTGCCTAATCCTTTTGATCTTGGCACACAGCAATACAGACTTCAGTTGAGATTAAAACTATGAATTTCAAAGGAAACATGGCCTTCAGTGTGTAAAATATATAACAGCTGGTTGACTAGTCCATTTAAAACTACACAATAACAATCGTAGACAGAGTGATTCCCTGCCAAAAGATGCACGAGTGCTTGATGGGTATATCAGGATGTGATACTAACGCACACTTTTCTCTAGTAATGATATAAATGTAGAAATGAACTGTGTACTGCCTGCTCCAAAAATCTCTCATCTGCCCAACAGTTCAAGGGCAGTTTAGAAGGAGAGAACTCCTTTTAGTGATTTCTCTATCTTCTTCTCGGGTTGAACTTCAGTGTGTTATTGACTAAATTTCATTTTTTAAAACTGTCACAGATATATTATTTTTATTGTTAGCATCCCACAATTTTTTTCTCTAAATCTTTGATCCTTTTTTTCTCTTTTTTGGCCTTTCTTCATGACTTACTGGTCTTAAATATCATTGCTTCACATATATTTTCAAGTACCTAATGTTAAATTTTTCTAGGTAAATTATGTAAAATTTGTTTATGGTTTTGTTATAAATTTGTATTATGTGAACTCTGAAACATTGTGATATATTTGTAATCACTGTAGGTGTAAGTTAAGCTCATGTTAGTAGATTAAAGTTCATTAAATATTTCACTATTTCCACTATTGTATTTCAACCATAAAAGTAATTCTTAAACAGGTTAAATGAATGCATTTTCAGAAAAAAATAAGGATTGATATGGATTTATCACTTCCATCAAATTCCATTTGGAAAGAAATTTGTATTCTGAATGTGTATCTGCCAGATATGAAAATATGTTGATTTTTCTGTGACCTTTTTGGTTTGAGAATTTTGATGCATCTTAGTTAATAGCAGATTTTCTTTTTGCTTTAGTTTACTTCCAGGCAGGAAACTGAATTTAAATGTACAATTTTAAATTGTAGATTTAAAATTTCCTAAAGTTACTCATATTCACCACAAATTCAGAACCAGCACTTTAGGAGTTAATGTATCTTATTAGAGGGACAGGAAATCTGGCAACTATTGCAGAAACTAGACCTAATGGTGCACACAAACAATTTGTCAGTCTTCTTAAATGTGAATAGCTTTCCGCAAAGTGGCTGCTCTTGCTTTGTTTGAACAGGCTAAACTTTTCCTTTTTGGACTTTAAATCTTAGAAGTGAAATGCGATCCACATATTCAATCAAAATCATTTAATTCAAAGCATATTTTGATTGGAACAAAGTTGACATGGAAAGAAACTTTAGAATAAAAAAGTTGAAAGGACTTTATATCATATATTTAGCAGGAAAATTTGAAACAGTTCTAATTAGGCTGAAAAAAACAGCTTTCTTCAATGTAAATTACAAAGGTCATATATCAATGTTAAGGAAACATTACCACTAGTGTTTGAAATCCAGCACATGCAAACATAACAGGCCAGTTCATTTTAAATCTGTGTGTGTGTGTGTGTGTGTGTGTGTGAGAGAGAGAGAGAGAGAGAGAGAGAGAGAGAGAGCAGGAAGAAGACTGTATTGATTTTATTTCAAGTGAAAAACACTTAAAATTCCAAGTTTATAATTTTGTATTGCCTTTTTGATGATCCAAATTTACTCAAATTAAGATTCTTAATTAATTATAAGTACAATTAAATATTTACCAAATAAAGTTTTCATTCTTTCTCTCATTAAAAGTATGATTCATCAGGAGAGTTAATCAGTGATTTTCACATTTGTATTTGAAATGTATATGCATGGCATTTTGTATCTTAGAACTGAATCAGGCCTTCTAGAAGCCTGGGAGGAGGAGTAGTGGCATAAGTATGAAGAACTTTGAATCTGGACTGTAGTTCTATTTCCTTCTGATCATGTGATTATTTCTGAACTTAAAAGTATGTAAATGATATTTGATCTTTTAATTTGACTGTTTATAAAAATCATTTATCCCATAGATATCACTAGTTATTTTTTTAGTTTTTGTTTGTTTGTTTTTATGGTTGGGGATTGAACCCAGGGCCTCATGCATACTAGGCTAGTATTCTACTACCAAGCCACATCTTCAGCCCTTATTTGTTTGGTTTGGTTTGGTTTGGTTTTGTATTTTAAGTGGGTGACAGGATAAATAAATATTAACATTAATTGACAATAACAGCATGAGAAACATGAATATTATACAAGTATAGCTTGTTTGTCTTGGTAAAGTTATATAATAATTTATTTGTTAATTGAAATCTATTTTCTTTGATTTTACATAATTTTTACATTTGTGAAAATTTTATTTTTAAGGGAAATTGTTAAAGTATCTAAAATATGCATAAATTAAATCATGATTTATGCCTTTTATTTTCGAACTTTTATTCTCAAATATCTTAGAAAAGTGAACTTTTTATGTTATCATTTATTTTGACTCCTTTCTACAAAAGAAGAATAATTTTATATAACATTTATATAAATAATTCATTTCCTTAATGGGTTAGTTTCAGGAAAACATAGATTGCATTCTTTCAGTAAGATTTATTGTTAGACACATATTCATATGTTATAATTATTTCTGACACAGGGTTACACAAGCCAGTTATTTATGAATAATTTACTATTATCCTTATAATATTAAAGCTTTAATTTGTTGATATCTGCATGAGGACAAAACAAATGAAAATTATTAATAAGTGTTTTATTTGACATCTGTATACTGTACTTTTTAGCATATCTCAAGTGTTTTAGTCTCTGCCTAATAGATCTCATTAAAAAAAACAGATATCAGCCCCAAGATAGTTTGTCAAGACTAATATGAGTCCCTCTGGATTAGATTGACAATTTCTGTGAGGCTTCATATCATAATCTTTTCATAGTCTTATTTGATCCTTAGCAATTGGACATTAGTTACTGATTTATTTTATAATAACTCAGATGAGTTGAGTATTATTGTATTGTGTTGGACATTTTAGTGGATTTTCTTTTTTACAGATTTTACTCAGAACACACATCCGATGTAAATGATGTATGCACCCTGCTAGGGGAGTACTAACAATTGATTGGTTGGGTTCGAGAGGAGCATGGGAAGAATGTTACTATCCCCTGGCTGCAGACCGTATTTAATGCCAGTCTTAATGAGGATTGTCTGTCCTAAAGGCTTTGAAAGACTCAGATGCATAACATTCTACTAGCAGTGTGTGTGTGTGTGTGTGTGTGTGTGTGTGTGTGTGAGAGAGAGAGAGAGAGAGAGAGAGAGAGAGAGAGAGAAAATATGTAGACTAAATAAGAATTTTATATAATGAATACTTTTAAAAATTTTAGTCTATAAAGAAGATGCTTTAAAGAGTTTAGTAGAGGTTTTATGTTTTTTGTTATAGATTTTCAAAAAACAGAAGTTACAAAATGTAGTCCTAGGATTTTCCATTTTCATTGATATTTTTTGTTTGTGTTTACTTCTCCTTAATTTCCTCCAGCTTGTCCTTCCTTCTTTCCTCAAGTCTTTGGTAGGTGCATTTGTTTATTAATATATACTCTTGGTTAGGCAATTGTTATTCACTGATATCAAGAAGATGTTAAAGTCCTGAGCAGACTTTGTATTAGAATGATTTTAAAACTTCTTAGAATTCTATGTCATGATTGCCCTTTGGACATCCCTTTTTAAAGCTTTGGTATGTCATAAGAAATGCTTGAAATTAATGAAATTTTTAGGTTAGTTTTTAAAAAATTATTTGAAGTTAAGCTGGGTGCCATGGCACACGCCTGTAATTACTTGGGAGGCTGAGGCAGGAGGATCATAAGTTTGAGACCAACTTGGGCAATTTAGAAAGGCTCTGTTGCAGAATAAAAAGGGCTAGGGATATAGCTAAGTGACTGAATGCCCCTGGGTTCAAGCCCAAAACCAAACCAAATAAATAAATAGGTTTTTGAAGTTTATTCATGAAGGTGGTGTGTTTATCAACCTCTGAAACAGGTTCTGCCAATAATTCCATGAATTAATGGTTGATCTATGACAGCTACTGGTAGGACTGCACCATGGCACTGTGGGTTTTCTCTGCATGTGTGTTTGCAGAATAATATGAGTATAGAGTATTGTTTCTTTCAGCGATTTTGCTTAAAATTCTGATGAAGTGTCAAGATGTAAAGCTTTAAGCATTTAAATCTAACCAACATCACCATTTTGAATGTGCATAAAGAAGTAATCAACCATTAGGAAAACTCACAACAAACAGTTCTTTGTTTGATGACACATAAAATAAAATTGCCCTAGTTTTTAGAGATTTAATATTGAGAAAATTCATTTGTACTTTGTCATTTGCTGAGCCTCCTAGAATTTTATAGTCTCAAATCACAACACCATGGACACTCAGGAGACTCCTGACTGTTTTATCTTATTAAACAATTTTGAAATCATTAATTTTTAATTAGCTTGAATGCAGGTTTTTTTTATTGTTTCAATAGTGTGTGTATAAGAACTAAACGTTTTTTATTTAAACTACTGGCGAGAGTATTATTTACATAAATAAGTATGGGTTCTAAGAATACATACTGTGAATTTGCTTCATATAGTAACACTTCATAGTAGATTCAGAGATGTTATATGCAAAACTGTTATAGTAGAGTTTTTTAGCAGTTTGTTAACCCAGATTTTTGAACAACAACCAAAAAGGATGTAAACTCAAAGATATGTGTAAGTCCTTCCCTGATTGAAAGTTCTAATTAAGTGAATTGGAGAAAATTAACTGAAATTAGCTGTCAGAAAGTCACATTTAAATGAGTGATGAGCTAGTCTGGCAGTAAACATTTAAATGATATAAATTGCCATTTAAGTGTATGGTTTAATGTTTGTCATGCATTAATGTGACATGAGACTGCAGTGACAATCAAGCAGCTTGCTCTAATTTGAACATATTTAGGGCTTTTGTGTGGAGTGCACTGCACACAAATTAAGACAATTGCTGTTTTTATGTGTCACTTTAAACGTGTGCCCCTACTCCCTCCCATCCCAACCCTGGCCTAAGTTAATGAAACAAACGTATCATTTTTGTGTACAACTGGCATTTTAGTTCCTAGATTTTAGATGCATTTTAAATGTGTGTACTTAAAATAGGAATGTACTTCAAATTAGTACAAGCTCTTTTCTTCTTATTTCAAGTAGAATATGAAGTAGTTTGTGCTGTCTTATCTCTTTACTAGATTTGCAAATATACTGAATTTTATAATAGATGTCTAAAATAGTAACTTTTACAACAGAAACTAGCTAAATATTTTTTAGGTGTACTTTGATGTATTTCAGATATACTTTGGAAGTGAGAATTGCCTTATGCCTATACTTTTATTTATAGTATTATATAGTATTGCAAAGCCATGTTAAATGTTATTAGTTAAGTGGAATTTATTATTTGTATCTAGCCATAAACTGTTTTCTTGTTCATATGTGCTTATTTAGTACAGCATCTGTTTACACAAGAATACCCCTGTGAATTAAAATCTTTTGTCATGTAATAGTTTACATCTCATTGGTTGCTTGCTATAGATGTTAGTAAATTTGGGGACTGGGTGTGTAGATTGGTGGCACTTAGTATGCACAAGGCCCTGGATTCAATTCCTCCAGCACAGGGAGAAAAAATAAAGGTTATTTTAAAACCCAGAGAGTTCTTATCTATGCTGCAAAACAACAAAAGAACATCATGATCATATACTTTTACTCAAAAAATGGTGCTCATTTCAATGAGATACATTACCAAATATAACTTGGTATACTTTTTTAATTGAGCTTCAACATTTTAAGTTCAAGAATTATCTATTGGTAAACTAATCCATAATGTTAAACTTCTATTTTGGAATTATTTAGAACATTTTATAGTATAAAGATGAATACCATCCTAAAAACTAATTCCCAGTTTTTAAACTCTTTAATATTTATAACTTTGTAAAATTCAGCAAATGTGTGTTGTTACCTATTGTATTTTTGCGCAATGCTAGTAAGTGGGAATGTCATGAAGAATGGGAAGTGGATCTTGTGCCCAGTATTTCAACTGAATACTTGATTATGTTCATTCATTATTTATTGGGCAGTTATGTTAATAACAAAATATTTGATCTGGTTTGATATTAATACCTAGAATAATAAAATAAGTATCCAGAATGTTTAGTTTGTTAGCAAAAAACTCAACCAAAATAACTAAATAATTGGGTTAATAGTTGTTGTAGTAGACAACAAAATATTTTAATTCCAGAAATATTATAAATATTTCAAGTAGATAGTAAATTTTTAATGTTTTCCTATTTGCTTTCCCAAAGTCACCTTTACACTGTACAACCTCCATTGTTTGAAGCATAAATTGAGTATCTGTCAAGGCCTGAGTTACAAATGTGACCAGAAGAGGCCCAGTCCTCACAGTGCTTACTGTACTGCATAAGCATATTGAAATATAAGCAGTGATTCTAGTTCAGAACGATAAGTGCCAGAAAGTCTTACATCATATACAAAGGAGAACAGATTCTGTTAGAAAAAAGGCTATCAGAATTAACTTTATTTTATTTTTTCAAGGCAAAGGAATTGAATCTAGGGCCTCACACACTAACAAGCACATACTCTAACCACTGAGCAACATCTATCCCCAATTTTGTTTTGGTGAGCTTGTTTTTGATTGTTTTCTGACTGGCCTTGAACTGGCAATTCTTCTGCCTCAGCCTTTTAAGTAGCTAGGATTATGGACACCCAGCACCAGTTTTGTTTTCTTAAAAGTCCCCCTCCTTTTTTATTTGATTTTTATTAGTTTTGTTTATTTTATATTTTGGTTGTCTTGGGGTGGGTGCCAAACCCAGGGCCTCAGGGGTATTGGGCAAGTGCTTTGCCAATGAACTACATCCCCATCCTTCTTAAAGTCCCTTTTGGTAGTAAGTTTAATGTTAAACTTGTCTATTTGTTTTTTAAAATATATATCCGCTTTAAAAATAGAATTCAGCCTGATGATATTATTTACACATTTTTTTCAGGCCCTGGAAAGTGAATTTGTTTCCTGCCAGCTTCACCAATGGATTGATCTCATTTTTGGCTATAAGCAGCAAGGACCAGAAGCTGTGCGAGCCCTCAATGTGTTCTATTACCTGACCTATGAGGGAGCTGTCAACCTGAATTCAATAACTGATCCCGTGTTGAGAGAGGTAAGTTATCTGATTAAAACACAAACTGGTGGTATTAAATATCACCTTCACTATCCCTTAGTTGTACTAGTGGAGAAACTGAAACTAGATAGATGAAGTGAATTAAGCAGGGTAAACTATCAATTAATGACTTAGTAGTGACTTGAACTCAGATCTTCCCTTCTACAAAATGTTTGCCTCAACATGCAATTAGAGCTCTTTCAGAGCTATTTACCATTTTTGTAGCTTTGGAGACTGCTCACATGATTTAAAATACTAGGAAATTGTGATTAATTAATGAAATATTGGGAGCATAAATTTAAATGCAATGAAACATTTATATGCAATACATAAATACATATATAATTATATTGAAATCAATAGTTGAATCACAGTATAAAACTCTCCTGTGTCATTAAATTTGGTGTTAGATGTTAATGAGATTTGTGTTATCCTTGTGAATTATTTTCTAAGGTATAACACTTAAAGTATAATTTTGGCAAATGCATTATTCATAAAAAGTTCTATGGAGGGCCATGTTTTTCTAATCTATTTATACATCCAACTTACCTTATATGAAAAATTATAGAATTGAACAGATACAGTCTCAAACATATATATAATTTTAGAAGAGAAACTATATTTAAGAAACCAGAGGCTTTGATTCATAGGAAAAATTGCATATTTTGAAAGATACATTTTTTGTGATATGTAAGGTTTATTGTTTTTCACCAGGACTTCATATATTCCTTTATAGTTCTACTTATTATGTAACTGTGTTGAAAATATATAAGGACATTTTAAAATAAATTGACATGTTATCACTTGGCTTATGTGCTTGATAGAAATTAGTACATAAGCAGAAGCATGGTGTACCAGATATGCATTTGCCCTGACTTGTTCAAGTTTTGAATTGCTGGGGGTTTTTTTATTTTTATTTTTTTAGTTATTGATGGATCTTTAGTTTATTCATTTATTTATATGTGGTACTGAGAATTGAACCCAGTGCCTCACACATGCTGGGCAAGCGCTCTACCACTGAGCTACAACCCCAGCCCCTGAATTGCTGTTTTTTACACCTTAAAAACAGTGGAGGCAGAGAACTAAGTCCTATGAACTCCTGAAGACACTTCCAAAGCTTTCAAAACACTTTCAGAGTTTTTGAAACTGTTCCTTCCAGAACATTTTATTAGAAGGACTTAATTTTATTAGAGGAACAACTGACTGCGTGACATAGAACATACATAGAATTCTGTTTGTAAAATTGAGGTCAGATCAATGTGCAAGTAGAATAACAAAATAGTGCGCCATTTTATCCTTAGAATAGAATAGCTTGAGTGTGTTTACCTTCTTTTATATTGTTTTAGTGAGATTTGAAAAGTGTTCCTTTATTCTATAACATGCCACTGCTGCTTCAACACCCATACTGCCATTTTGTTTTTCCATGTTCCCTTATGGTAATTGTTCACATTGCTACATATCTGGTCTACAACTGAATTCACACTATAAAATTGATTTATAATGTTTTACTTCATATACTAGATATTTCTTTCCTTTCTATATAATCTGTGTTTTTAATTTTCAAATTCCATAATATTTTATAGAGTTACTGTGGAAATCTACTTAGCATGATTTTTCCCATTGTAAGATGCTATTTAAAAAAAAAAAAAGACTTATTTTGGTGTGTCTAAGATGATGTAACTAGCTCCTCCTTCAACTTAAAGTAATCAAAGTCTATGCAACATTTACATCATAAAGATGGTGCTCAACCTGTACCTGTTTGTTATGGCCAGTCAGCTGGTTATTTCCTCTTTCAGTGGCTCAGTATGATTGACTTTTTATTCTGGGTGCCCTCAACATACACCAATGATTTCCAAAGAAGGTTACTGTATTCTCTTTACAGTGTAGTCTTAATACAGCATACTGGAATAATGAGAATATTCATATCCACATTGTACATTACAGTGGCCTGGAGCCACATGTGGTTGTGCGCTTTAAATGTGGCTAGTGTGATTGAGAAACTGGATATTTAATTTTAATTAATTTTAGTTAATTTAAATTTAAATAGGCACATATGACTAATGGCTACAGCATTAGACAGTGAGATCTAGAAGACTGTCATATATGTGCTTGGTAACCATGTTTTCTGACTGTGATTTCAGGACCTATGACCTGAAAGTGAGACATTAAGTATTTTAAATTAATTTGTTAGGTAAGAATTTGAAATTGGGCATACAACATTTAGACATTAGATATATAATGAAATATAGGTATAAACTAAATTATGTATTTTTTTTTTACCTCAACTACATAAATAAGGTTTTGTTTTTATTTTTGTGGTACTGGTAACTAAGCAGTACCAGGATTGCTCTACCTCTGAGCCACATCTCTAGCCCTTTTAGTTTTTTATTATGAGATGTTGCTCAGCTTGGCCTTAAACTTGTTATCCTCCTGCCTCAGCCTCCAGAGTTGCTAGAATTACAGCTATAGACCACCACACCTGGCTCAAATAAGTTTTTTTAAATTATGATAAAATAAAATACTTAAAATTGATCATTTTTACCATTTTTGAATGTATGCTTCAGTGGTATTAAGAACATTCACATACGGAAGTGGCTGTGGCCCAGTGAGTGGTACAGTATGTGCTGTGTGCTTATTGTGCACAAGGCCCAAGGCAGGGCAATAGCATCACCCACATTGTTGTACAGCCATCACTACAATTCATCTCCTGAAATTTTTAATATTCTTAAACTGAAACTTTCTTCACATTAGAGAATAATTCCCCTTTCCATCCTCTCCTCAGTCCCTGACAACCACCATTAATTTTTTTGTCTTTATGTATTTGATTATTCAGGGTACCTCATATTAATGGAATCTATATTATTTGACCATTTGTTTCTGACTTATTTTATTACCATAGTATCTTTAAGATTCATCCATGTATAGCATGTATGGAATTTACTTCCTTTTTAGGGCTGACTAAATTTCTGTTATATGCCGTTGCCACATTTTGTTTATACACTTTTCCACACATGGACATTTTGTGTTTTTTTTTACCTTTTGACTTTTGTGAATAATAAAAACATTGGTGTACAGGTATGTCCTTGCTTTCAGTTCTTTGGAATATATGCCCAAAATTAGAGTTGGTGAATTATGTGATAATTCCATGTTTAACTCTTTGAGAAACCACCATACCAAATAAATTTTTAATATTTATTTTTCATGATCATTATTTGTTAATTACTATTTAAAACATATGTTTAAAGTTTCTTTGACTTCCCTTTCTCTCCCTACAATAACTCCCCACTCTGTCCTCTCTTGGATTCCTGGCGACCACCGTTCTGCTCTCTGTCTGTATGAATCTTATTACTCTAGGTACCTCATGTAAGTGCAATCATATATTATTTGTCTTTTTTGTGTCTGACAGGTATTATCAGAAAATTAAGTCTTAACCACCCTGATTTATTTTTATATACACATATATTACACATTAGATTCTACATTCGTTAAATATGTGTGACCTATGATGTTCTACATATAGTATGTATGTTTTTGAAGTGAGAATGTCTCTTTGTTTTTAGTGTTATTAATATAAATATGCTTTTAATTCACAAAGCTTTCTGAATGTGATTAAAATATAATCCTTTATTATTGCCTTTCCATAGCATTGGCCAGTGCTAAATCTTATGGCACAAGGAGATGTGATAGAATAAACAAATAAATAAAATGATGTAGATTTGATTCCTTTAATAACTACTAGTTGTTTGATTTGGATCCTGCTCAACCTCTATTTCCTCAAATGTAGATTTCGTATGATATTGCCCACCCATAGAGGATTAGATAAGGTATCATTATATGAAGTGCCTGGCATATCAGATCATAATATTCTGCAGGTGTTATTCCTTCTCTCATGTTGTTCCGAGTTAAGTCCAGGTTAGAAAACACAACTGTAAGATGACATCATAGAATTATAGCATATTGACACTAGAGAAGCGGTTAGAGACCATTTCCTAGGGTACACATGCAGAGTTCATTGTAAATTGAGACAAGAAGAAAGCAGAAAACAAAAGTATGTCATTGATTTATTCATTTTTTTCAATAACCTTTTATTGAACCCAAATTATTCAAATAAGGTTAAAAGGTTGAAAGGCAAGTCCTGCCCTCACTCAGCTAGAGTTCATTATCTAATGAAAAAATAGAAATAAGTAAACAATTATAATACACTGATAAGTTTAGTATTGAGATAAGTATACGTATGTATACATGCACAAGCACAGGGGATGGGTACTAAACTCAGACTAATTGAACCCAGGCATATTTTTCTGGGAAATGGAAGGTTGGAGTAGCATATTCAAGGATGATTCAGATCACTGAGTAGAGTCATGGGCAATGAATATCTACACAAAAGATACTTCTTAAGTTTGTGGCATATATATAACAGAGATCATGGATGGAGAACTGGGTGTATATGAAATGGATTGGAGGTGATAAGGTAAGAGGGAGAAAGGAACCAAATCATAAAAGGCCTTCAATTCCATAAAAAGTATATATATATGGCATACAAATACATTTACATATTGTTTATAAATTATAAAGGAAATGTAATTGCATTCTAAGACAGTGAGAACAATGGAAGGTTTGTAACATGACCACGTGTGTGTTTTAGAACCTGTCTGGAAGAAGTTTGAAAAGATGAAAACTGAAAAGTGCCTATTGGATTTTTCTCAATAAGAAACCATTTGTGACCAGAGATAATAGCTTAGAAGCTAGGGGATTGTGCTGTGAGTGGGAGGTGAAGAGATAAACATGGTACAGAAGAGAAAGTGATTTAAGGGAGGTTTTGGGGGGAGCTTTGTTTGTTTGCTTTGTAGCACTGGGGCTGGAACCCAGGATCTACACATGCAAAGCAGGTGCTCTACCACTGAGCTCTATCCCTGGCCCTATGGGAAAAATCGTTAACAACTTTATTGAGATATAATTCAATTCATATGATATAATTAGGTTATTGAAAACATATAATGGATTTTAGTGTATTTACAAAGTCATGCAAGCATTACTACAATTTAATTTAAGAACATTTTTGTCACTACAAAAAGGAATCCTTGTACCCATTAACAGTCACTCTTAGGGAGACTTTTCTCTTTTTGTTTTAACTGTGTTTCATTGGAAAAATCCAAGAAATGGGAAGCATGTCAGATATACAGAAGAAAGCATGGAAGAGACTATCAAGCTAGAAGAAAGTGGAAAGGAACAAAATCCAGAGCACAGATAGAGATAAGCTCTGGATGGGAGTGAACCACAGTACCTCTTCTGAAACTGGAGAGAAGGGCATCCTGGCAGGGGCCTTGCACAAGTCAGTGTCTGAATGACGGGGCAGGGCAATAGCATTATCTATGCAGGTTCCTACCAAGCATGAGCCAATTGTTATGGAAATTTCTGACTAGTAATAGATGCCTAATAGGTACTGCTTTGAAGTTATTAGTTTCTTTCTGTTATTTATTTCCTTTATGTAGTTTCAATAGCAAGAAAATAAGTGTTAAAAAACTTGAACAGAAGTATATATTTCTGTGTGTGTGTGTGTGTGTGTGTGTGTGTGTGTGTGTGTGTGTGTGTACAGACACAGGGATGATGTTTTGCTTGGAAATATGGTGAAGTGTATAAAAAGGAATTGAGGGAGAAGAGGGTACAATAAAACTGATAAAGAGATATTTTCCAAATGACAAAATATGGATCTGAGGTGGACTGAATAGATAAGGAAAGCAGGAAGGAGTTGATAAACTCAGAGAGTTTATGTTTTTATTCATTTATTCAACAAATATTCATTTTGTTCAAGGTGCTACAGAGCTGAGCAAGAGAAAGTTCCTGCCTTATAGAATTCATATTGTAATGGAATGCACAGAAATAACTAATAGAGACTGTAATTAGAGTTATGATTTGTGCTATAGAGAAGATAAAGGCAGAGTTGGTGGTAGGGAACTGTTTAAGGAGATTGTCACAGGCTGCTTCTCTGTCTACATGAACTCTGGGATTGCAGTAAGACTGTACAAGGACATGGAGGAAAGTGGCTCCTGCTTGTGTGGCCACACTTGTTCCTGTAAGCCCCCGCTGCTACAGCCTCCACGTCAAGTCTTATCTCAGAGCTCCTGGAAGTTGTAAAGCTTTCACCATTGCTGTCTTTGAATTCATAAGCCAGCCCATCACCAGGCCACACCCATCTTTTCTTCAGAATCTTGTTCCAGTGAGGTACTTTCACATCACTAATATTAATACATTTGTACATCCACTTGACTTAATTAAAGCATTGTTTCTTGAAAATCATAGTAATGATACCAGGATAGATTTGTGCCTTTCTTAAAAGTATAAAAAGCAGACCAGACCAATTTCTGTTTGGTAGATCTGCTTTTCTTATTTCTGCTCTAAAATAGTTTAGTTCAGAACACTTTTGCAATCACCCAGTCATACACAGATGCAGGATGACAATGTACAAGTCACATATTTGTCTCTTACTTGGCAAAAGCCCCATTCCTCTGGAGGAAGTTGCTGTTCTAGAGAAAGTGGTTAATACATATGGCATAGTAAGTGATCATAAAAATAATCTCTCTATAAAAAGAGCACTAAACGATAGAAATAATAACCATAAGAGGAGGAAGAGTAATCAGAGAAACAGCCTGCAGCACATTAAACTTTTATGTTGTTTTTAATTTTTAGAAAACAGCTGGGTTATCAATATACATGTCTGCATTTACATATATCACACACCAGAAAGAATTTTTTTCAGGCAAACATGCTAATCTTTTTCCAAATATCTTGTGACTCCCCAGCTACAGATATATTCTTATTTTTAGCTGTTTATTCTGCAGATGCCTGCCTTTACCCCTTTTTATTTCTCTCTGGTATTATTTTTTTTTCTTTTCTCCCTGCTTTTACCATATTTTAATTGACTGTATTTTCCCATTATAAAATATATTCTTTCCTAGACAGGGATGAACAAATAAAAGTTAGTCATTTTCTGGTTATTACTTCAATGATGGAGTTCAGTTGGTGAGAAATAAATTTTTTAACAACCCTCAACATATGTACATACGTTTGTATGTGTGTATATGTCTGTGTGATGTAAATTGAATATGGAAGTGCAAAGGAGGAGCAGCCAATTAGAGTAAGTCAGACTAAGGAAGTAATAACTGAGTACAATCCTTAGGAAATAACTAATGAAATAGATGAAGCAAAAGAAAGAGAAAAGCATTCAAAGCAGTGAGCGTAGCATGTGGGAAGGAGCATCAGTGGCTGTGTGAGTGGAATAAACTACATGTAGGTGAAGGCATAAATGAAGTTGGTGAAAAAGAGCAGCAAGATTGCTGATATCTCCCAAACATATCTGGAAACCGTATGTGTTTATCATTAGTCCAAACCACCATCACTATCTCCTCAGGGGCCAATGTGAAATAGACTTGCTCACCTATTTCTTTACCTACCTACATTCCACTTCCACAGAGCTGCCAAAGTAGTATTTGAAAACTATAAATCAAGTCATGCTACCCCTTACTTAAACCTTCCTATTTCACATTAAACAGAGAGTAAGACCCACATGATCTGGCCATGCCTACATTCCCAATCTAATATCATCTCTTTCTCTCCTTCATTTATGTGTCCTATCATACTGACCTTCTCTCTGTTTCTAATCATGTGAAGTTTATCACTGACTTGACACTCTTTTATGATAGTTATTTATTTTGAGTACCCCAGATTTTCATTCACTTTCTGGTTCCTAGTTGTGTATATATCAGCTTGAAGTTCATCTCCTCCTCAGAGAGGGCTTGCCTTCAGATACACAACCTAATTATCTTTTTTTTTAATTGTCTTAGTTCATTTGTGCTACTGTAACAAAGTACCACAGATTGATTTTTGTTGTTGTTCTGAGGTTTGAACCCTGGGGGTGTTTTACCAATGAACTATATCCCCAGCCCTTTCTGTTTTATTTTGAGACAGGGTGTCACTGAATTGTGCAGGTAGGCCTCAAACTTGCAATCTTTCTGCCTCAGCCTCCTGAGAAGCTGAGATTACAGGCATGTGTCATCATGCCCGGCTAAACTGAGTAATTTATAAACAATAGGAATTTATTTCTCTTATTTCTGGAGTCTGGAAGTCCAGGAAAAGGATGGCAGCAAGTTTATATCTGGTGAACTCAGTTCTCCATTTCCAATGTGGCACCTGTCCCTGCATCCCCTGGAGAGAAGAAACACTGTGTCCTCACAGGGCACAACATGAAAGGCCGAAACTAATTTCCTCCAGCCCTTTTATAAGGCTTGATGCATTCATGAGGATGGATCCTCTTTTTTCACATATAATCATTGACTAAGCCCAATTACTTCTTTTTTAAAGTTTCTCACACTTCATCATTCTTTTCTGAATCCAGATCCCTTATAATTTCAAGTGTTGAGTATTATAACATTCTCTATAGTCTTTTTCCGCTGTGCAGTTTCTTTTTTCAGTGTACCTTGAAGAATTGAGTTTTCCCAAATTCTCCTTTGTGCAACCCTCCTCTGCTCAATGTCTTCACGTGGTCCCCAGTACTTGATAGATAGAGGACAAATGCCAGGCACGGATGGGTTTCTTTCCTTTTATTCCCTGTCCTACTACCTTACACAGTGCTCCTTTTTTTTGTTCAAGCTGGTTTTTAGCCACAAATATCTGCCTTTCATTTCCTTTCATGCCACTGCTCCTCCTAGAAGATCACCCTCATCTTCAATTGTGTAAGTTCTGTCCCTCTCTTAGAAAGCCTGCTTGAGTTTCACTTTTTTAGTGTAATATTCACCAAATTTTATTGCCCATTTCTACTTCTGACTAGTATACAGTTGAATCAGGCTTCCTGGTAAAGTTAACTTGTGAGAGGGTAGACAGCCTGTCTACACAAGTGCACTACCAGGGTCAGAATATCATGCACTTCCGTGGGACACGACAGGGAGAAGAGTGCCTTACGCTCAGTGCTCACTCAGCAGCCGAGTTTTACCCAGTGCTGGTTATACAGCAAGTGAGCCCAGAATCCTTGTGACTCATCTGGGATACCAGGGAGACAAAATCAAGATTGAGATGAACACGGTTCTTGAGAGCAAAATGGGCTGTAGGGAGGACAGAGAGCCTCAATGGGAACACTGGTGTTGCTACTACAGGGACCAAATGAATCCCAGGGAAGCTCTGAAAAATGTCACTGAAGGGAGTAATTCTCATTTCTTCAACCTGACATGCTAGAGTGATATGACAACCACTTCCATGTCTTGCTACAGCAGAGACCATTAAGGACAAGTAAGAAATTTGGGAGGATATATATGATTTGAAAAAGCTCCTTAGGTAAATCTGTTTATTGTCCTCTTTTCAATTTTCCATGTGGCTTTCCATATAGAGAAAAAAACAAATATAAAGGCACAGTGAGGTTTGAAATTGCAGGAAACCTACAGGTATCCTTAGTCCTATATAAACTTCAGAAGGTGGGTTGGTAACAGGGTAGCCTAACAAACTTTGCCAAACGCCTTAACTATTTTTCATGAATTCACCTTCACTTATAGTCGAAGAGACCAGATGATCTCTTTTTAAAATTTATTTAATATGCAAATTTTTTATTATAGAATAGGGTAACAGATCCCCATCTACCCATTGAACAAATTCAATAATTATTAACATTGTTGGCCTTGAGTTGTCTCAAAAGGGACTCAGTCTAAGCAATGTGCTAGGTAGATTCATTAAAAAGTAATACAGCATTTCTGCCTTTAAGCTATTTATTTTTTGACCTCTAATGCAAAATTATACTGAAAATGAAAATACACCACAGTATAAAAAAATGTGAACATTAGCTGTCAGCCTTCATATTTTTTTCAGAGGGGATGAACAGACCTCAGTTATAAGATATTTAATCCTAAAGTGGTAAATTTGTTCATATAATTTCTCTAATTAAAATACTTCCATCCAAGTTCTTAATTTTGGCATAGTGGGGCAGTGTGAAGTTAGGCAGGTCCTGGAGACAGACTGCCTGTGATTAAAGCTGAGCAACACCACTCTGTAGCACAGTGATCTGGGGCAAGTTTCTTAACCTTCTGTGTTTTAATTTCCTCATCTAAATATGATAATAGCTGTAAGTATTTTATTGCATTAAGCACTGAGAACAGTTGTTGGCACATAGCAAGCCATAAGTTAAGTGTGTGTTGTTGTTACTGCTAGATATAGATAGATAGATGTGTATATATATATATATATATATATATATATATATATGTATGAATGAGATGTAACACAGTGTCTGGTTTGTGTTAAGTAACAATGGTCATCATTAAGATTAATAATAATAGTTATCCAGTCTCTACTTATATTTCTAATCTTAGTCCTTTCTAGCATCCCGTCATCCTATATTGTGACATGCAAGGTGTCATACTGCCTTTTAAAGCCCTGCATATATTCTCTATTCCTCTTTTTTCTATTCCCTTTGTCTATGTTGCCTCCTTCTCATTCTTGAAGACCAAAGTCAGGTTCCTCTGGCCTTTGGAAGATCTTTCTTGACCTCCTATAGACTGTTGCCATTCTTCCCTTATCATTCTCAGAACAATGTGCACAAACCTACTTCTCTACTGCCTGTTTATTTAATATTATAAATATAGAATAATTATCTGTCCTGTTGCTTAGGCCATTAGTTTCTTTAAAAGCAGAGACTGCCAAGTATTTTTTTACTTCTGGGGCTTGACACATTAGTATGTGTTCAATAAATATTTATTGCATGAATGGCCATACAAGGCAACTTGATTCAGTAGGGTTACAGCTGAGAGACACATTACTACCACGGTTACAGAGCAGCCTAGTATTGAATGAAACATTCCATTAAAACATTTCCACTAAAAGCTTGCTTTATTATTTAGCATTCTTATTCATCAATTCCCAATTATTTCTCTAAATAGCCTGTTACTACTTTCTATAATAAAACCTGAATTCAGCAGGCAGCATTCCAGATGTTGAAATACCCAGTAATAAAAAAGGCCATGCAAATACTTCAAGATATTCTAGTAAAACCACATATTTATATTTTATAAACAGCATCTCAAATATTACCCAGAGAATTTATTAATGGATTTCCAAATGGAAATATTATGAACAACAAGCTGTGTGTTCTACTGTTTTTTATGCCAACTATTACATACTTGCATGATTTTATAGCCATATATATGGGAAAAGCATATATAGAGAGAGGGGTAGGGGAGGGAAGGAATAGACACACACATGATAGAATGAAAGGAAGAAATAAAGAAAAGAATCAGAAGTAAAGGGAAGTAGTTTTGGCTTAGTGACAATGTAATGTTTGGCTTTGACTTAAGAAAGTCTTCTCTGAAGTAAATTTTTTAGTCTAGCTAAGGAAACAAGTCAACTCAGCACAACACCCAGTAATCAATAATAAATATTGTAAAATTTTCTTTTAAGATGGGAGTTAGTATAGAAATAACTTAAACATATGGATGCAATTAAATATATATGCTGCTTTTCTAATGCATACAACTTTAAATTGCAACTTTAAATTTTATCCCCTTCATATTTACATCTAAAACCACTACTGGAAGGAGAAAATAGAAATGAAACAATTTAGTAAGAAAAAATAAGCCATTAATATTTTAAATTTTTTTAACATTACTCAAATTTTAAATTTTTAGAAAGCTGTCTTAAAGATTCTAGTCTACCTCTTTAACAAGAAATGTTTAACAAGACTTCAAAGCTTAGATTTAATTCTTTAAATATTTACAGTCAGACCCTCTAGAGATTTGCACTGTGCTACACACCATTAATGTTACTTGTGCTGGTTTCTCTTTCCTTAGCGCATTTGAACTTGAATTGGAGAACGACTTGTTGGATATTTGGCAGTCTCCACTTATAGCTAACTAGCCACAGTACCCTTTGGAGCCCTGTTAAAATCTAGCTTTGATATCAGCAGATTGAAAAAAAATGCATATCAAATGACCACTTAGTCATCATGTCTAAGTTTGTATTTAATTCCCACAGGACAAAAATCCTGATAACATTAACTTCTAAGGCCAACAGACAGGATACACAACAAGAACTGGACAGGATGGGATGAAATCCTCAGCAGAAAAGTATCTACATAGTGTGAGTGGTCTTGCTGGTGACATCTCTAGCCGGGTTTAAAAAAAAAAAAAAAAAAAAGACAAAGTGTTATTTAAAAACATGTAGAAACCAGGTTCCCTCTTCACCTAGGGAAAGAAAAACAGTTACTTTTTAGTAGTCAGAACAATATGATCACATATTTTAAAAATAGTAAATAAACCTAATTCAAATTCTGCAAAAAAAAAAAATTTAAGGTTGAAATGTGTTCAGAGTGCTCTAGAAATATATATATATAAATTTAAACTCAATGAAGCATAAATGTAAAAAATAGTCTTTCAGGGCTAGGGCCATATAGCTCAGTGGTAGAGCGCTTGCCTTGCTTGTGTGAGGCACTGGGTTCAATCTTCAATACCACATTAAAAAATAAATAAATAAATAAAAATTAAAAAATAAAGATTTTTTTAAAAAATAGCTTTGGGCTGGGGATGTGGCTCAAGTGGTAGCATGCTTGCTTGGCATGCATGCGGCCCGGGTTCAATCCTCAGCACCACATACAAAACAAAGATGTTGTGTCTGCCAAAAACTAAAAAATAAATATTAAGAAAAAATCTCTCTCTCTCTCTCTCTTAAAAAAAAATAGCCTTTCAGGGAAAACGTAATTTTTAAATATGTGGCTATGGAATATTTTAAACTTAATCAGATAGATTGAAGACCTTTTAAAATTTTGGAAAATTAGACATAAAGAAAAATATTTTTAAAAATTAGAAAAGAATCAGATTGTTATGTTTTCAAATAAAGATTTCACTTCTAAGAATTTTCATAAAGAATTTTTGTAAAGAATCAAATGGATATAAAAAGATTTAGGTACAAAAATGGTTACTACAGAACTCTTTGTAACTAAAAATTTGGAGAACAAAGCTACCTAAACAAACTATGATAAAGGAATATTAAGTATGTAGAGAACCATTACAATGTGTAAGTAGAGTTGAATACATCCTACATGAAAACCAGTTGACAATATACTGATGAGAGAAAAAAACCTCTGGTTCCCAAATAGAGTATGACCTCATATAAGTAAAAATACACACACACTCTCTGACATGGGTTATGTGAGCACACACACATGCATGAACACTTCATGTAAGGCCTGGAAGGCTATGTATCAAACCGTCACCAGCTGTTCTCTATGGTGAAGATGAAAAGATTGGCAAAATAATAATCTCTGTTATCCCCACTTTTGACGTCTGACAGAGGATGGATTACTTTTGAAATGAACAACAACAAATCCACTTCAAAAGAAATCCAAACTAAGAAAATATAAAAACCTTTAGAAAGTCTGCCAATATTTGATATGATTTTATGAAGTTTAATTTATCCAGTAACATAATAGCCAGAAATATATATTTAACCAGTTAAGAACCCCAGTAGATTAATTGGTCCAAAACTCATCAATCATCAATGTATCTTGCTAATAAAGTTAATTTGGTCACATTGAGCTTACTTTCTAACTCATTTACTTCCATTGAGTCCTCAGTTTTAACAATATTTTTCTACCTTTTAAGAATTAAATATTTAGAAAAGTACCTACATTTTTAAAGTAAACAGTATGTTTTCCTCCAAACAGTACACAAAATACAGCAGGCACACACACATCATGTTGTTATGGAGTTCACAAAGAACGGAGGAAGAGCAGCTTCCAAATACAATAAAACTTATTTAAAAATTAAGAATGCAGTGGCAAAAATTCAGGGGAGTGTTAAAAGAAGGGAGAGAAAGGAGTATTTTTACCAATATAAAGGTAAAAACAGGTAAAACATGAAGTAATTATAATTTGTAGATACATGCATAGTCCTTTCCATTGGTGCCTCGTAACTGAGCCCATGCATTCCAGGCACATTAAGTTGAGGCCCAGCTCAGCCTCACTACAATCTCCAGTTCTTGTAGCTGTCCATCTACTATAGCATAATCCCAGCTGCCAATCTGAAAGAAACCAGCTAGTCAGAGCAGACACAACCAACAGAAACAAATGTCACTCAATAATGTTCAGCGGCACTGTGCTCATGGATAATTTCAAACAGTATCTCTGTCTAGAACATTGATGTGCTCATTCAAAACACCTCCATCTCTGGCTACTGGAAATGAGTAGATAAAGCAGCTGCCTAGAAAAATAAGTGGAATGTTTTCAAAGGAGTTCCCAACACCAAAAGCAAACACAGTGAAAACATAGCAAAAATTAAGTCTTAAAACACAGAACAAAACAGGAGAGTTAATTTATTGCATTCTGAAGGCTAAAATATTTCTCAAAACCAAAATATGTTTAAACTATGTCATGAAAGGATGCAGTCATCTGGTCAGTCATTCATATGGTAGGAACCAAATAGTCTAATTTTCTCAACAGTGTTAGTGAGCACCCACTGTTTCAGACCACCAAATTGAGATAAAGAAAGGAATTAAATAACATGCTCCTTGGCTTCAGGAAACTTAAACCTCAGCGACAACACACACACTCACATATGTGTGTGCATTTCTCTTCCTCCCTCTCTTTCCCCTCTCCCTTCCTCCCTCCCTCTCTCATTACATTGGCAGGGAAACAGAGAAGTTAAGACAACCAATTTACAGTTATAATATGATTTACTTCATATTTAAAAATTTGTTCTTAAATGTTTCCCAAATATGAACAGAATAGAATTTCAGTTGTTTCTTTGTACTAATAATGAAAACTAAAAGCAATGATTAAATTACAAATAGTTTCCAAGAAAACAAAGTTATTATTCTGATAATTTATAAATCTTTCATACTGCCAAACATTTTATGCTGATTTTTCAGGTCTGTGTAATTTTTTATTCATCTTAACCTTACTGAAATGTTATATTTATTTTAAAATTTAGAGAACAAAATTCAGTCACTTGATCTGAGGCTATACTTCACATCCCCAGTGTGAACAATGCCTAGAGGAAATGGGTTCATGATACAAAGCACTGGCCTGTGAATTCCTTGCAGTAACTGAAAGGGGATTTTTAAAAAATGCATAAAAATACTAGTACTTTGCTTTGTAGCCTTGGCTACATAACTTAGCTACTTATTTACTTCCTTAACTGATCATAATGAGTGAAATACAAAGATTGGCTTTACTGACAACTTTGATGCTCATTTAATTGACTAAGGGAAACTGTCTGATTATTGTGGTTTTGATGTACAATAATGTCTGGCATAATTTCATGGTATTTTTTTATGTAGGTTTTCAATTAAAACTTGACTAATCCTTACCGTTTATTTGGCTTTTCATTGTACAGTTCCTGCCCTGCACTGTGTCAAATGTGCCATCTGTGTAACACACTTCTGGCCAGAGATGCTTCAGGATTGTTTCTGGAACACTTGGAATTGTAGCTGCATGAAATTTAAACTTATTGCATTCAATACTTCTAATTTATTATATTGCTACAACCAATGTAATCCTGTTGTCCTGCTCTTAAATCTTACAGCAGTCACAACAAAGATTCCTCCCTCACCTTCCTAAAACAGGCTTGTAGACAACTCCCCCAACTATTTAACCAATGTTAACAATGCTATAAATACCAATTGTGTTTATGCTTTTTGAAAGATTCACTGCGGCCAGTGTTCTGCAGCAGTGCTGAAGCCAAAATGAGCTGTTGACTCCCACCGTGAGAGTGATGGAATTCTAAGCCCAAAATGCTTTTCCTTGGATAAGATATCTGATTTGCTACTGCTGTCATGAAACTGGGGTCATGTAAACTTAAACACTGCTGCTGCTTCTTTTGGAAAACAGACCTTCTCAGGGTGATTATGAGTTGCTAAAACAGCATTTGGAAGGATAAATTTGGAAGAGGGAAAACCAAGCACTGACACTAAACATAGTTTGCAGGTTTGACTTTCAAGTTATGAGGCCCACTCATACAGTGAGCTGTCTCCTCCTCTCTCCCCTCTTCCCTATCCATCTGTGTAAATGGAGCTCAGATCCTTTTTTTAGAAGAAATCAATACATTTAGTTAATTTCAGAACCCATATAAACATAAAATGACCTATAATTGTTTGAAAAATAAGGAGAAAATGATACTTCCTCAGGGAACATAGTTTGCAGAGCCGAGTGCTCGATGAAAAGACAGAGACAATACTGCACACAGGCCTTGGGGCAGTGCCGTCCTCTGCTAATGCTGCTATGGTGGATCTTTTTCAGCCTTTGGGCCTCCACCCTTCCTTTCTCCAACTCCCAGACACACCCCAGAATCAGCCCTGGCTCTCCCTACATGAGCTCTGTGCTGTGTCTATACTTTTCCCTTCTATCAAAATCTATTATCCAATCCTGTTCACAGACAGCTGAACGAAGGCAAAGGATTGTTTAAAAAAAAGAAAAAAAGATTTGTAACCAAATCAATGATCTCTAATGGCAGGATTTCAAGCATTTGTAAAGGGCAATGAATTCTGTGGCAAAGGCTTTTTTTCTGCATTTATCTAACCATATCATATAGGAACCACTTTAACTCTGGCATTAACTAATGAACCCCAAATTGGGGGATGGAGCTTTTCATTTTTTACTTTTGATTTTGTATTATTTGCATTTTTATAGGTAACATATATTACTTTGAAAAATAAGTTTTGAAATCCTTTCGTTTGACTGTTTGATTATACACACTCACATACCAACACACATGCATATGCACACACACATACACACACTCAGTAATGAATCCAAAGATTATTCACAAATGTTAATCCTTGATGAGATTTATAATTAACTATGATATAAGTAAGATATTTTCTCCTAAAGTAGAAATGTTCTTTTCTTCTCCGTCAAATACCATGAGGAAATGAATAAATAAATTCAAATTGCTCAAAAGTATAAAAGAACCCACATAGTTCAATGGGTTAAATAACAAAACAAAAACAAAAGTAAGAGATTGAAGGTTCTGTGATTTCTGAGTGAGACAAAAGTTAAGAAATTAAAAATCATTTCATCCTTATCAGAGTTTTAAGATCTTTGTACAGAGACACTATACCCTGGCAGCAGTCAATGTCAAGAACAGAAAGTGAACCCAGAAAGTGATCGCAGAAGACAGCTGGCACAGTGTGTATTCATATTCTTATGTCACATATACCACTGGTGCGGATTTCCAAGCAGGGGCATTTTGCCTCTCAAAGTGAAAAAGAATTGTGGTTGTCCTCACTAAGATTAAAGAGAAACAATTTTCATAATACAGAGAGAGAAAAATCAAAGAACTCTATGATCTCACTTACCAAAGATAACAACCATAAACATTTTAGGGGCCATACTTTCACTTTTCTTTAGCATTTGTATTTTATGTTTCATAACCTGATCAATTTTTCACTGTAACATGGCAAAATACATATAGACCTACATAGTCATATGTACATTATATATATGTATATGAGTATGTTTGTATATATATATCATATATACATATATATGATAAATGTAATTAATTTAAAGGTCAAATGTGACAGCCCAAAACTATAATATTAATAATAAAATTATCTACATTTGCTAATTAACTATACTTCCTTATTTACTATCTTACTACAAAATAGCTGCTAACCCTGAAACTTGTAGAAAACCCAGTTTTCCAAGTCCACATGGGACATTTATGAAATATTAATAATTATGTCCAAGGTCAGTCAAGTTTCAATAGATTTCAAAGCACCACCTTCTTTAGTTTTTAATTAAGTTAAAAATTAGTAACTGCTTTGTTTTCCAAACTGAGTGTCTTCCAAAATTCATGTGTTAAAACTTAATACCTGATGGGTGTGGTGGCACATGCCTGTAATCTCAGTAAAGGGAGGTTGAGGCAGGAGGATCATGAGTTCAAAGCCCGCCTCAGCAAAAGCAAGGTGCTAAGAAACAATGAGACCCTGTCTCTAAATAAAATAAAAAATAGGGCTGGGGATGTGGCTCAGTGGTGGTGTGCCCCTGAGTTTAATCCCAAGTACCCAAACAAACCAAAACAAAACAAAAAATTACAAAACTTAATCCCTATTGTGATAGTGCTAGGAGGTAGGGTCTTTTGGAAAGTGATTATGTCACTCAAAAGAAAGAGGTCCTGTTTTAAATGTCAGTAAGATTCTGATCATTAAAAAAGAATCAGAAGAAGAATCTATCCTTGACTGAGGAATGGTAGAAAAAAATTAATTTTTCCAACTCTCAGATATGTTCATGCTGAAACATGAACACAGTACACAGATGGACAGCAGGCAGCAGTATAGATGGACAGTTCACAGAAGTGAACAATCCACTGGTTATGGATTTGGAAATCTTTCAAACAGAAGTAAGGTTGATGTCCAATAGAAAAAAATCAAGGAGAAGTATAGAATTTTTTTAAAAAATCAGAATGCTAATAAAGGATAACTTGTATCATTAATTTATGGGCAAAAAAAGTTAGCAAAAGACAAAAAATAAAGGAACAGAGAACCAGTCTAGTGCAAAACCATTGAAGTCACAAGACAGAGAATGTGAAGAAATAATTGTGATTAATATTGCAAATTGCTTCAGAAATCAAGACAAATGAAAAATGGCCGGTGAATTTTAAAACAATAGTAAGAATCTGGAATTAATGGTTGGCAATATAAGTTTGATTCAAGTTTTGAGTCACTGCCTTACAATCTTACTCCTTAATTCTCACACTCAAAAAAGCCCTTCCTATTGCATTATTTTACTGCCAGCAATCCAAGGGTTACTAAGAAGTAAAGCATTTGTGCCTAAGAATTCTACAGCCTCTTTAAATACCTGCATGAGTTGCAAAGAAAGTTTATTATTATTTAACCTGTGATTATTCTATGTCAAAGAGACAGAATAATCAGATGATTGCCTTACGTGATGCAAAAAAGCCTTTTCCTCAAAGTGGCCAGTGATGTACCATTTCTGTTACAACCGAATTTTAAAAAGTGTTTAAAAGAGGGGGCTGGGGCTGTAACTCAGTGGCAGAGTGCTTGCCTCGCATGTGTGAGGCACTGGGTTCAATCCACAGTACCACATAAAAATAAACAAAATAAAGACAAGCTGTCTATGTACAACTATAGAAGAAAAATTTTTAAAAGAAGTGTTTAAGGGCTGGGGATGTGGCTCAAGTGGTAGCGTGCTTGCCTGGCATGCACGGGGCGCTGGGTTTGATCCTCAACACCACATACAAATAGAATAAAGATGTTGTGTCCACGGATAACTGAAAAATAAATATTAAAAAAAAAGAAGTGTTTAAAAGGGGCTGGGGTTGTGGCTCAGCAATAGAGCGCTTGCCTAGCATGTACAAGCCACTGGGTTTGATTCTTAGCACCACATAAAAATAAATTAATTAAATAAAGGTATTGTGTCCAACCACAACTGAAAAAAATATTTTTTAAAAATGTGCTTAGGGCTGGGATTGTGGCTCAGCGGTAGAGCGCTCGCTTAGCACGGGTGAGACCCAGGTTCGATCCTCAGCACCACATAAAAATAAAGGCATTGTGTTGTGTTCATCTACACCTAAAAAATAAATATATTTTTAAAAATGTGTTTAAAAGAGGAGATAGGCATTTTTGAAAGTTTTCTTATCATCCTGATCCTTTTCTTTTCTCCTTCTTTTGGAGCTGGGGGTTGAACCTAGGTCCTATATATGCTGAGCATGTGCTCTACCACTTTACTGTACCCTTAGGTTCCCATTCTTTTCATTTCAAAACAAAGTTAAGTGCAAATAGTACATGTAGTATTAAGACCAATTGCATAACATTTATATCTATGATAAAGATTGACATGCTATGACGTCATCGTTCTTGGTTTCTCTATAGTTGGCATTATTGACCACTCTTGTTAGAACTCTCATCTTAGGGCTCTGATGTCACCCTCTACTGCTTTTACTCCTACCCTTCCCCCTGCCAACTGCCCTTTCTCTGTCTTCTTCGTTCTTTCTTGACACCATACCCTAAATCTAAGTATTTCTGCAGGTTCAGCTCTAGCTGCTTTTTTGTGTGCATCTCATGTGTCTTCTTCCTGGGGCTCACCAGGGGTTTCAAGCTGTGCTCCAGAGCCCAGTGACTTCTCACAGTTGTCCCAGAGCCTGCTGAAGCAGAAGAGCCTTATACCTATGTTTTTTATGTACTGAGGTTTCATGTAAGGTTTTATTTCAAAAAAGAAGTCATTTCTGCCACCTAACAACATAAACCCATGTATAGCAAGAAGACAAGATCATAAACCATTGACTTAAATTTCTCTCTGAATGAATGACACCCAAATCAATACCTCTGATCTCTCATCTCAGAGCCAGTCTTGGGTTTTCTTTTGCACACTAGACTGCAGATTCCACATGTCTGATTTAAAATTTATTGTCTTTCTCCTGCCAAATTATTTTTCCCCCAACAAAAGCTCCTACTTCTGTTCATTTCTTTGCTGTTCTCTGAAGCATGCAAGTTTAAAAAATATATAGTTTTGTCTTTTTTCTTCATTGCTCAAAGTCATCAAGAGTCTCTAATACTTATTAAGCTTCCACAGACATGATTCACATATTCATCCATTTCTTCTCTTTACTGTAGTTTTCACAAGGATTAAGATGTACAACTCCTTACGTCTTGGACTGTTCTCAGAACTACCGAAGAAATCTGACTCTAGGCTCCTCACCCTGCAATATACTTTAAAATCCTGAGATAGATTTTAGTTTCCTAAAATAACATGTTCACCATCATCTTCCTATATACAGTCCTGCAGCATGTCTTCTTTCCCTATTTTAGTTGTGTTAAATGGAGATCACACTTGTGATAATGATAAAACTAATGATAATACAGCATTTGATTTGGTGCTATGTATGTTCCAGGTACTGTGTTAAACACTTTATATGCAGTATCTATTTAATTTTCCAGACATTTGTATGAACTAAATATCTCTATTCATTATCCCTATTTAATGGATGTGAAACAGAGATTTAGCTTCTTGTCCAAATTCAAACAGCATAGAAATGGCCAGGCCAGGATTTGCATTCTGAGCCATCTGACACCATAGGTCATATGTTGAAGCACTACATTCTCAGACACCCACTCACACCCCTACCCCTTTTTTTGGTACTGAGGATTAAACCCAGAGGTGATCTACCACTGAGGTATTTCCACAGCCTACTTTTTTATTTGTTGAGACAAACCTTGCTAAATTGCCTAGTCTGGCTTCAAGTTTATATCCTCCTGCCTTATTGTGATGACACAATGAAGATCCTTTATAAACTCATCATTAGATTGTAAGTTTATACTTTTCTTGTGCTTATTCTCATCCCTAGAGCCTGGCATAGTACCTAACAGATAAGGAAACAGGATGGCTCAAAGTTTGAGAGTCTGAGCTCTAGAGTCAGGCTGCTGGGTATACGTTTCAAGTCTCCTATGTAATTACTATGTGACCTACACAAGATTACCAAGTTCTTCGTGCTCTATTTTCCTTATCTAGAAAATGGATGTAGTCAAGTGTTGACATCATAAAATTTAAAGATTAATTGATAGAAGATAGTTAATGATTTAAAAAAGTTTCTGGCAGATTGTAAATATTAAATGAATAGTTGTTGCTGTTAGCAGCCCACAGTGAATGTTTGTTCAGTGTACATTCAGGGTCTAATTTTGACTTTTAAATTCATGTCATTTAGTCCTTAATATAACACTGTGAGATAGGTACTATTATTATCCATATTTTATGGGAGAGAAGATTAAAACTTATGTTAAACAGCTTGCCCTAGATCACAGTTTGTAAATGGCTAGATACAGGATTTGAACTCTGCCCATCCTGCTTCCACCTCATCACTCAGCCCTCACACAGGTCCTTCCCAGTCTTTTCTGCTTGGCAGTGATCATAGAACATGCCTTAACATACTGGAAGGTGGCATTGGAGCGATATTGAGCCTCCCAATATATTTACCCTGTTTCCTATGTCAGTAATATAGTAAGTGCAGAAACATTAAGATTTAATAGATATGTGTACTTAGTTCATGATCATTGAATGCATAAACGAATAAATACTATCATTGTTTCACGCAAGGTCCTTGTACAAGGCCATTAGTGCCATTCTCATCCAATAAGAAACTAGTAAATGATAATGATTATTTTCTTTATGATTTATTAATTGCCTGCAGCGTGAAGGTCATAAAGAGCATATGAAAACTGAAGACCTCCTTTCTTCAAGATTAAAACAATAACACGATGACTATATATTGTGAATTTGAGTTTCTTTCTTTTTTTTCTGAGAATTAAGAATACTGGACTGTATGGGGATGCTGAAACAACCCTTTTGTATATCTGCTTCCTTCTTGCCTTCACATATCCTGTAGTATTTATGCACTCAATTTAGAGACCTAATGGTAAAGAAGACACGTAAGGGCTTTCATGGATCTTGTCTTTTAATAGGAAGAGACAGACATATACAAGTAAATGGAATCACTAAGGATTGTGATAGCCCCCCTGGCATTTTATAGTTTCCCATGATACAGGAGTTGGAAAGTGGGCTTCTGTGTTGGAGGACGGTGGCAGCCAAAACAGGGAAGTGCTTTGCAAAAGGCGTGCATGCGTGCGCACACACACCCCTTTCAGAAAGGGTGCACACAGGCTCCTTATGTTTAGTTGGTCCCTGGCTTAACTGTCTCATGCTTGGATACAACATTTGTTATTAAATAAGAAAGTTATATAATAATGTTATTTAGCCATCTAGGTTCAAAGAGACTGTTAACAATAATGCTGTTTTTACAATAATGCAAAAGTTATATACATCAACCACTTTCATAGGTATTGCACTTCTTTTTTCCACTTTCTGCTTCCCAGGATGAAATGGGGCCTAGAATCAAAGAAGCAATAGTTTTTCTGTCTACCTGTAAAAGATTAGCCTTTTGTCATCATAGATGATGCAAGCAGAAAAACCAAACGCAAGAAAACAGAGACGAAGCCAAAAAGGACAATTTCTGATTGTTATAGCTGGTTTCTGTTTCATATCACTGAGCATGATGAGAATGTTTTGCAGAGTTTTATAGGAACAGCTTCCACAGTACTACAGGGTGACCTCACCCTCAATGCCCTTGCCAGGTGCACAGCCCCCTGTGAAAATACAGGTCAATTTTCAACATGAAACAAGCCAGAAGTATGGAATGACATTTTCAGGTGGCAGTTGTGGTTCTAGTGCCTGTAATTAACACCTCTTAACCTCAGACTTGCCATGCCTTTTTCAGGCTGTCGAAGCTCAAATCCGAAGTTTTGGACAGACGCCTTCTCAACTTCTCATAGAGCCCCATCCTCCCAGAGGTTCTGCCATGCAAGCGGTGAGTGCCATTTTCACTCTGCTCTTTCCTGGCCTGTCTTTCAGACCATGCTTGATTTTCCCAACAGTCACTCACTGTGCTTGAGGTGCTCCACCCCACCAGGGCCTGCTCTTACAAAATATGTGTTAACCCAGTAACAACCAGCAAATGCCACTGCCTTCTCTTCTTGAGTCTTTGAGAAGGTAAAGATCTCCAGTGCACTAATATGTCATCGGTTCATGTTTTTTTTAATATTTATTTTTTAGTTTTAGGTGGACACAATGTCTTTATTTTTATTTTTATGTGGTGCTGAAGATCAAACCCAGTGCCTCATGCATGCTAGGTGAGCACTCTACCACTGAGCCACAACCCAGCCCTCAGTTCATGTTTTGTGTTGCAGAATTAAGAGGTCTTGATTGTCACTTCTCCTCACTGTGGGAAAAGGACTCCAGACCTAGGATTTGTTTAATTTTCCAATTGGATCCTATGAGTTTCTAGATTAGTTTTGCTTCTTTGATCATTGTTTTACATTGATCATTATTTAACATCCCAATATATTTCTCAGGTTGGGAATTTTTAAACTAATTTTGATATGTAGGTATTGTTACTGAAGGTCAGGGAGAGGTTGGTGGGGGTGCTTAGTATATCAAAACTTTAATGACTTAAAACAATGATTTATTTGATTTCTCATGATTCTGAGAGTTCTATTGGCATTTCTTCTGCTCTTTTCACCTTGACTCACTCACGCTGGGGCTGAGTGGATGAGCTTATTTTTCCATGTGGACTCTCACCCTTTAAGGAAGTTAGATCAGACTCTTCCCATGGCAGAAGTTCCCAAGAAAATGAAGACAGAATCGGGAGACTTCTTGAGGCTTGCTTTTGAACTTATACATCATTTATGCCATATTTTGTTGGTCGAAGCAAGTCAAAAGCCAGTCCAGAATTAGACTTGAGCTGCAAAATAACATGGTCATTCTACCTTTGTAGTTCCTGAAGTTTCAGGAAGAAATTCTTCAATGAGATGGGAAAAAAAAATTGACACAGTAACGAATCAAATTGCATGATTGTCATAAAAGAGGTTACTCATTACTGGAGTTGCTCAATGGTAGAGCACCTGCCTAGCATGTATAGGGCCCAAATGAAAGAAAGAGAGAAAGAAGGAAATATGAATAATTTAAGATAAATTCAAATTCTGTGTTATGGCTTAAAGATGGCAGGATTTTGACATTAGGAAGGAAGGAGCAACAGCAAAAGGGGCAAGACACAGACTGAGGCCTGTCCACCTCTGGTCTTTCTCTTTTTTTTCTGTCTCTTCCCACTTCCCCTTCTTCTGTGTCTTTTTCCCTTTTGCTTCTTTCTCATCTTCTTTCGACTTCCAGAGTTTTCCCCTTTATTTCTTTAGGAACATGAATTGGCCATAATAATAAACTACAATATTTATTTTAAAAAATATTTTAAAAAATATTTTATCATCTTCTCACTACATGTTTTAAAACCAGTGAGACCAGATTTTAACAAACATAAAGGGTGAGTCTAGTGGGTTGAAAACTACTACACAAAGGCCATGACCAATGGAAGATAATGCCATAAAAATAGTAAGAATGATTTATGCTTGGGCTTTGGAATTAGTTTTAGTAATAGCTTGTCAGTGAGACCAGGCTGTTTGGGTGCTGGCTAATGGAAGCCCCTCTGCTGCCCCATTGACTTTCTGCCTGGGTCACCGCACAGGCATGGTTACTAAGGCAATGCACAGGCTCCCATGCCCAGCCTTCCTTGTGGCAAAAGATTATTGGTTCATTGAGGCAGATCAGCTTTACTGTCCCTAGGTGGGAAGGCACATGCTCACATGAGGTGGGGGCACCCTGTTTCTTTTTATCTTTATCCTCTGAATTAAATACCTGAACTTCTTTTTAGACTTATATAAATTCTGGTTTTTGCCTTATACATAGGTGGGTGGAAAAGAAAGGCATAGTAAAAAGAAACTAGAATTGGTGGCAAGTATACACTTAATCTGGGGGAAACCAAATGAGATCTGGCTACTTCCACTTCAGACCAATCTCGCCTGAGCTCCCCAGGTTAAAAGAGGTTTTGTTCTCTTAAAGCTTTTTATCAGTAGCTCTGCTTATCTGTGGCTGCTGCCATCGCCACAGAGCAGCCCAGGAAGGTGGAGAGTGCTGTCTTACTGCTGGTGCTCCTCATTCATGCTTATTAGCGAAGGTTATGATGGAGCTCCTGAGAGAGCTTCTCATGGTGTGCATGTGTGTAGGGAGCTCTAGTCAGGATGGGGTGTGCAGGAACTGACTGGAGGGACAGCTGGTTGTGAGACTGCTGTGGACAATTCTGGTATTGTATCTGCAGCCTGCTGTGGAAAGTGGTTTGTCCTTGCCTGTGGCTAAGAGTCAGCCCACTAGAGTCACTATGTAAACAAGACATTCTTCCTACACATTAGACATTTTTCGTGTGTGTTTTTAAGGGCATAAACATTGGAATTATTCAATTTGAGCCTAATTATATTTATAATATGAGCTGTTAAGCTCAGAAATATGTATGAACTTCCTTTCAGGGAGACTTTATTATTATGTTGTACTCTGATTTTCTCAGAGTTTATAAATTGACTTGAGTAAATATTATTTAAAAACTATGTAATTGAAAAATAAGGCTTGGTACTCTGAAATTATTTTCATTTCCCTTCCACAGGACTTGTTTAAAACTAGCTTATAGGATTTTTGTTCATTGCTGTTCCTTTTTTCTTATTTTTTGCCTGATTTCACAGAATTCCTTAAGAACCATATAAATGGTTCTTTGTGTGACAAAAAGTACTTACTGATATCAGGGATTTTAAAAATCAAAGGCACACACGTTTATTAATTGTTTTTACCAACATTCAGATGAGTTCCCCCATCAACCATCAGTGCACCCCACCCCACACACACACATACACACACACATGAATATAGCAGAAATTAATGCCACCTCGTGCTGCTTTAAGTGCATGAGCCATAATATACACCAGGTGTAGTAATTAGCAGGCACACGAAGGCTGCCTATTTGTCTGGTTTTGCTGCTGTTGCTGTATCCCCTTGTGTTTTCACACCATCAGATAGTTGGATTTAATTGAGGCCACATCAGATGAGGCATTACTGACACCTTTAATTGAATGAGCATCCAGGGAGGATTAACTCATAATATTGATTGGCTTTTAGCCACTTGCTCAGAAGGGTGTCTGGGTAGCTTATTAGTTGCCTTTATTTACACCTTTATGCAAAGAGTGCAAATAGGAATTCTTAGTGCAATATGTTTTTCTAAGTACTCTTAATAACTTTTTTAAAAGGACTGATAATAAAAATGCAAATGTATTTAATTTTTTATTAGCAGTTCTGAATAAATATGTGTTAAATATATGTGCCTACACATTTACATATACCTGGTGTTTTGAAATATGGCAGTAGGAAAGCAGCCAGAAGCATTTCATCAATGTGTTTCAATTCTGAATGATACTAATCAGCTATTAGAAAATAGACATGGTTGGAGAGAATCACTGAAAATGTACAGTGCAATTATTGTATGATAGCAGATTACCACAAAGTATAAATAAAGCCAATAAATCAGAGTTGTGTTGTATATGTCTTGGGTTATGACATATGGGTTGTAGCAATGTTCCAAATCCTTAGCAGTCTTCAAGATTTATTTTGTTGCAGGTTATTAGAAGAGTGTTTCATTTAACATTTTCAATTACTTTTTGCTTTCAAAGGACAAATCAAAAAAGTTTTGAGCTTTAGTTTTTTTAATGAGAGGGATGAGAACCATCTAGATATTTCTCTTTACTTTTAACTACACTGAGAACAGTGGCATTTGCATTACAATAGGCAGTGTTTATTACTTGGTACACTATATAAATATATTGTTTTTACAAGTACATTTAATTATGCATTGCTTTGAAACACCTGTATAATTAAGTTGGTATATTACATTCATAAATTATTTCTTGACCATAATAATATATGCATGCTGCCTAACTATTGCTTATAAATATATTTGTTTTAATTATCTCTTTATTTAGTTCTCAAAATCTTTGAGCTAATTCAAGACTTCTTTTGATGATCTTTGGAAATTACCTTGGCTAGTTTTTAACACCTATTGCCTATTCTTATCCTTCTTTTATTTTTAATCCCAAAGATCATTATGTAATAGCAACTAAAACAGTTTAATGTAATCCCAATACTTTGCCTATTTAGAATCTAAATCAAAACATTCTTTTAGTTTTCTATGGCAGTGGGCAGGGAAAGGGAGCTAATGACATTTATAGATTTTTGAAGTGTTTTTGTTAACGTATTCTACTTCAGTCCCCGAAAATCCCAAATAATGCTATGTAAAAAAACAAGCAAATCATGATGCTGTTTCTGCAGCCTTTCTGTGGCTCGACTTCCAACCTGTGTTAACATGGTCTTCTTCTTCTTTTCCTGCTCTTTCTTCTCCTCCTTTGTCTTCTCCTTCATGTGTATTTGGGTCTTGTCATGCCCTCTCAACAGTATCTCCTCCTGCAGAGTCCATTGATGTTCACAGACCAAGCCCAGCAGGATGTCATCATGGTCCTCAAGTTCCCCTCTAACTCCCCTGTCACCCACGTGGCAGCCAACACCCAGCCTGGCTGGGCTGCTCCTGCTGTGATCACGGTCACTGCTAATAGACTCTTTGCTGTGAACAAGTGGCACAACCTTCCTGGTGAGTAAAGAAAGGCCAAGTGCCTGCTGAACACTGTAGGAAGATATTGTCATACCCACCAGCATGTATCTTAACTTTGGTTAACAAGCATGAGTCTGAATCAAAATGTCGATTAGTTTGAAAGACTGGAAGAAGCCCCTCCCACCTCTGAGGTCTGTGGTACAAATGTTAAAGCTTAAACTGTTCTTTGGCATCTGGCAGTTTCTCTTTATCCTTGGAAATAAATATTGTTTCTAGTATAACATTTTAATATAGTGACACTATTTTATTTATAAATAGTGTGTACTTACTTATCAGATTTTGCCCCCACTCATTCATTTGATAAATACTTTGAATTGTCTGATATCTGACAGAAACTTTTTGTGTACAGCACGATAGTGTTTGTTATGGAGTAGTTAAATTATACAGCTCACATGCTGCATGCCCTTCTGTTGGTACTTTCTGTTCTTCCACTAAGAGCTGAATGACCATGCCCAATTAAAGTAACCATTAGAATCAAAAGCCATCCAAGTTTGAGGAGGTGGTAGAGTTCCTCGGCTGCAGTGTTTCTTCAGTGAAGATGCTGGGCTCACTCACCATCACATCTGCCAGTCAGTGGCAGAGCTTGAACCCAGGTTTTCCAACTCAGATTTTATGATCATCCCTTTGTGATTTTATTGCCTCTCATTAGAACAGAATGTTGGGACCTGAATTTAGCACTGTTCTTTTTTGCCCTCTAATTTAAGAAACAAAAAAAATAAGGAGGAAACTCTTCTAAAGTCCTACAGATTATAGGCTTTTCCCACAAGCCATTGTTATAGGTAGGAAGTTCTAAAAGAATATATTTTAATGGTCTGTTAATTTGTCATTAAATCTACAAAGTGTGCATAAAGCACTACAAATTAGAATACCTGAAACTGGCTGCCCAAGTATAAATTCTTGAGCAAAGTCCTCATTCAAATTAATAGAAGAGATTTTAGAATGGAATAAAAGACATTCCAAACATAAACCTGGTATACTGACCTGGTTCAGTAAAGCACTGGTCACAAAGAATCTCTGGGTGGTATTAGAATTGATTAAATATAGTCATTTTCCTGGACGCTGGAAGTGAAACAATGGAAACAATTGATTAGAGAATAGATTTTAGAAAAAATGGAGATGGTTAAAACTGAAGCTGACATTTAGTCTCTCTAATTGGGTCTGCTTCAGTTGAACTCTTAGAGAAGTATATGCAAGTGACATACTTGTGTATGGACATTATGATTTGTTTAAGAAATGTACTTTTGGGGCTCTCTGATTTCTATCCATAGATGGGTATGTGCTATCACATGTACCAAGGATTTACCTATTCTGTGTGCAGTTGCCCTTAAGAGTTTTGCAAATGTTTTAATGTTCATAACACCAGGGCCACCACAAATAATGCCCATCCTGGGTGGCTGTTTCTGGCATCCTGGGAATTTCAGTTTAAAGAGAATTATAGAATATGGGAGGATATTCTATAATTCTCTTTAAACTGAAATTCTAGTCTAAAAATAGACTCAACTACTGAAGAGTCCTGCTATACCACCCCACCTCAGTCTCTGGAAGAGCTGGCTCAGCAGCTATTGGACTCAAGGGGCTCTTAAGTCTCCAGTTGATACCCAGGTTGTAATGCTACACTCTAAGCATGGACAACTAAGCTCCTGGCATTCCCCTTTTGAGGAAGGGGAATGTTCCTGATTAAAAAGCTTGCTTCCCTTAGTACTTGGTGGCCAGGTGTTCTCTTCTCCATGTCCAATTTTTTGAAAAGTATGTAAAGTGAATTAGAATTCCCTTTGCTGGAGTATCACTTATGGGGCATCTGACAATTCCCAGCCTCAGATCACCTTTCTGTAAGGTAAGAGCCTGGGGGAATGCAGAGTTCTACAGATTCTTTGCCTGTACATCTCCTCAGTGAGTCCTCATTGTCTGTGCCTGTGTCATTGGTGCTTTTCATTTCCACTTTTACATGCATGCTGCCTTTGCAGTGTGACTAGCAACTCTTCATATAGATAAACACAAAGATGATAATGTGGGGCTTCACCACAGAGTTACCTTTCTAGGATGAGATCTCCAGTTCTGGATTATATCTACATCTAAAAATACTAAACATCTATTCTGTTAATCTGTGCCTCATTTCAGGTATGTTTGTATGCATCCAATATTTCATTTTATCTTTACCTTTTAGAATCCCTTAATTAAAACCAACATTAGAACTCGCTCTTTCTCTTCATTAAATATCAAATTCATGTTACTCTAACTTTTAAAAAATTTTAGATTCTGTCTTTTCTAAGAATCTGTGATTTTCATAATTCATTCACAAAACAGCTAGCTCTGTCAGTTCTTTGAGTACTATCTATGTCCTGATTTAGAAAAGGCACAATCCTGACTAGGCTGTAGCTCATCAATACAGCATGTGCCTCAAACAGGCCCTGGATTCGATCCCTAGCACCTCAAAAGAGAAAAAAAATCTTTATCTTCCTCTCTCATTCAAAGGACGTAGTAGACCTCCTCCAAAATAAATAACAACAGCTAATGTTTATAAAGCATTTTCTAGTTTCTAAGGATCATTTTAATGATTGTATGTGTATTTAAGCCCTCCAACAAGTTGAGGATATAGGTTCTGTTTTTAGTCAAACCATATCAAATTGCTGTTTTTATAGGTCAAAATGGTCAGGTTGGCAATTTTATATTATCCAACTAAACCCAGATTAGGGAACTGAAGCACAGAGGCTACATAACTTACCCAAGGTCACATAATGGTCAGTTGCAAATTACTGGTCAGATGGTCAGTGGTAAGATTACTTCCATAAGCCCTTTTCACTGACAGTGGTTTTAATGTTCCTATGAGCTTAGATTCTCAGAGAAGTAGAGAAAAGTTCTCAAGGCATTAGTGCAGATTGACACTGGTATTACTCTTGGGCAGACCAGAGGCTCTGGGGCTTTTTCCTTGATGAGGCAGCCTATGATTTCTTTATCAGCAGAGCCAGTAATCAGCAAAGGCAAATACCTTCAATAAAAAATAGTGAGTCGTTGTGGCTTCAACTTCTTATACACACTAAACTATAAACTTTAATGCCAATATTGTACTTACTTAGATATTTATCAGTATTAATGGCCTTCCAGACATCCTTGAAAAGTTGGCATGTATTAACTAGGGAAAATAAGACAGTAAGTTTTAAAATAATCGAATGAATTCATTGAAATATATCTGATTATTATTTTCATCCCCTCAAAGACAGGAAGATCTCCTAAAATCTTATAGTATTGAGCAGAGCTCTAATATCAACCAAGTGGTAATGTAAATCCTTGTGAGTCTATAAAAGGCAGATATTAACCAGGGTGAATGCGTGAGTCATTTGGGGAAAATAGTTTGGAAAAGGGCCCAGAATTTAACTATCAGAACTGTGAAGCTGAAAAGATCATCTCTCCCAAACTCTTCCTTTTAGGGCATATGATGCGCCTGGCCTGCATACCCATCCAGTGGCTTCCTCTCTGCCCAAGTCCTCCTACCTTCCACAAGGAGATGGCTTGCAAAACCTCTTTTCAGTTAAAAAAAGAAGTGTGCCTGAATCTTTAAAGTCATTTTGAGAATGGAACAAACTATTCTTAGTATAGATTGATTTTTCTAACTCATTTGCTTCTCAGAGTATTTTTAAATTGAAACCATGGAAATATTAAATATTAATAAAACTTTTTTAAAAACCCTCAATCCAATCTTTAAGAAAATATTTCAGCCAAATGCATTTAACTAAAACATTTATCTGCGGATAGCTTTCTTTATTTTTATTCAAACTTTCAATTGATTGCTTTTAAGTGATGGATGAAACATTAAATGTTCCCTGACTTAGAGCTTTCCCTTTCTCCATCATAAACTGACGTTTTTGTGGATCCTTTGTGCTGCAGCATTCAAAACTGCCTTTTTAAGAAGTAACGAAAAAATAGTATTTGCTACAGTCAGCAGATGGTTGTCACATTTTGTTTTCAGCACGCTTTACCACTTAATTTTGTTTTGTTGCAGCATCAGAGGTTGCCAGTCAAGCATCTGCTATAGCTTATGGCCCAGGACTGGAGCCACTGCTGATGGCACATGTTCAGAACAGCACTAATCTAAAATAAATGTTTAATAAGCTAGCCATAAAAGCACCTGGATTTTTAGTCTTTAAATTTCACAAAACTGCAAGATTTGGAGGTTGGAAACAATTCTACGTAAGATTTGACTTGTGCATTTTTATGTAGTTTACTATATGAAAAATAATGCTTTTTTTTCCCTAATCTTTTGTGAATTCCAGCTCATCAAGGTGCTGTACAAGACCAGCCATACCAGCTGCCAGTGGAAATCGATCCTCTCATAGGTCTGTCACTTCCTTCTCTCTTTGCGATTCATTAAGCTCTGTATGGTGGCCCTGAAGTGTAGATTACAGTTGTTTTTCACTTGCTGGTTGCTGGGAATGGAATTTTCCTGATAAACCATTTGCATGCAAATTGGAATGCAATGAGCTGTGGCTATGCTGGTATTTCATCAACTCCCCCTCGTTGGTTTGCCTAATTTGAACAGGCCTAGGACGCGTGTCACTGAAAATTAATATGGATGCTGTAATAATGTGTGATTGAGAATGCGCATGAAGTACTGTCAGGATAATATTGGATCTTTTCATCACTCAGACTTGTTGATGAGCAGGAGCGAGGCACGTTATGATGAATTGGCGCACCGGTAATGTGATGGAGCTCCTTTGCTAGGGAAATTTTCATAATAACAGTGGGGTTCTTAGCAGCACTGTGTTGTGAAAAATAAAACTGTAGTGCCAGGGTTTCATCATTAAAAGAGATCAATCCTTTCTTCCTAGACCCTCCGTTCAGTCTGGGGATTAATGTGCAATTGCAGAGCGGTTTCAAAGTTGAAATATATTACCCAGCCAATGGTAGCGTTAAGATATTTGTATTCATTTTCCTAGGGTCCTGCAGCCCAATAAATTGCCATTGGAGGTTAAATTTGTTCGGGGGGGATAAAACAGGGAGAAGATCAGAAAGAGCCATTGGGATAAACTGTGCTTCTGCAGCACATGACTTAGAATATGTAATTGCTGCTATGTCTTTTGAGTAGGTTAGTTGGAATTTTCATCCCCATATGGGAGCATTTCAAATGTGGCATCATCAAGAATGTTCAGCCTTGAAGATGCTGTTCAATAACTTTTAGAATAAAAGCCCAGTTGCCTCCCTCTGGGGTGGCTACCAGCATTGATGTTTGGCTCATAATTTTATCAGATTTCTCTGGTACAAATAAATTTGGTAGAGTTTAACATTTTTAAAGAAAGTGTATGAATTAATAGATTTATTTTTTTCAAATCCAAGATGTCCCCTATGCATACATTACCTTTTTTTGTCTTTAAAAGCTTTATCTCAATAGAGAGCTAAATGGCTACCATTTGTAGGTAGACTATCAGGATGCACAAAAATAACCTAAAGCTCAAAACCAATTTATTCACCATTTTATAAAATATAAGCAGAAATCTAAAAAGTATCTATATGAAGGATAAGTACTACTGTTTTCTAAATTGCATTTTGCTTTGAATACATTTTTTAAAAAAAATTAAAATCTTACTTGTATAGCTTTAGGAGTGAGGAAAATAGTAAAGCCCATTCTCTAAGTCATAGAAAGCCTTATTTCTGATTTATAGGCTCATTGTTTGCTTTAAAATGTGCCAATAAATATCTTTAGTGTAAAGCCTAATTAAATCCGAAATTGTAACCTTTATAACAAGGATGGGTAAGCTTTTTTAGTAAAGGGCCGGATAGTAAATATTTTAGGCTTGTGAGCCATGAGGTTTCAGAACAACTACCTAACTCTGACATGATAGCACAAAGCCACCATAGACAATACTTAAATAAATGAACATGGTTGTTTTCTAATAAAACTATATATATTTAAAAAAAAAAAAAAAAAACAGGCATGGGCCTGATCCATCCTGTGGACTATCGCTTGCCCTCTGTGCTCTAGATCTCTAGTCATTAGACTGTGCCTCTGTTCCTAAAATAATTATTTAAAACCATGTTATCTTCTCAAAAATTTTAAGGTTGACTTCTAAAAGTTTCATCCCAAGTTGAAATACTTAGAATTTCTGGCATAGATTAAAAAAATTTAATGGATCCAATGGAATCCCTAAGTATCAGAATGAATTGATACTCAACAATTTCTATTTTTATTATTATTATTTTTTATTTTTGGTACCAGGGATTGAACTCAGGTGTACTTAACCACTGAGCCACATCTCCAGCCCTTTTTATGTTTTGTTTTGAGACAGGGCTTCTTTGCTAAGTTGCTGAGGCTGGCTTTGAACTTGTAATCCTCCTGCCTCAGCCTCCTGAGCTGCTGGGATTACAGGTGTGCACTACTGCACCTAGAAACAATTTCTATTTTTTAAATATGCATATAAAAGCCCTTAATAATTAGAAATTTTACTTCATTCCTGTTTCATCTTCAATTTATGTTTTTATCCTACTTCCCACACATAATTTTATCTTACCTTTTTAAAATTACACTTTTCAGCAATAAAAATATACAGAAAATTAAACACAGGTATATAAATTTAAATTCTAAAATTTTCTATGACCAGAAGGCTCACCTTTCTACAAAATTAATATACATTGAGTGATCATTATAAGTATTAATACTTATGTTAGCATTATAATAAAACATTTATTAAATGTAAAAACACAGACATTTATTGGAAACCAGTTTTTATTGAAATAGATGGAGCTTTCCCCCAATTAGTTTGGGTATTCCTAGATGGACCTACTATCTGTCAACAGGTCTATCCTACTATTTTGTTTTTAAGGATGGGAATGATAGCCAGGCAAGGTGATGCATGCCAATATCCCAGCACTTGGGAAGCTGAGGCAGGAGGATCAGTTGAGTCCAAGAGTCCAAAACCAACCTGGATATTGAGACCTCATCTCCAAAATAAAGAAAGATATGGAAGCTCTAAGGAATGTTACTCTCATAAAAAATAGATGAGAAAGGAAGGAGTTTTAACTGTGTCAGACATCTTTGAACTCCTTTGTATGTGGCAAAATTTATATAGCGATCTAATAATAAGTTATCTTTGTGGTCTAATAATAAGTTATCTTTCATTGTAACAATCTATTATTGAAGCTTATTTTTAATGATGTATTAATTAACAGTGTGATTAGATCCTCATTTTATTTTATTGAAAACCACCTTAACTACACAGAATATATTATCTAAGCATTCACTTTTTGATATCACATCACTATTTGAATTTTCCCTGTATTAAGCTCCCAAGAGATGTTTATACCCTGGGGTAAAGCATCCTAGTAAGACTCTACATGGAAGGGAAATATGTCATTATTTTATCCAGTGTTAGAAGAGCATGAGGAAAGGGAGACGAGAAAGGAAAACTCACAGGAGAGTTCTCAGGCAAATCAATTTTAGGCAAGAGAATATGAAAGTTGAAGAACTAGAGATTGATTCCCCTAAAAACATCTGTGCCTGTTTATCCCCTGGGAAGTCTCATACCTCTAGGGGTATGCATGCCTGAGTTTGAAGACTGCTTATTTAGACAAATATACTCAATTTTCATTGAATAAAAGTACTTTACTGAATCTCAAGAAGTTTACTATTGAAAACAATAAGATTATGTAAAAGCTGCTGTGAAATATAGTAGATAGATAGATAGATAGATAGATAGATAGATAGATAGATAGATAGATGGCTTTGTGAAGTTAAATTATAAGCACTTGCTTAGGAAATAGTTCATCTTAAGGCTGAAGGGGCATCAGCCTTTGTCCATGGGTACTTTGTGGTCCCTGAGTTCAAAATTATGCATATGCCCAGATCTGTTGAAGAGGTTTTCCCAGAGGCCACTACCCAAAAGTGACCAATGGAAGTTTATATCATAGAAGCAGAAGTCATATAAACACTGCCCAAAATAAGCATTTTCATAGTTCCCATGTGGAATGAAATACTTGCACAAATACTTGCAGTATCCAGTTTAGAAAGTACTACATATATTGTTTTTGATTTCTAGGTTTTGGAGAATTTAAAATAAAAATGTATCACACACCTTCACTGCAGTAGGATACTGTTTCTTTCTACTACATTACCATATCCGTAAAAGCTTTTTCATCTGCTAGCAACTTCCCTTTGTGTGGAAGAATGGGGAGAAATGATCCCCAACTAGAATTCTGCCTGTTTTCTAGTGCTACTGCTTTCTAGTCCATTAATTCACCCGAAGTATAAGAAACCTACATTACCAAACAGTTATCTCCTGACCTAAAATGGCCACGCTGTGCCCACAGACTTTGGTAGAGTTCTGCAGGACTTCGCTTGTACATGTGTATCATGTGGTGTATACCATCATGGCAGGGACGATTCCATCCTCCGTGTCCCCAGTGGTTCCCAGCACAGCACAGGAGGGTGTTTGGAACACTTTTTTCCTTGTTTCCGAGCCTTCTATTAAACCATCCACATAAACTTAGTTATTATACACAATGAATATAAATATCTTTCTATTTTCATATTTATTAATAATGTGTAACTTTTTTCCTCAAAAATTTTGAAAACTGGTAAAAAGAGCTTACTAGTTAGATGCATAAATTAGTATTGTCCATTCTGAATTTCTGGTATAATAGAGTTTCTTTCACAGTGTGAGAACCATTATTTGCATTGGAAAGTAAAAGCTAAATTAGATCCCCGGAAGCAAAGCCAAAAATGCATCTCAGTGAAAATTTCTTCTCTGATAATGGCATACTTGATAGTATCCTCCAAGAGGATTATTACTTTTCCTGGTGCTTGGTGTCACTCTGTGTCTGCCCTCATGCCTTGTGACAAACCGCATCTCAGGTGCTCTGAAGCACTTGGAACACACTGCCAGACTGTCTTGTTTTATTGCTTCAATAAGGAGTAAGAAAGTGGCAGTGTGCTGTGCTTTGGCTTTTTCAATTACAAGAATCTTTAATAAATAGTCATTTTAGCCTTTCCTCACATGCAAGCACAGCTGTAAACAGGGGAAATGGGAGTTCCCATCTAGTCAAATTAAAGACCCGTTAAAGCCAAAGTAGTACAAGATGCTACAATATTTCAAGTATATGACATTTAAATCCTAATATCTCTTCCTTGTGACAAAATGTTAAAGGTAATAGATTGTCACAACATGAATCCATTCTCATGACAATAGATGTAATGAGATTGTCAGAAACACAAACCTAACTGTGATGCAGTCTGGAGGTTGTAATCTAGTTTGGTCCTGCCCAAGAGCTAGAAAGCATGTACTGCGAACTGTACACTATTTTTAAATTGTATGTTATTATTTCTTTCCTCTAAGCAAAAATTTTTCACCAAGATCTTGAACTTAACCACCCACATTTTTCTAGCAATTGTGTTTTCCTATTGGGTTTTTCAAATATTATTAATTTAAAGTTAAAGGTCAAGTATTCTTATTTTAGAAATTGTCCCCTTTCCTCCTCACCCCTAACTCCCAGTATGACAATCTTTGCCCATGTGTGCTTAGTAGGTTTTTTCTTCCATCCTCTATTCTCACAGCCAGCAATACAGGAATGCACAGGAGGCAAATCACTGACCTTTTAGACCAAAGTATTCAAGTCCACTCCCAGTGCTTTGTCATCACTTCAGACAACCGCTATATTCTCGTCTGTGGCTTCTGGGATAAGAGTTTCCGAGTGTACTCTACAGACACAGGTAATTTTTATTTTCCTCCATTAGTGAGCTAAAGTTTGTAACTATTGGCATTGAGAGGCTTAGAATGCTTTCCTTATCGTCTTCCTTCCAAAAACTATATAATTCTGAAATTTGTAAGATAAGAATGAGAGGACACTGTTTTCCCCTTTCAAAAAATAATCTGCTGCTGGGAATGGTGGTGCATTTTGTAATCCCAGTGCCTTCGGAGGCTGAGGCAGGAGGATCACAAGTTCAAAGCCAGCCTCTCCAATTTAGTAAGCCCCTCCACAACTTGATGAGACCCTGTTTCAAGAAACAAAACAAAAAAGACTGGGGATGTGGCTCAGTGGTAAAGCCTGGGTTAAATCCCCAGTACCAAAAAAGAAAAAAAATATATTATTTAATATTATTTATATAAATATTTATTTTATTATTATAATAGTCTGCCAACTAATCTGCCACATTTTCCACTATTGAGTAAACTACAACTTGTTTTTAAGTAGCAGTCTTTTATAGTAGGTTTATCTACCAGGCACCGTTTTGAAGGCAAAACCCCCTATGAAAATACCATACACATGTGTATGTGCATGATCTTATGACATAGTGTATCTTTCTGCTTTTGTGTTATTTAAAAGATTTTCTTTTCCTCACTGGAAAGACTCATTAAGTATCTCTCTTGGGAGTAGATATCTTGCCTCCACCCAATTCTGCATAGAATGTTGCCAAAAGCTGCACCATCATGAAGAAAAGTAGCAGACTACTGATTTTATGTGTGACAGGAACTCTTGTTAAAATATAGTTTAAGTCTGTATATGCATTTGCATGTATCTCCCTAGGGATCAAACAAGCTCTCCTCTGTGTTATTACAGGAGATACAACCCAAGAAATGTTTATAAATGTTTGCATATAGGAAAAGCATTTAGATATTTCATGGAGTTTAGAAACAGAGGATAAATCAAACACATAATAAATATGTAATCAAATACTTTAAATAATTAAAATTATGTATCAGTTCATTAGACTAATTAATATTTATTATGGAAGTGTTTTTTGTTTTGTTTTGTTTTGTTTGGTGCTGGTAATTGAACCTAGGTCATCATACGTGCTTAGAAAGTACTCAACCACTGAGCTATGCTCTGAACCCCTGGAAGTAGATATTTTAACTAAAACAAGAATCTACATATGTCTTAGTGAAATATTATTACAGAATGGAAATATCTATTTAATTGAGATTTCTAGTTAATTAAATGCTTTAAGGTAAATAATCTTTAGTCTTATTAGTAATATATAAAGTATGAGTTTATGCTCCTATATTACCAAGTATAGTATATTGAAAAATGAAGTATTTGTTACTCAAGGAGTTTAATTGTTTTTTTTCCTTCATTCTTTTATAGTATTGTAAATAGCTAAGAGAAAGTAGGGAAATGATAATTGACCATGAACCTTTCATTGAGGTAACTCCATAAATTGTTTTTAGGCATGATTTTTGCTTTATGGAATTGGTGATCTAGTTTTTTTTTATAGCTTATATCTTTGTTCTGGGGGTCTTGACTAAAGCATGCTCATTCAGGCTTTTACTAGATGTTTTAAGTCTTTGAGGTGGAACACTATTGAACCTGAAATTTCACTAACTTTCTCTAAAAATACAATGGGAACTGACTGGTAAGTTTTCCTAAAATGTAGGAAATTATAATGAATTTTTTTAATGAATTTGCTCTGCTTTGAAATCAAATTCAAATTTTAGCCTTTTTATTCTATGGTATTGACAGCCTTAGCATTACTTGATCTCGAATTGTGCTCGGTTTTTTACACAAATTAACTTTCAGGTTAAACCTGCTATATCTTCTCACTAGATTCTTATAAATATTCTTTTAAGTAGTATATTGGTTGTTCACACATTAGAAAGACTTATTTTTAAATTTAGGTGGTATAATTTGTTCCTTTTGGTTTAGACTTATTAGTTTCGACAGTGCATACAGTTAAGTAACCACATCACAATCAAGGTACAGAGCAACTCCACTGCCCTCCAGAATTTCCTTTGTGCTGTGCAACTTCTTCCTACACCCTCAGCCTCCTGCAAACACTGCCCGTTCCTTATCTCCTCTTGCCTTTTCCAAAATTTCATATAAGCTATTTTGACATTTAAGTTTTTTTAATTTGTTGATGTTCCCTATTTTTTTAAATATATTTTTAGTTGTAGATAGACACAATATCTTTATTCTTTTTTTCTGTGGTGCTGAGGCTCAAACCCAGTGTGCAAGGCAAGCAGTCTACCACTGAGCCACAACCCCAGCCCCAGATGTTCTCTATTTTTTAAAGGCATTGAATGTTAATATTATAAACCAAAAGTAGCTTCACTTTCATAATACTAATAATCAAGCTAATTCCTATATTCACAGTTTTTTAGAATTTATAAAAATTCTTTTACATACATGATATTGTTTTCAACTCACAATAATCCTGTGGAGTAGACAGATGTCCTTATCTTTATTTTTCAGATGATTGAAGTGAGGTTTAAAGAGGTTAAGTAACATGTTGAAATTTATGTAGATAATGCTAATGGAACTGGGCCTTGTAATTTAGTTCTTCTGTCTTCAAATATAGCATTCTTTGTGATTGTACCCCCTTGTCTCATACAGGTGTCACCAATCATTGGTTAATTTGGAAAACATTATAATTTGTAACACTAAGTTCTTGGTACATCTGCCATGTTACATAAAATTTAATAAACTAGATATCATTTGTTTTCCTTCTCCCAAAAACCTAATGTACTTTTTAAAAATTATGTGTGAATAAAGCATTCTCACAAGGAGTAGCCTTACTTTAAACTTCATTTCCATAAGTTGTGAATAAAAATATTTATTTATACTTGCCAGAGACTTGAAGGAAAAAAAATATGTCAAATGATAATCCAAGTATCTTTCTCAATGTCTATATGCAAACTTGGATGGTAGATTTTAAAATAATTTCAGTTAAGGTAAATGCATTTGTTTTTAACAACAAAAAGAATATTAAACATTTTTTTCTATGTTTGTCAGAGAAACATGGGAAAAACTGTATGATCAGTAATATATAATGGCAAAGCTATCACAAGTGTTGAATTCAATTATATTTTAGCACACAAGCCAAAAAAAAAAAAATTCCTTCTCTTATTAGATTTGGTGGGGGGAGGAGGGAGGAGAAACACGGTTGTAACAGGAAATTCTTTAAACATAAATCATGTTTTCGGGGCACAACCAGAACAGCAGAGGCAACAATAAAACCTTCCCCCGGCAGTTGGAATTATTTTCAGGCCACATTTTAGATTCAGTGGTGCAGAGTCCTGAGCTGGAATTTTTTTATTTGTAGCGCAGCTGTCAAATAAAACATTAACTAGAAAATTTGTTCTGTCAAAAAAGGGATATTCTAGTGCTTGTGGTAATATTTGATATTAGTGTGTGGAGAGGTGGACTAGTATTAAAGGAAACAAAAAATAAAGGTTGAGGAACACTTATGAGATTATCAGAAAATAATTTACCAAAAAGAGCAGCAGGTATTTATATGTTGTGATTTATTTAGGAGGAGTGAGCCTCAACCTCGTAGCAACAGCAGAGATTGCCACGGAAGCCTGCCAGAGCAGGGAAAAGTAAACCTAAAAAAAATAATGTTTTCCAGGGTTGGGTCTGAAGTATAAATTGTAGAGAGTAAAGTTAATTTTTATTAAAATATGAAACCCTTTCCAATTAACTGTGTAAATGTCCCATCTTATGGAGAGCTTCCCCGACACCCAAATTATGTTCTACTTTGTTACTTTCACTGATCTTCTTTTCTTGTATAATTCTTGTCACTATTTGTAGTTACATGTTTGTCTGTTTGGTGTCCCTGGACACCACCATGCCATAGTTGGTGCTCTGAGAGCAGGACTGTGTCTGATCACCACCATGTCCACTTAAACAAGCCTGGCGCTTGCACTCTGCAGGTGCTCAGTCAACAGTTTTCAAATGAAAAATTATATTGATAACTATATAGGCAAAAATTAAGACATCAGGGAATTTTAGTTGCAGAAGAATGCACAGTGACTGAGTATATGCTTTCCAAGGGCTCTGACATTGGAAGAATAACCATGGACTTAACTAATGGGGATTAACACGTGAATCTTAGAACATTCTGCCTCTATTTAATGCAGCCTTATTTCCTTGCTAAATTTTTCCACCCTGTGCCCACAGGTGTTGGGAAGTAAGGTAGCAAGTAAACGGCTGCTCTTTGGGAACCTCCTGGTGCCCCCTCTGCACCCCCTACCTCAGGCTTCTACTTAGTTCTAGTTCTTTCTCTCATGCTCCTTGCTGAGTTTCACATCCAAAATAAGTCTATCTGGAAATAACCTATTTAAGTCACCCCAGTATTTACACACTCACACTTAGCAATGGGCTAAATACTAGTCACTTACATACTCACTGATCAACACATACACACAATATGGAGTGTCCAGTTTCCTTCAGTGATTAAAACACACTAATTTAACTTTCAGTTTTCTAATTATTAGTAAGAGTACATTCAGGCAGGTGTGGTGGTGCATGCCTGTGGCTCAGAGGCTGAGGCAGGAGGACTGCAGATTCCAGACCAGTCTCAGCAACGTAGGGAGGCCCTGTCTCAAAATTTAAAATATATATATATAAAGGTCTGGGGATGTGACTTAGTGGTTAAACATCCCTAGGTTCAATCTCCAGTACAAAAGAAAAAAGTACATTCAGCTACCTGACTTCTCACTTCTCTTATCTCATGTAACGCCTGCCTGTAATCTCATGGTACCCATTCACTACTAGACCTCTTCATTTTAAAATGAAGTAAAAATTATTATGTTTTTCATACTTAATTTTTTATTTTGGTGTTTTTTATTCTGGAAAGTCTTGAATTCTTACCATAATTTAAAAAATCAATATAACCTAATTTTGTAAGTGAAAATTTTGTTGGTGTTCATTTAAAAGGCTGAAGATGGGCTGGGGTTGTTGCTCAGTGGTAGAGTGCTTGCCTAGCATGTGTGGGGCCCTGGATTGAATCCTCAGCACCACATAAAAATAAATAAATACAACAAAGGTATTGTGTCCAACTATAACTAAAAAATAAATATTAAAAAAATAAAGTGGGCTGGGGATGTGGCTCAAGCAGTAGCACGCTCACCTGGCATGCGTGCAGCCCGGGTTCGATCCTTAGCACCACATACAAACAAAGATGTTGTGTCTGCCAAAAACTAAAAAAAAAAAAAAAGAAAAGAAATATTAAAAATCTCTCTCTCTCTCTCTCTCTCTCTCTCTCTCTCTCTCTCTCTCTCTCTCTCTCTCTCTCGTAAAAAAAATAAAGTAAAGGTATTGTGCCCACCTACAACTTTTTGAACATTTAGCAGTTAACACCTGCCTTGACTGAAGTCTTTGCTTCCACTGAATCATGGGAGGAAAAGAATGTACTTTTTGTTTTGCTTTTGAGATTGAAATAAATTTGATATTAAAGTTACTAGTTCTATGCTATGTGCAAGACTACCCACTCATGAGTGAAAACATGTATTCAGCATTCCACCTGAGGTGGATAATATATCTTTCAGCATTTTATTTTTAAATTTTTAGACTTGTAATAAACCTTAGGTTTATTTTATTCCTTTGGTAGTGAGGATTATAATGTAAATGTGTAATATCCCCATCTTATGGAGAGCTTCCCCAACACCCAAATTATGTTCTACTTTGTTACTTTCACTGATCTTCTTTTCTTATACAATTCTTGTCACTATTTGTAGTTACATGTTTGTCTGTTTGGTGTCCTTGGTCACCACCATGCCATAGTTGGTGCTGAACCTAAGGGTTCTTCACCATTGAATTACCTTCTCAGTCCCTTTTATTTTGAGATAGGGTCTTACCAAGTTGCATAGGTCTCACTAAGTTGCTGAAGCTGGCCTGGAACCTGTGATCCTCCTGCCTCAGTCTCCTATAAATTGTTGGGATTACAGGCATGCACCACCAAACCTTGGGTTTATTAGAATCAAGAACTTAAATTTTTTAATGCAAATGCTTTCTTAGTTACATTCATTATTAGCTTGAAAAGTTAAAAACACTTAATGCCAGTATTTCTGAATAGTTTATTACGTATTCCAATTGAAACACACAAGCTTTTTAGGCACATTTTTTTTCTTCAGTTTAGTAGTCTTTTTCTTGACTATTTGAATTATATTTTTATGACTCTACTGAGACTTTTTAAAAAATCTATGCCTAATAGATTCTTTGAGATTCATTTGTAGATTCTGTAGACATTTCAAAGGAATGTTAGTAGAACTAACTTTGGGAATGGTGCAGAGGAGCTGCGACAGATACTTAATTCTGTAGATGAGTTCTTATGAATTTTAACACAATCTCTGGCTGAACAAAAGTTCTAAAGGGCAAGGGCTTTAGTGTTTTTTCCTGACATCTTTACTTGGACATCTCTTCCTGTGTTTGAAGCCCTGTGGGTATAGTAAGTTGACTGGGTTCCTCTCCACTGTACCCAGCCATCACCATTAAACTGCCTAATCTTGATTTCATCATCACTCCCAAAGGAATTTTCATCATTCAGACAATTAAAACAAAGAAAGAATGACTTGGCTCAAATTGCAATCACAATAAATTAGTCTTTTCATAAAAAATTACATTGCATGGACTCATGTAACCCCAGTTTAAAAAAGCAGAAGCTCTCTCCAAAGTGACTTAAAAGAAGAAGAAATATATTAAATCTTCACTAATTCAGAGACTGGTTTATATTAGTGAAATCTTAATTACAGAGTACTTTTACAGAAAGGCAACCAAGCTTTGTTTCATTTTCAATCATGTAGGATTACTCAAGAAAATGTTAAAAATGATTCCAATAAGGGTGCTCCTGAGCCTGCTTTAATAAGCAAACACGATCCATTTGTTACTTACAGTAGCCATTTGTAAAGGATATGGTCTCTTGGTCCTCAAGAATCATTTGTTGAAATAGGTTTAACATATGCCTTTCAAAAGTGTTATCACTGTTTAATTGATTTTTTGTTATTGTTTATATTTAAGGAAAAATTCAGAGTTGTTGTTATAAAATCTGAGTTTTCAGAATCTGAGTTAAAATGGCATCGCAAGTTGTTATCTGCTCACTAGAAACTTATTTTATTTTTTTAAATAGCAATTTAGTAAATAGTAAATTTAAAAGAAAATTGTTTTCTATTTCAGGAAAATTGATCCAAGTGGTGTTTGGCCATTGGGATGTCGTCACTTGCCTCACTCGTTCTGAGTCATATATTGGGGGAAATTGCTACATTCTCTCAGGGTCACGTGATGCTACGCTTCTGCTGTGGTACTGGAATGGAAAAAGCAGTGGAATTGGAGATAACCCAGGTGGTAAGTACAACTTACATTTTAAGTAAACTTTTACATGTGACGTAGAAATGACATATTGCAGTATAAGTTACCTTATGGTGAGAGTAAAACTGAATAATCAAGTATTTTTAATTTCTTAGTTATAATTTAAGAAATATCTAAATGGACTGGTCATTAAAACATTTTGTGGCCATGATAATTAAAATTGATGCATGAAATCCTACTTTTCTGTTATGTTATTCTTACAATCCAAAACTGCTAGCTCTTCATTGGAAATGGCTGTCACCAAATAAAATAGAGGTGTTTTATTCATGAACAAAAATATATAACATAAAAGAACAATCACATATTATCTTGTTTATTGAATTCATATTTTAAAAGAGCAAAATAAAAATTATAATTTCATGGAAATCGACCAGTCTTTATAAAATTATGCTTTCATTTACATATTAAAAGATAAAATAGGTCATAAAAGGCCAATATGGAATATTCAAATTGGCTCTTGGTTTTTCAGATGGGAAATGAAAATGTTCACCAACAGCCTTAAACATCTTTATGAAACTGTGAAGGCAGTAAAACAAAAAATGTGTAACCATTTAAAATTGTAATTCACAGAAGGCAAAAAAGGAAGCAGCAACCATTAAAGCCAATCGCACACAGCTGCAGAAAAGAAATGGCTTCAGAAAACACATTAAGAAGTAGGAAAAAACAATTAAAGGGACCACCTGAAAAATGAGAATTTAATTAAAATGATTATGACAATAGTGAAGAATTCCTGCAAGAATAGCTTTAGATTTTTTACTTCATAAGGTAGAGCATTTGAACTGCTCTTAAATATTTACAGTTTCTTAATATAAAGTAAGTCACAATGTATTTGGCTAAGGAAGGATCATGTTGTCCCTGATTACCTGAAAACTGTGGTATTTACTTCTGTCACTTAGCCCTAAATTATGAAACACTGTGAATATGTTTAAGCGCATTGTATTTTGGATCAACTCCTCAGAGTTGTGCTTGAATGGATAATATTTGTGTGAAAGCAAAAGCTTTGTTCAAAAAATTTAGTCAAAGGCTAGTATGACTTTAAAAGGAATATATGCAAAGTATTTTTCGAAGTTGCTTCTTATTATGTATGTTATAGCCTTTGGACTGGTAAGTAAACACAGATTTTACTCAGTTAACTTTTAATATGTATTTCTTATTTTAATGAAAGTATGAATAACTCCCTACATGAATAGAATATGAAAAATCAGTGGTTATAATACTGTGGATAACTCAGTCTTTGTGATCAGACCAAATAGCAGTGTGCACGTGGTGTGTATCTTACATATTTATACAGACCTCTCCATTTTATGCATATTGTTACAGTATCAATTTTAAAGCTACCAGTTTTAGGGATTTTGTTCTTCATATTCTGTAGGCACGTACTTGATGCTCTTCTCATATGCAGACTGATGTTCCTGTTCTTCAGCCTTCTGGCCTCTAGGTTGAGTGACTAGTTTCAATTTCTTTTCTTCCATTTACAAGATTTACTAAATTATCTCAGGTAAACTTAAATTTGACATAGATAATCAATCTACCATTTTATTATTTATCTTAAAACATTTAGGAACAAAACACACGTACACACATCTGCAAAGGAAGCAATGTGCGTCTTGGTTGTTTTCTTTTTTACTCATTTACTTAATCATGTTTTGTGTGCTGTGCATAGTCATTACTAATGTGAATTCTGAGACATAAAGACATTACTAGCTATACTCATATGTAATTGCTGTTGCATTTCAGAAATTTAGGTATAATGTGTTTGTTTGGTGCAAGACTTAATATATTTTAAAATGAGAAATCCTCAGCTTTTCCAGAACGTGGAAACTATTCTATTTCTATATGGGGGCTTGGTGGTATACGTTTAAATATATCTTTTATACTTAAGTATTTTATAAATTAATGTAGAGATGGTTTTTACACGCATGTTCTTTAAAAAATGAATCAAGTAGGTGTGACCTAATCTGGGGTTCGTAGTAAAATCTAAAATCTAAGTTCCCAGTTCTGCTGTGGTTCTTTTCTCTTGTCTATAAAATGAAAGCAACAGCAGTAACTGGCCTAAGGTGTTATCAGAAGAACAGGATGCTCAGCAAATAAATCACCGCACAAACACCATCTTGTTGGCATTAGAGTACATATTATAATGTTATATTTTTCATGAAGCACTTCATCTATACTCTCTCATTGTCTGTAGTATGGTGGACATTAACTCCTAGTAATGCTGGTAATGAGGAGGAAAAAATAAAAGAATAATAAAACAGCACATCTAATACAAATTTTAGAAAATTGTAATGTATCTTGACTAAATTAAATTACCTTTCTCAAAGTGAACCTCGTCCTTTCTGGCCCTTTTATAACATCTGATGTCCCAATTTAATTTAGCTTTAGCTTTGAAGGATGAATCTGGGAGAAAGACAAATAGGCACTTTTTCATATTATAAGAATTTGCACACATTAAAAAAAATGAAAAAGCTTTTCTAAGCTTTTTGAAAGAAAAATGACAAAAACAAAGACATTTTTACTATGTATAAACTAAAACATTCACACAAGCTGGTTCGGATTTTATAAGCCTCTGGCTCATTGATGGCTCCACGATGCAGACAGAGCTTTTCAAAGGGGAGTTGTACGTTCTGCTCATTCCTGTAGCATGTCTCTTAGGTGCAGTAGAAATGACCTTCAAGAAGTGGTCAGGCTTTTATATACATCTAATTGCAATATGGCCTAAAAATGCATATAATGCCTCAACCTTAAAATTTGTATTTTAGACTTATTTTCTTTCTTGAAGGGGGAAATAATTAAATGGAAAAAAAAAATAAGACATTGCTTTTATTTCATTTTATAGGCCTCATTCAGCTCTCATTTAGTTTTTAATTTAAAAATCATAATAACAAGTGGAAATTTAACTTGCTAGGGTCATGAGCCTATGTGTATCATTCTCTTCAAATATGATAATGGGGCTCTATGCAAAGTTGATAACCATGTAGCTATTTAAAAAAATGCTATCCAACATAAATATGCATATTATTTGGACAAAATCAGGCTAATTCAAGCTTGATAAAGCCTATACATGGTATAATTTGGAGTTTTAAAAAAAGATTCAGATGTTCTCTGAAACCTGCCTAAAGTACTTAGCAAAAGACTTGCTTTCCTGTATACCACCAGATAGTTTTTCATTTTTTACTCTTTTGTCTTGTGATGGTTAATCTGCTATGGAATGCAGTTTTCTCAGTGACAAGAAAACTTAAAATAAGATTCATTTGGTTGTGGATTTTTAAAAATAAAATTAGCCAAGTGTATTTCAATGGCAGATATTTTCTGTGTAGACGTACATTGCCTCTCCTTGCCCTAGGACTTGCTCTCTCTGTTCTAGAACTAAATCTTGTCTAGCAGAAGACTTTTCCTGAGATATTTTTCTTTCAGAATAAAATTTGTCCATACTGCGCATTTCCAAATGCTAGAGAAAATATGCCCTCATGCATTCAATTGGTATTTAAATAGTTATTATTTGTTGACTGTTTTATATTAATAAATTATAAACTTGGATTTTAAAAATTAAATGCTTATTTGGCACTTTTAGGTCTTGGAGTAATTCTTTTAAAGCCACAGTTGATTAGCTTTAGGAGCAAATGGTTGCTGACTGTGAGAGTGTTGCATAGATTTGTGTGTGTAGTATTTCAGTAAAGTACTTTTCCATTCTTGAATTCTGGTTTTGATTGAAAGGTGGCATTTTTTTTCCCTCTTTGCAATCAGACATGCTAATCTATGTCAGCTTTCTCCTTTATGGGAATGGCGTCTACTGAAAAAAAACAAAACTATTCAAGTTTTTTTCATAACAAAAAGATTCTGTTCTTTAAGAATATTTCAGCACCACCGTTAATTAGAAAGAAGGTTTTATTAACCATAAGGCTAGCAGTAACAGACCACAGAGCTGTTTTTTAAAGTACTGTATGCCATAGCTGCCCTGCTTTTTCTCTGTCTAAAACTTCATTTTGTTATACTCTCATCAATCACTTAAGTCATTACCGTAAATCCTACTGTTGTTAATTTTACTAGTATCACCCTAATGAGACATTCTTGCAATAATTAAAAATGAATTCTAACTTTAAGGCATTCTAAATTTTTTTTTAATGAATTTGGAATGATCTTGCCATGTGACTATAAAGTAGTATCGTAAGACGTCCAGGGGTGAATTATTCACTGGTTGCCTCTGTGCACATGTGCTTATGCATATGTATATTTTTGTACACATATTTAGGAATTATGTCTTTTATCGTAAAGCCTAATATGTTTTACTGAAGCTACTGATAAATCCTTATTCTTTGTCTTGCCAAAATATAGGTGGATGCAATACAAACCATATTCCTCTTGAAAGTAGGTGGCCTAGAGCACCATCTGCTGGATGCATTTGGGGACTTACCATGGGAAATAGGAAAATCAGTACTTGGTAACACAGGTGTACTTTGTTTTTAATTGCCTGTGGTTTATTATTTATGGGTCACAAATGCCAAGATGTGTACGTTTGTGATAAAATATATTATTTTTCAAAGGGAATCCATGTTATTCTTTTAAAACATTTTTTTGGTAGTTGTAGATGGACAGAATGCCGTGTGTGTGTGTGTGTGTGTGTGTGTGTGTGTGTGTATATGTGTTGCTAAGAATCGAACCCAGTACCTCACACATGCTAGTCATGAGCTCTGCCACTAAGCTACAGCCCTAGCCCTCTACTTTATTTTTTATTTTGCCCTACCTAACATGGATTTGGAACTTAACAATAACTCTTTTAAGGAAAAATCACAATATATGCCTAATAAAACAAGCACTGCAGTTTTTATGAGATAAACTCATTATCTTATTGAGCACAGGTCTTTTGTAAGCTACATTTGGGCAAAACTGTTTAGAAGGTATTTTAATTTAGATTCCTTATGTTCACTAGATTTTGAATAGGAAAGCTATGCTTAAAGCTAGTAGCCTTTTTATCCCTGGGACATGACTCTTGATCTGATTCTTTGTCAAGGGCATTAATTCAAGGATGTACCTCATCCAAAGCTTCCCTTTTGGCCCTGCTTTTGCTGTATACCATTGTACCAAGACTTCCCTGTGTTTTCTTTCTCCTTGAAGCATTCAAGTAGGGTTTTGAAGCAGTATGCCAGCAGTATTCAAGTTCAGGCGACATTAAAAGTATGTCTATGAAATTCTCCAGAAGGTCTAAGATGTTTAGTGCTCCATGATGTAATGCAGGCCTTCAAGTTCCAGCAAAACAACTCTGTATTTACTGCTTGTAACTAATAGTAGATGTGGTAAAAGGAATTATATTCATATGGCAAATGAATACAACCTTAATGTGCACCATATGCAGAGTGGTGGGGTGATGTGCCAATATATCACATTTATTTACCTTGTTTAGTTGCAGAGAAAAATGACTATACCATTCAGCCCATAGGCTACAGTCATTTAAATATGAGAACAGGAGAACTGATGATTTATGCCCTCGAATTGAACCTGAGTATCTTCATATGTAGACTTCAATAGAGCCATACCAGAGATGGCTGTCTGATACTTCATGCTCATATAGGAATTTTAATTTCAAACAATTTCTAGAATTAATCTAAGATGGTACACATTCTCTCTAGCCAACTAAGTTTTACTGTGTCGACTCTCAAAATGTGGTGCCATCTTTCATTTAGTTGAGAAGCTGAAGGTACCCCAAAACTATGAGTTTTGTGTCCCTCCTCATTTTTAAATCTAAGAGTAGAATTCTTCTGCTTTTAGAGCAGGGCATAACTGTGTGTGTGTACGCGGACCTGTGGCTGAATGCACAAGTGTGACATTATTACAGCACTACTAGGGCCACATTTCGTTAAGATCGCTGAACAACATACTAGACTGACTTTACTGCCTTCTGAAAAGTTCATTTCACTAGAGGAACTGTGTGGCAGCTCTGTGTGTAAATGTCTCACATTGTACTTTAAATATTCCAGGGACTGTATTGAAAGAGAGATAGTTTTACAAGAAATTCATAGGCATGTGTCTCTGATTTCTTTTACAAAGTAGCAATTACCATATTTTTTTCTAATTAAACTCAGTTTTCACATGCTGTCCCTACTATCTGGCTTACAGAAGTTTAAGTGTTAACAAATTTTTAAAAATTTATTTCATTGGTTTTTGACACTACCATTACCTCATTAAGTATGTCATCATGTGTCATTTGCCTGATAATTTTTTTAAACTAATTTTTCTTGCATTCAGGTGGGTTTGGTCAGATTTCAGGTTTGAGAATTGAAGTGCTGTTAGGCAAAAACTTCCTTATATTTCTTTCTCCTTTTGTGGCTTAAGGCTACATGACTATCAAGCTTTTTAGCTTTTATTCTTTGTAGCCTTCCATAACAGAGAGATTGCTTTATTTCCTTGGGGTGAATAAGGTCAACATGTTTTTTATAGCTAAAAATGTGAAATCCCTCTTATATTTTTCAGAATGCCTTACTTATGTATTTTTAACAAAGGAAGCTTAAAAATGTTAAGACATATTACAAATAATTTTAAGTGATTTGGGTATTTAGTATAAATCGATTCTAGAATTTTTATTTTAACTTATATTTATAAAAGTTATAGTCAATGTTCTATTGCAAATCTGAAGAAGATTTCATCTTAATTTTCTATATGTATCTTTTTTGGAGGTAGAATTTTATAATATTTTTGTCACTAGACACCCATATGCAGCTCTAAAAACTGTAGGTAAGTTAGAACCAAAGACCAAGCCCTGCTATGGGGAAATCAATAAATGAAAAATTTCAAGAAAGCAGGAAAAAAGTAGTACATTAGTTAGGTAGAGGAGTATGATATGTCCACATAATGAAGTTCTATACAGCCATAACAAAGATATTATACGTTTGTAATACTGACTGCTGTTTATATTGCTAAATGTAAAATATCATCCAAATACATATATAAGATGATGTGCACACAAGTGCACACAAATCTGTATATTTTTGCACATAAAAATCTGGAATGGTAGATGATTATTAGAAGTGTTTATTTATAGGTAGTGGAATTTGGAAGCAATTTTTAATTTTTCTTCATAATTTACTAAATTATCTGATTGTTTTATAATAAGCATTTCTTACTTTGATAACAAGAGATAAAAGAGACATTTTAACTTGGGGAAATGTACCTAATTGTTTAATACACCTTCAATCCCTCCTCTCAGCCTTTAGGCTACTTGACATTAGTAGCTACATCAGAATTTATATGAATTGTCAGAGAAGATTAGAAAGTCTAAGACAAGAAAGAATGGGGAAAATCAAATAATTTCTAGAAATTTAGGTATATTCTCTTAACAGTAAATAAAAATAATGAGAATCATCTCTAATTGGCATTATGCAGCATAGGATCAACAGTTACATTTCTATTGAAAGGAGTTATTATAATAGCATGAAAAAAAAAGCATCATTCTGCTGCTGCTGCTGCTGCTGTTGTTGCTGTTGTGAGGTGACACTGAATGGTGCTCACGACATGCTAGACACCATCATGAGCACTTTCCCTATAATGTAGTCCTCGTGGCACCCTGTGTGGTAACTACTGTTACTATCCCTTGTCTTATAGATAGGTACAGAGAAATCATAAATACAGGATTCCCTTCCACTCTGGTCCACAGAGTAGCTCTTCCTACCAGAACCATGGGCACTTGCCCAAGGGAGTCACTTGTAGGTGCCAGAGTCTGGATTCAAATTCAGCCAGAGGAATACCCCCAACCCTTTTATGGTTTCTTTGTTTTTGCTTTTGGTGCTGGGAATGGAACCCAGGGCCTCAGGCACGCTAAGCATGGGCTCTCAACACTGAGCAGAGCCCCAGAGGCCCTTTCTTCATCACTAAATGATACTGCCGCTTTTACTGGAAATAATCGGATAATCAGTAGTGGAGAACTTGATGCAGTCCTATCACTAAAGCTCTCAATATTTTCAAAGGACATAAAAAGATAGTTTTGATGTACTGAGTTCTTATAGTAGTATATGTCAGGATAAAATTTGGGTGTTTTCCTTTTTTTTTCTTTTTGGTACTGGGGGTTGAACTCACGGCCTTGCTCATTGCTAAGTATGCACTCTATCACTGAGCTACACACCTCCAGCCCCTAGGATTTTGTATTTAAAAAAAAATATTATCACACATACAACTGTAGGCACATGCTCGTACAAACTCACTTTTTGTTCTTTCTGATACTGGGGATTAAACCCAGAGGTGCTCCTCCATAGACCTATATCCCCAAGCTGTATCTCTATTTTTTATTTTGAGACAGCCCAGGCTGTTCTCAAACTTGTAATCTTCCTTCCTCAGCCTCCCAAGTAACTGGGATTACAGGTGTACCTGGTACAAACTAGTTTTTAAATGTACTTTTAGAGGGTGATTCCATTGTCATAAACTTTGGTATGTATCATAGACAGTAGAGAAATGTTTTGAACCAAGAACTTATAGGTGATTTTTATCACCTACAAGTGACTCCCTTGGGCAAGTGCCTATGGTTCTGGTATGAGGATCTACTCTGTGGACCAGAGTGGAAGGGAATCCTGTATTTATGATTTCTCTGTACCTATCTATAAGACAAGGGATAGTAACAGTAGTTACCATACAGGGTACCATGAGGACTACATTATAGGGAATATTAACTTTTCTTACATTAATAATTTTAACATTATTTACAAAAGAAGGCTACCAAAATTTTCTAATGGCTGTCACACCCTAACTGCAGCTATGGCATGTTGTCTGTAGTCTGCAAATTTAATCACATCAACATATTTTCATCAAAAAAAAACCATGATGAATGTAGGGGAGGGGAGAGAAGGGGAGGGGAGAGGGTTGGTGAAGATGTAATGAATAGAACAATTTCAAATAGTTTCTGTTTGCATAATTAAAACATGGTATAACTGCCATTGAAAAGCCAGGATGTTAATGGAAAGGTTTAAGAAACATTTAACAGCTAGCCCCATTTCCCATGCAGCAAAGCCATTTCCTTTCTTGATTTACCATTATGGTGAGCCACATGAGAAAGCTTAGTGTTCAGTTTTCACGTGAGCATTTTGTAGTAATAAACTTTAATTACAGTGGAACAGAGGGCACACGCAAAGGAGAAGTATCCATCTTGGAAGAAGTGACCAGCACATCTTGTATAACATGTTGATTTTTTGTTTGTTTGTTTTAATCTATAAACACTTAAGAACTTCATGATCAGTTTTTAATTAACGAACTTCAAAATGAGTTCTCTATTGAAAATTTTTTTAGCAGAACCAGGCTTGATATTTTGTTTTACCTTTCTAAAAGGTCAGATAATACTAGATTTTATTAGTGAAGACAATTATTTATGTTTTTATTTAAGGGTTTTATTAAGTAATATTAAGTATTGCTTTTGCACAAAAAAAAAATATAAAAAATAGTTTGACTTTAGTGTGGCGTTTTTGACCTTTACAGTTAGGGATTTATAATTATAATTTATTGGTCTGTAGTAACATCAACAAAACCCAACCCAATGACCATTTGATTTTTTTTTTTTTTTTTACATTGATGGGGATGGAACCCAGGCCCTCAGACATACCAGGCAAGTGCTCTACTATTAAGTGACATCCCTAGCCACCAATGACCATTTACCAATAAGTCATTTTCAAGAAAAGACCGTATTTTATTCTTATACTAAAGTATGTCATATATGATACATACTCAATATATGTTATTAAGTAAAAGACGGAGTAATTGAGTGAACAAGTAAGGTTTGTTATTTTATGGCCTACAAATCATCTAAGCTAAGAATTAATTGGAAAAAAAATTTTCATTTGTATAAAACTTAGAGTAGGAAAATGTTGAACCCACCCCATTTCATAATTGATGCTATTGAAGAAATAGTGGATGAATTCAAGGGAATTACTCTGCTAATAACATTTTAAGTCACTAATGAGATCTTTACTGTGCATTTCAAAGTGACTTAATTTTCACAAGACTGAGGAGATAATGCCAAAAATAGCAAGGACTTTATCCAATACTTTTTTAAGTAATTTAAATGTTTACCAGAAATATATGTCCAGTCTATTTTCACCTGGATTCTGAATGCCCATTTTGCTTTAATGGAGATAGGCCTTCAGAAATATTTTCCACATTGGATATTTATGAGCAAGATACTAGAACATTTACTGTTTTCCCTTCTCTTCTTTCAGGTATAAAATTTTAAGTGGTTCAGAGTCTTCGAGGTAGAGAAACATGCTTCATGTTACAGCAGCACCAAAGAAATACACTTAATAAAACTGGTGCTACTGTGCCCAGTGGTGTTAAAATAGTCCAGCTAATATTTTAAAACATGGGTGTAGGATAAATGTTAAAAGAGCTCTTGTGCTGTTTATAGCAAGTTGGGTTGTTAAATAGCATTGAGAAATTAATACTGATATTCAGCATTCTGTACTGAGAAAAGCACGTCTGTAAAAACTGATGTGTCCTGTGTGTTTGGCAGCATTGGGACTGTTTAATCTCATTTGACTTGTTCATCTTTCTCTAAGGCCATCCATAAAGATGCACTGAGTATCCTTTTCAGCCTTTGGTTAGGATTTGCATCAGTAGTCATAAACCTGCTCTGGGGACAAAGACCTTCTTTCCTTTGAAGTAATTGCTCAGCTTTTCAAAGCAATCCTAGAGGTCTGTCCTCTTTCTCTTTTTATTTTTCTCTAAGAAGAGTTTGAATTGTAGCTTCTTAAACTAGCAGCAAGATAAATTTTTCTCTCAGCAAATTGAAAGCCATGGCGATTTTTCAAGCAGTAAGACTTTAAAAGGTTCTTAAGGGAATCTGTTCTGCTTTATGATCTAGCTTTTGCTAAACCATACTGTCTCAGAAGCAAAGGTAAAGACTGTTTGTATCCATTAACTACTGCAAGTTTTTATCAAAAGAATTAACCTGATATTTGTCAGAAGACTTTCCCCCCTGCTCTTTATTTGGTTTAGAAGCTTCAGGGAGAGATTGGTGAGAGCTTTGGAGTTTTTGAAAGTAATACATGGCTAGAATCATCTTATTTGAGCTGATGGCACGTCTGCCAGGTATTTACCATACGCACTCAGCAATAGTCCCCAGGGGCCGAGCGAGAATGAGCCCCACAGTTCTGAGATGTGCTGTCTAGGCTTTCTGCCCTTCCCTCCTGTGGGATGTCGCCACATGTGCTCTTCTGTGATCCAAGATGACGTACAGCAGTATAGCCACAGAGAAACAGAAAGGTAGATTCTGCGGGCCACAACGAAAGCCTGTGTTCTGTCTCCAATTATCCCTTTCTCTCACCTTAGTAATTTTATTCCAAATGGTTCCCAAAATGTCCATTGAATTTAAACAGTTTATAGCTGTTTGGCTTTAATCCTGTATCAAAGAATTTATATTTTTTTAAATATTTTTTTTAGTTGTCAATGGACCTTTATTTTTATTTATTTATTTACTTATTTATATGCGGTGCTGAAAATTGAACCCAGTGCCTCACACATGCTAGGCAAGTGCTCTACCACTGAGCCCCAGCCCCAGACCAAGAATTTATTTTCTATAGTGAAAATTTAACATTTAAAGCTCTTGGTTTACTGGAAGGTATGAAAATCCAACAGGTTTGGTTTTTTTAAAAATAG